>NC_061093.1:9594607-9666901 GCF_015104395.2 Macrobrachium nipponense
TTATGGGGAGGGCATACTTCAGATAATGAAGGTAAAATTATAGAAGACATTATTAATAATAATGATATTGTGCTTTTAAATGATGGTACTATGACTTATCGTAATATATATTTTAATTCTTACTCTGCTATTGATCTGAGTATATGTTCCTCTGCAATAGCTTTAGATTTTATTTGGTCAGTAAATGAATTTTTAAATGGCAGTGATCACTATCCCATTCTTTTAAAGTTTACCAGAAAGATGTCCCTACAGAAATGCCACAAGAAAGAAATGGAAGCCATTTCGGGAAGCTGATTGGGAGAAGTATAAAAAGGATATCCATCTAGATAAACCATTTGAATCCTTTAACAACCATATTGAAGCATATGAGTATTGGACAAACACTGTATTAGCCAGTGCAGAAGCCTCTATCCCAAAAACTACTGGAAAGCCAAGGAGACCAACAGTTCCATGGTGGACAAAAAGTGTGCCACCTTAAGAAAAATGACTAGAATATGCTACAAGAAATCAAATCAAGTGACACATCCACTTCTAAAAACAATATATCAGCGAGCCATGGCAAAACAACGCCGATACTTCCGTCGTGCCAAGAAAAAGACTTGTATTTATGATATAAATGGAATTAACTCTAAAACACCATCGATGTTTGTATGGGAAAAGGTACGAAAACTAGCAGGGAAGTTTGTGCCACCCAAAACTCCCTCTTTGAGAGTAGGAAATAACCTCATTACAAACCCTTCAGATGTAGCTGAGTCATTGGGTCAATATTTCTCCAACATTTCTAGCCCAAAAAACTATTAGAGTGAATTCCAAAGAATCAGGAACACTCAGGTCAATCTGAATCTATCCGGTGATAACCGGGAGGCATACAATGCAAGATTCTCTCTTCAAGAACTACATGAAGCACTCTCTTCAACAGATGACACTTCTCCTGGTGAAGATAGTATTTTTATATATGCTTAAGAAGCTACCTGAAGAGGCCAAACGCTACCTTCTTAAGATCATTAATAAGATTTGGGAGACTGGAGTTATGCCGAGATCCTGGAAATTTCCATCATAATCCCCGTTCAAAAATCAAATAAAGATCCCCAACAAAGTACAAGTTATAGACCTACAGCACTAAACAAGCTGTGTTTGCAAGTTAATGGAAAAAATGATAAATTATCGCTTGGTATGGCACTTAGAATCAAATAAGCTTCTCTCTCCTTTCCAATTTGGGTTTCGTAAAAATAGATTCTACCCTCGACCCACTTATTGTAGACTCTCCAACCAAATTCAGCAGGGTTTTGTCAATCAGTGTCAGACAATAGGGTCTTCTTTGATTTAGAGAAAGCTTATGACACTACTTGGCGTAATGGAATTCTAAAACAACTACAGAAAATGGGTATTAAGGGCAACTTAATTCGGTTCATTCATTCCTTCCTATCCGAGAGATTAATAAAAGTGAGAGTAGGGAACTTTCTGTCGTCCCCCTTTAAACAAGAGGAAGGTGTTCCACAAGGAAGTGTTCTCAGTGTGACCCTCTTTGCTGTCGCCATAAATAGCATCTTGAATGAAGTTCCAAGCCCAGTTCGAGCTTCATTGTTTGTGGATGATTTGGCCATTTATTGCACTGCCTACGATGCTATATCTGCATGCCGATATCTACAGAAAGCTATTGATTCTGTCTCCAAATGGGCCAGGCTAAATGGTTTTAAATTTTCAGCCATTAAGAGTGTTGCTATTCGCTTTTCAAGGAGCAGGCGTAAAGAGGTTATACCTAATTTAAAACTCGAGGGATCTATTTTACCTTATGCTGCCGATGTCAAATTTTTGGGAATGACTTTTGACTCAAAGCTCACCTGGACCAAACATATTGATAACCTTAAATGTAAAATTAAAGCATCTTTTAATCTTTTGAAAGTAGTCTGGGTATGAGTGGGGAGCTGACAAGAAATGTTTATTAAGACTTTATGATGCACTTTGTAGATCAAAGCTAGATTATGGGTGTCAGATTTATTCTTCAGCGTGTAAAAGCAAACTTGATGACCTCAATATTGTCCATAACATGGGATTACGAATTTGCTCTGGTGCATTCCGAACATCTCCTGTTGAGAGCCTGTATGTAGATACCCATCAACTACCACTTGACTTACGACGGGAGGAACTGGGTCTGCGCTACATAATGCGCGTAAAAAGCAGTTCCGAAAATCCTTCCAATAAGGTCATTCGCCAACTTGACAACAGGAAATTTAAACCAAGGTCATCTGTCCCCTTCCAGATAAGGCTACATCAAGAAGTGAATAATGATACTCTAAAAACTCAGAATGTTTCTCAGTTAGTTACCGCCAGATTCCCCCCATGGCTTATCCCTAAAGCAAAAGTTTGTAACAAAACTATGGTCAAGAAGAACCTTTCTGATAAAATGGCAAAGAGTTTGTTCTTAGAACATGATGTAACTCATGATGGTGCGTATACAGACGGTTCCAAGTCAAGAGAGGGAGTTGGCCTAGCCGTAATTACAGAAGATACTTGTGAGGCTGCAAAACTACCAAATTCGGCTACAGTATATACAGCAGAACTTTCTGCCATTAATAGAGCATTAGCTATTTTTCATCGTACCGAGAAGAAGAAATTTGTTATATATTCGGATTCTAAAAGTGTTTTGGAGAGTCTTAATATTTGTAATACATCACATCCTTTGATTCTCCAAGCTCAAGAGTGGCTGTTTCGAATTTCTTGCAAACACAAAGCTGTTTAGTTCTGCTGGGTTCCTGCCCATGTAGGGATCAAAGGTAATGAAAAAGCTGATAGAGCAGCAAAAAGAGTATGTAATAAAAGATCACTGGATATCCATGAAGTTCCATACATTGATATGAAGTCTCCTCCTATTCGAAGCTATATCCGCCACAAATGGCAGGAGCGATGGTCCTTAAACCTCCTTGCCAGAAACAAGAAGCTGAAAGCAATCAGACCTAATTTGAATTTTTGGCAGTCTTCGTTTCATAGAGACAGGGGGACCGAGATTGTTTTAACGAGACTTCGTATTGGCCATTCCCGATTGACACACAGCTTTATACTTGAAGGAAGTGAGGCACCAGTCTGTGCTCGCTGTGACTGCCTGTTGACCGTTGAGCATATTCTGGTTTGTTGCCCAGTGTATGGTGCTGCTCGCAGGAAATTCGGACTTTCAGGGAAACAACTTTCTTATATTTTAGTTGATGATGTTGATATCAATAATCTTGTAAAGTTCTTAAGAGATTGATATTTACTATAAAATTTGACTTATTTTAATAATATTCAATTTTACCTTTCACCTAATACACACAAGTGTATGCAGTTATACTTTTAATTGTATTTTAATATAAAAAAATTATATTCTTTTTATTTTATTTATTTTTTTATTTTATTTATTTTTTTAATGAAATAAGGTTTTAAGTTTCATTCACATCAGATTATCATCACGTTCAATTACATTTCATTAATTATCAGATTATTTATTTCATTCCATTACGGCGCTGAATGACCATTATAGGTCCCAGTGCTTGGGCTTGTCCCTAAATTTCATAATCCATCCATACACTGTGCTGGCAATCATTCTCCCAATTGGAGGGGCTGTCCTCAATATATTTTCCAACAAGAAGTTGTAAACACTGCTCATAATAACTTTATCAGCATAGGAGAAGCCAAAAGCTTGGTTCGAAGTGCTAACAAAAGTGCTGGATCCTCATTTGCTTCCACTGTTATGGGAAATAATGCATTCCATCAGCCTCCTAAACCCATCATTAAAAATAATACCCCTCCCTCTAGGATATTTCAACTTCTGTGGTATGTAATGAACTTCAAACTAAAGTGGTACAAGCTGTGATTGATGAACCTCTTCCTGATCTGCAAGCAAATGCTGTTTCAGTGTTGAGCTCCTTTGTTAAGCCCAAAGAAAAAATAAAATCTAGAGGAAATCTTAACAAATCTTATGATAGTTTTCAGTCACCCCCGAAGTCAAAAATTTGTAGAACATCCTCTCCTAAAGAGTTTAAAACTCCAATTTCCAACAGATTCAATGCACTTGATGACCCCTTTAAGCCATTATCAACCTCACAGCCATTGGAAAAGATGTCTCTGTCCTGCTCAAATTTAAGTATGGCTGACCTCTCCCAATCCCATCAATCATATGCAGAAACAGCTACTTCTGAAATGGAGGGAAAAACATGCTGACTCGCTTAAATATAGTTAAAAATTTAGATTTAAAGATCTAATCTCAAACTGAAGAAACAGGATGTGCAGGAAAAAATGTTCAAACTTCCCCTCATCTAATAAAAATAAAAGTCTCCCAGGCACCAGACTTAAGAGACTTTCAAATCCAAAAACAATTCAGCTGTATTACTTTGAAAACCCAGCTAAATATGACTTGGCTGGGCACAAGAATCAAAGTTAAATTCCAATTTAATATCTTGCAATGGAATTGCAAAGGCCTTAGGACTCGTTCTGAAGAGTTAAAATTACTGTTGAACCATCAGGATCCAGATGTAGTTTGCCTTCAAGAAACTAAGTTAGGCAATTCATTATACAATCCAGGATTAAATTATAAAATGTTTGTGATGAACCCCAGAGATGGCGATCGAGCTCATGGGGGGGTTGCAATTATTGTTAAAAAGTCTTTGCAACATACAAGTGTTCCTTTGAACACAAACCTACAAGCAGTCGCCATTCGAGCATGCTTTGAAAAAGACATTACTATTTGCTCTATTTAACTCCCACCTAGGTCAGAAATTACTTTGAATGATATTCAGGCACTAGCTAATCAACTACCTCCTCTTTCTTACTACTGGGAGATTTTAATGCCCTAATAGTCTATGGGGAGGTGATACCTTGATTGCTGTAGGTAGAACCATCAATGATTTTTTTCTTAAAATTAATGATCTTCTCTCTTTACAATGATGGTTCAAATGACGTTTCATAACATCTACACCAATGTCTTTTCAGCTATAGATTTAAGCATTTGTTCACCTCCAGTCCACTTGGACTTCAATTGGTCTATAGATGAACTTTTGCACGGAAGTGATCACTTTCCCATACATTTAAAGTATGCTAGAAACATACCTTCTGAATCTACTATAAAGTGGAAAGAAAATGAAGCAGATTGGAGGAAGTATGAAGGAAGCTTCAATTCATCAGGAAAGTAGAGTCATTTGAGTCACACTTAGATGCATATGATTATTGGACCTCAAATATATGGATAATGCTGAGAAAATATATCCCAAAAACAAAGGGTAAACCAAGCAGGCCTGCAGTTCCCTGGTGACCTAAACCTGTGGCAGACTGCGAAGAATAGTGAGAAAATGCTATAGACAATTCAAGGCAAAACCCTCAGGAACAGCGAAAACTACATACCAACGGGCCTTAGCCAAACAAAGAAAATATATTAGAAAAGCTAAAAAGGAATATTGGGCTCCACTATATAAATGGTATCTATTCTAAAACACCAGAAAGATTAGTATGGAAAAAAGATTAAAAGGCTAAGTGGGAAATTTGTTCCATCACCTGCTCCTACTCTAAAAATCAATGATGTGCTTATTTCAAATCCAGCTAATGTTTTGCAGAAAAATTTGGGTGAGCATTTTGCTGACATATCAAGCTCCAAAAATTACACACCACAGTTTAGTAAGATTCGAAATGCCAAGGTGTCAATTAGATTTAACACTGAAAATAATGAAGCATATAATGCTAAGTTCTCATTAAGGGAACTACGAGAGGCTCTCTCATCTTGTGAGTCAACAGCCCCTGGTGCGGATAACATACCTACAACATGATTAAACATCTTCCAGAACATGCTAAAAAAAATATATCTAATGAAAATAATAAGGTTCTGGGACCAAACGTGGTATCATTCCATCTTGGAAGATAGCCATAGTAGTTCGGTCATAAAGCTAAACAAAAGATCCATATCAGCCCACTAGTTACAGGCCAATTCACTAACAAGCTGTGTCTGTAAATTATTTGAGAAAATGGTGAACTCTCGTCTAATGTGGCATTTAGAGAAAAACAGAGTTATCCTCTGTTCAGTTTGGCTTCAGGAAAAATCTTTCAGCCTTGGACCCTTACTGAGATTATCAAATCAGATTCAGCAGGGATTTCCAATCACTGCCAAACAGTAGGGGTATTTTTTGATCTGGAGAAAGCCTATGATACAAGATGGCGATTTGGCCATTGTTAAACGGCTCAATGAAATGGGAATCAGGGGCAATATGGTTAAACTTTATCAACTAATTTTTTTTTTTTTTTTTTTTTTTTTTTTTTTAAGGGACCGATATATTAGAGTCGGGAATAAGTTTTCTTCTTGTTATGAGACGGAAGAAGGTGTCCCACAAGACTGCGTATTGAGTGTTACCTGCTTTGCCATTGATATTGATAATATTGTGAAATCTGTTCCGCTCCAGTTAGGGCTTCACTATTTGTGGATGACTTTGCCATCTACGTCACCACATACGACGCTGTATCAGCCTGTAACTACCTGCAAAAGACAATAAATGTCATCAGTAAATGGGCTGATGAACATGGATGGTTTCCGATTTTCATCATCTAAAACTGTGGCCGTTCGTTTCACCAGATGTACCCGCAATAAAACTATCCCAAATTTGAAACTGAAGGATTGTCTTATTATTCCTTACAAAAAAGAAGTAAAGTTTTTTGGGGCATAATATTTGAACAGCAAGCGTAACGTGGCGTAGTCACTTGATTTCTCTTAAAAACAAAGGTTTCAAAAAAACAATCCCTCAAATAGTTTTAACGGTGGTATCGGGATTCGACTGGGGAGCTGATAAGAAAAGTTTATTGAAGCTGTATGATTCCTTATGTAAATCAAAACTGGACTATGGCTGTCAGGTATATTCATCTGCCTGGCAAGTCCAGGTTAAAGGAATTGGATGTAGTACATAATATGGGATTAAGGATATGTACAGGTGCTTTTAGGACATCTCCCGTTGAGAGTATCTACATTGACTCTCATGAACTTCCTTTAGATCTGCGAAGAGAAGAGCTTGGTTTGCGGTACACCATGCGACTAAAAAGCTGTCGAGAGAATCCCCCCCACGAAAAATTTTAGAGGAGTGTGACTCTAAAAAATTTGGTGAAAGATCTTCCAAACCTTTTCAAATAAGGCAGTTGGAATGTTTAAATGACATGGTCATTCAGCGCCAAAAAGTTGAAGAAGTAAAACCATCCTCTGTACCCCCATGGCTTATTCCCAAGATTTCCTTATGCTCTAAGAAAATAGACAAAAAACAACAGTCTGAGGAAGAGGTAAAAGCGAATTTTCTGGAGCATGACCGTAAACATGATGGGCAAGTGAAGATCTACACTGATGGATCAAAGTCTGATAGTGGAGCTGGTGTGCAGTTGTGCATGGGAATGAAATTTACGAGGCAAAATTAGCCTGGAGTCAGCTTCCATATTCACTGCAGAGTTGCAAGCTTTAGTTAAAGCTTTAGAAATTATTCATAACTCGAATAAGAAAAATTTTGTGATATATAGTGACTCAAAAAGTGCATTAGATTCATTAAAGCAGCTGTATACAATTCATCCTCTGGTACAAAAAGCCCAGGAGTGGCTCTTTTGGATTTCGTGTCGCAGGAAATTGGTATGTTTCTGCTGGATCCCGGCTCATGTTGGAATTCGCGGGAATGAGGAGGCAGACATACATGCAAAGGAAGCGGCTGTGAGTAATTTGTATCAGATAAACAAAGTGCCACATATAGATATGAAGAGATCCATCAAGTCGTACATTTTAAGGAAATGGCAAGAGAGATGGTCCTCCCCTCTCTTAGCCAACAATAAAAAATATAAGCAGATAAGGAAAAGCATAGAAAAATGGCCCTCTTCTTTTCAAAAAGAGAGGAGAACAGAAATTTGTTTTGCGATTTTCGATGGGCACCATCGACTCGATTTCCTAGGATAACCCATAAATTTATTTTAGAAGGTGACAGTGCACCAGTATGTGTTGGATGTGATGCAACCTTATCAGTGGAGCACATCTTGGTGCATTGTGTAAATTACAGAGAACAGAGGCAGAGATTCCACCTTGATGGAAAATCTCTAGCCGATGTTCTAGATGACAAAGCAGATATTTCTGCACTAGTGAGTTTTTTAAAATGTATTGAGATTTTTTATGAAGTTTAATTGATGGCAAATTTTAACTCATTGATTTTATTTTTGTTGATTTTATTTTATTTTATATTGATTTTATTTTTATTTTTTGCATTTTATTTTTTTATTTTTTTGTTCATAGTCATCATTTTAAGTACCTGATTATTATTAAAAATTTTATTTGCTGTTTTTAATTAAGGTTAAATGGTGTAGAATGGATGTATGCATGTCATTTTTTTTTAATGTATTTGGTTTTGTGTGTGTGTGTGTTTGTGTGACTTCGTCTGTGGTATTCTTTGGTTGCAGTGTGAGTGGTTTTGAGTGAGAGTGAATGGTTTTGGTTTGGTTGATGTGTGATGTGAGATCGTCTTGGTCCTAGTTGTTGTGTGTCGTTCGGTGTTTTTAATTGCAGTTTTAGTTGGTCATTTGTGTGAGAGGTTTTAATTGATTCATGTATTCATTCATCTAACTCATTTCATTTAATCATGCAATACTGCAGCGCTGAATGACCTTTGCAGGTCCCAGCGCTTGGGCTATGCCCTAAATTCCATATTCAATCAATCAATCAATTTACTCTGATTCCAAAAGCACTTTAGAAGCTATTAAAAACAAAATTCAAATAGCTTCCAATCCGTTAGTTTAAAAAGTTCAGGAATCGCTCCTCCATTTGTATTATTTGCGTAAGTCTGTATCTCTTTTCTGTTGGGTCCCTTCAGCATGTGGGGATTTTGCGGAACGAGATGGCAGATAGGGAAGCGAAAGCTGCTAGTGTCTCATCAGAAACAGCCTTTAGCAAAGTGCCTCATACAGATCTAAAAGGTCCTTTTAGGTCTTATATTTTAAGCAAATAGCAAGAAAGATGGACTTCTCATCTTGCTAATAATAGAAAGTACAGAAATATTAGAAATAATATATTGCCGTGGCCTTCGTCTTTCCAGTCTGATAGGCGAACAGAAATAGTTTTAAGTAGACACAGGATTGGGCGCAATTATTTGACCCATCAGTTTATTTTAGAAGGGGGCAGCCTCCCAGTGTGCGCTTGCGGTGGCGATATGCTAACAGTGGAGCACATTCTGGTTGCTTGCCCCAGATATTTTATCTTAGGGGTAAATCCCTTTGTGATATTTTGGGAGATGAAGCAGATATTTCTGCTCTCATCTCCTTTTTAAAGGTTATAAATATTTTTAATAACATTTAATTATTTTTCATCTATCACATCATAGATATATATATTTATTTATTAAGCATTTTCTTCATTCATTTCTTAAGTAATTCATTCATTTATCATATGGTAATTTATATATGAACTATTTTCTTCATACACTTATTAACTCATTCATAATGTAATTTATTTGATCTCCATTACGGCGCTGAATGGCTTCTTTGGCCCCAGTGCCTGGGCTTTTGCCCTAAAACTCATACATCCATCCATCCTCATGCTAGTATATCTTCCGGTATATTTTGCATCTTCCAATCTTGGATGGTCTGCCCCCCAGATGCTGAAGCCTTGCCGAGGATGGGGGGCTTAGGGTTCAGCAGCTGGGCCCTGATGCCTGGTGGGAACTGCTTTCTCGCTGGACCTTGGTGCCCAGCTGTTGATCCAACTAAATGAGTCAGCCCTTTTCCTTTTACTAAAACTTTTCATCCTTCTGCTTCCTCCCCCTATAAGGTACAGATTTTATGTTGATGACTTTTGGATTGGTTTTGGACATGATTTGGACTTGTTCATTGGATTTGATGGAGGGTGAGGATGGTTGGCATGGCACCTCACCCATAGAACTCGAGTACCTAACGTGGTCGAGCGAGGGGAAAGTTTAGATGTCAAACCCTGCTCTTAGTGCTGGGTCTGATCTTGACGGACATCATGACGCCTTAAGCACTGAGGGTGGGGTGTATATCTGGGTGGTACCCCTAGGGCAGCCCTGTATGGGATAACACTGTCCTCTAAATGTGGCTCCATGGTGGGTGGGGGGCTACCTGGACGAATCAACAATTCTACGTCTTATGGAGACATTAAAACCTTCTGTTGACGACTTAGGCAAGGATAAGGACAAGGAAAATTCTGGTAATTCCTCCATTGTGACTTAGGAGCCTTTTTCAAAGGACGACCTTGTTACAAACATTTTATATATGAAACCAGTCCCTTTAGACTGGAATTATGAAACAGTATTTAATGAATTTTGTAAATTTGGTAAAGTAAAAGAAGTAAGGAATAGACTTGGCAAAAATTATGGTTTTTTTGAATTCTGGGTATTTTTCAATAACGAATCGGAAGCTCACAGAGCCTACAGAGAGTTCAGATCAGATTCATTGAGTGTTGGACTTGTAGAAGCACAAGAGGTCCCTAGGTATCTTGAGATTTATAGACCACCAAATGAAACTAAAGATACTAGTAAAATAAGTAAAACCTCCAGATCACCAGACCCAGCTAAGTGGTTAATTATTACAACACATGGTGAGAGAGGCAACCTCTTCAAAGTGAAGAGGTTGGTAAGCCAGAAGATCGGCAATGTTGGGAGTCCTGAATTAACTCGCTTTGGGCGTAATAGTTTTTTAGTTCATACCAAGACAGATATTCAATTGATAATGCTCCTAAATTTGAAGCTTGATCCTGAGGGTATGATAAAGAGGTAAAACCTCACTATAATTTTAGTTATGCGAAGGGTGTTATCTTTAATGAAGATCTACATGAAATGGATGAGGAGGAAATTTTGGAGATGTGTCCGGATGTGGTTTGGAAGGTTTTTAAAGTGCCCCGCTTATCGATGCTTATTTTAACATTTAAAAGTTCTTTTCTGCCATCTGAAATTATTCTTGATAGTGAAATCATGAAAGTTCGTCCTTATAGACCGAGAGTGCTCCAGTGCTTTAAATGTTTTGGTTTTGGACACTCCTCTAACGTTTGCACCAGAAATAAACTCTGTGAATCGTGTGGCCAGCTTGAGCACGAGGAATGTTCTGGACCAGTAATTTGCATAAACTGTAAGGGTGAACATCGAACCCATGATAAGAAATATAGTGCATTCAAGAAAGAACAAGATGCATTACTAAAATCTCTTGACGAACACATCATTGTGGGACAGGCCAAGAAGCTGTTGGGCAGGAAAACTTATTGTGATGCCTTGAAGCATAACAATTGAATACTGCTTCTTCTGGTGCCCCTTCTGGTGGGGCTCCCCGGTGCCCCTCTGGTGGGGTTTTCCACACCCCCTCTAGTGGGGTACCCCGTGGCCCCCCTGGTGGGGCCTCCCGATTCCCCCCCTGGTGGGGCCTCCCATACCCCCCTGGTGGGGCCTCCCATGCCCCCCCTGGTGGGGCTTCCCATGACCCCCCTGGTGGGGCTTCCCATGACCCCCCTGGTGGGGCTTCCCATGACCCCCCTGGTGGGGCTTCTCATGCCCCCCCTGTTGGGGTTTTCCATGTTGCAGAGACTCTGGTCAAGCCAGGGGACCCTGTTGGTCCAAGGGTTCAAGCCAGGTCTCAATATGTTGATGACTTCTCTCTGACAGGGAAATTGCCTGACATTGAGCCCTCACCTGATCTTGACATTACAGTGCACCGTGGAGATGACGGTGAGGAGATGGAGGCCCTCTTTATTCGTCAGAAGAGGGCCCTTTCTCCCTCTTCGCCTCATTCACGGTCACTCAGCAATCATAGAAAAAACAAAAGTAAAAACTAAAGGGCAAGTGAAGGCCCATCATTCTAAAAGATCTGTAACACCTAGATCTAGGTCAAATAGTACTGGTAAAACTGAAAAGATCTCTCTCACCAGGACACAGATTCCTAAATTAGTAGGGAATTTTAAGATCCCTTCCTCTAAATAATCTGTATATATAAAAGTCGATTCCCTATGTTCTTCGACATGTTCATGAAAGAGAGACCTGGCTTCTAATTCAGTCATGTTCTTTTTTATACCAATAAAATATTCACAAAAAGATATCTCTGGTAATTTCCATGGAGGGGTTGGTGATATCCTAAATGGAAGAACTCTATTTCTTGCTATATCAAGACCGTTTATTAATTGTTTTACCCGAAAACCATAGGGTTGAGGAGATTTTGGGTGTAGTTCAAAATATCTAAAATGCCTTACAAAGTTTGCAGTCTGACAGGCTAAAGAATTGGGAAGTCTTTGCAACCTAAACCAATACCGAATAATAGAAGACTTTTGGTAAAGGTCTAAAGTTAATTCTCCAGCATCAACAAGGAGACTTGGAATATGCGAAGTTCTAAACACTCCTGTAGACAATCTAATACCAGCATGGTGTATAGAATCAATCTAATACCTTTAATCGGCTTGGGGTGGTTGAGGAGTATATTTCACACCCATAACTAATTTTTGAACAAATTAACGCCTTGAATAATTTTTAAAATAGTTTTGCAGTCTGCCCCCCCTGATGTATGGGACAATACTTTTAAAAGATTCAGAGCCTCAAGACATTTAACTTTTAATGCCTTTAAGTGAGGAGCCCATGTCAACCTGCAATCAAATATCAAACTTAAAAATCTAACTTCACTTACACATTGGATCCACTGGCCTTTGATGTATATATCCGGGTCTGGATGTACTTCCCAAATACGACAGAAAGGACAACAACAGTTTTGCTTGTCGAAAACTTAAATCCATTCATATCAGCCCACTGAATAATTTTGTCAATTGAGAGTTGTAGTTTTCTCTCAACCATCGACATTCTAGATCCAGCAAATGATATGGAGAGATCATCTACAAATAATGTTGAGAGAATATCTTGGGGAATGGCAGAGGATAACCCATTAATGGCTAGTGCAAATAGGGTTACACTTAACACACTACCCTGGGGAACTCCTCCTTCCTGACATTTCCTCTCTAATAGAGTTTCCCCATCTCTCACTTGAAAAAATCTATGTGAAACAAATGATTGAATGAACAATGGTAACTCTCCTCGCAATCCCAATTCATTAATGGTTTTAAGTATACCATATCTCCATGCAGTATCATATGCCTTTTCAAGGTAAAAAAAGACTGTTACATGGTGCTGTTTGGAAGTAAAGGCTTCACAAATAGAGGATTCCAATCGTATTAACACATCAATCGTTGAATGCATTTTTCTAAATCCACACTGGATAGGTGATAAAATATCCCTCTTTTCCAGGTACCATATCAGTCTTATGTAAAGCATGTAAAGGCAGAAGATTAGTTATGTAGGAAATGTATTAGCTAGGAAAATCTACTAGTAGAGTTATAGTAGATGAAGGAGAGAGAGAGAGGTAGAAACGGAACGCAAACCAGGATGTTTGAAACGTGACACTCGTAAAACACAGAAAAGCAACCGAGTGAGACACAACAAAATTCGATGATGCAAGCAATCTCGGACCTGAACAACGATAACCAATGGATGGTAACGACTGCTCACAGCATACACCCTGATTCGTTACCTGTCGGCACCGGCAGTAGTAGGCATACAAGATTAATCAATTACGAAGAATTAGGGTGTTCTCCAGTAGAAAAGGAGGTGGAGCCAGAATTGAAAGAATAGGTCCAGAGATCAGTTGAATCGAAAGAAAAGTTTAGTTAGGAACTCACTTCTGGACGCATAACTTGTGTCTGTTTATACTCGGTTTACCCTGTGTCATTTGTGTGTGATTGGACAGTGAATTTGTGTGTGTTAAAATAATAATTAAGAAAGAGAAACGTGGTGTTTAACTTGCCCAGAATCCTAAAGGAAACTAATTCATGGTCAAAAGGCCACCTGAGAAAGTTGGAATTAAAGGAAAAGGAATTAAATGCAGGATGCAAATTAGGATAAATCAGCGAGATTGTCCAGAATCAGATAAGTATTCTATAAAATAAACATAAGTTCCTAAGGGAGATTCAAACTCAACGCAGTGTAAATGAAGGATACCCCCATATAACGAAACTAAAAGAGAAACAAATGCAAACCAAAACTACAAAAGAAAATTACTTAAAAACACACACACAAAAAATATCACAACACTTACATTGACCATCTTATCCATGATCTTACATAAACAAGATGTCAATGCAATTGGTCGATAGTTTGCAGCTAAAAACTTATCCTTACCAGGTTTTTAAAAGGCTAAAATAATGGCTAGTTCCCAAACTCTTGGATAACTATGATCATGCCATATTCTGTTAATAATGCTTAAAATAAATAACTTGGTATTAACAGGTACATGTTTAATCATTGCATATGGAATTCCATCGGGTCCAGGGCCTGTATCATTACATGTAACAAGTGCGGAATCAAGATCTCTTTCAGTAAAAGGAGAATTGTATGACTCTTCCCTTCCTGTTGCAAAATTTAAAATTTTCTTTTCTTCAATGCTCCTAAACTGGTGACCATGAGCTGCATCACACTTGCATGATACATTTGCGAAATGATCAGCCAGGGCATTGCTAACCTCAGTTGCTCCAGTCACATACTGATCATTCACCTTCACCACTGGTGGTGGGTTGGGGGTGAATTAGCCTGCAATCTTTTTTACTTTCCTCCACACAGAAGATGGTGATGTTCTACTGTTAATGGAGGGAACAAAAGACACCCAAGACTGGCACCGAGCTTCTTTTATGGCACGACGGAACTGTGCTCTACATTTCTTGTATATAATTAAATTCTCCTCAATACGGTGTCTGCGCAATCGAGTTAAAGCTGCAGGGCAGCTAGTTCTGAAGACCACCAGGGGACTGGTCGTCGTCTGAATAACCCAGTTGTTTTGGGAATTGAATTGACTCCTGCTGTATGAAGGGTTCCATTCAGCATGTCTATGGCATCATCAATATTTTCAAACTGTTCTGCATTCCCTTCAATTTCGCTTAGCTCACGAAACCTATCCCAGTCCACCTTGTCAAGATTCCATCGTGGCAATCTCTGTAAAGGTGGACCATTGTTGGTGTTTATAGTGATTGGTGCATGATCACTAGTATGCCAATCATCTAATGTCCTCCAGTCGAAATCGAGAAGGCAATTAGAGCTTGCGATTGATAGGTCAATGCACAAGGTACCTGTCTGGACATGAAAGTGTGTGGGCTCTCCTGTATTAAGGAGTCCGACATCCTCATTTTCCACAATTGATGATATAATATTGCCCCTTGTGTTTGCTAAAACATCGCCCCATAAAGGATGTCTACCATTCAAATCTCCCAGTAAGAGAAAAGGTTGGGGGAGTTGTTGAATCATCTCTACTAAATTATCATACAAAATATCATTTGGAGGTACGTACAGAGAGCATATTGTATATTTTCACCCTATATCAATCTGTACAACCACTACCTGCAGAGGTGTACGAATACACAAAGATATTTGGGGAACATCTCAACGAACGTACATGACACTTCCACCATGGCTCCCTGCTTGTTGATTATATGGTGTTCTATAGCTAATATACTCTCGAGGACAATGAGTATTAGCATCAAGCTTGCTCTCTTGTAGACATACAATTATGGGGGAATGCTCATGAATTAGGAGCTTAAGTTCTTCATATTTGGCCCTTAAACCCTGACAATTCCATCGCAAAATGGAGGAGAAAACTATGGATTATTTCTGGAAGACATCTTGGATGAGGTCTTCCCATTGGCAGTTTTTAATCTAACATTATTTCCTGTAGGTTCCTTTAGAGATGGTCTTGATATATTAGGTTTTACGTTTGTCTTTTTCTTTGTGTCCTTTTGATCTATTTGTTGAGGCGGATGGTGGACCTCAACTTGAATTAATGATTTATTAAAGTTATCTTCCAGTTGATCATAAGCATCAACAGATAAAACATCAAATTTATTTGACGTCATAGCTTTAATGTTTCTTATGGAAGGGGGTGAGAGAGATGGAGGTCTCTCTCTTTTTCGATTAATAGGTGGTGGGCTTTTAGGTTTTTGCACCTTCCCTACTACAGGTGCACCAGGTAAGTTGGTTTTAAGTGGAACCTCCATCAAATCAGGCAAGGAAATGGCCTGAGAGAGGTTTGTACTACTTATTGCAATGGGGGACGAAGTTTGTACGGAGATGGGCAATGCCCCACTGTTAATACACTGTGGCAAAGCCTCATAAGGCAATATGCTTACCTCGTCATGCAGCATTTTATCATTAGATCATTAGATGGTATATTTCTTTTTCTAGAACTATTGGCAGTACTAGGTGGGTTTGATTTTAAATCCTTTGCATAGCTATTTGATTTATTTAATAGTCTTTTGGCATATCCCACACTTATATGTTCTAAATTGGATTTGTTAAGTGCAGCTTCTTCCAACTTATACAGCTCGCAACTCCTGTCTGTGGATTTATGATTTGAGTTGCAATTTAAACACCTGCCCTCAAGTGCACATTCTCCATGGTAAAATTTGGAGCAAATACCACACATTTTTTCATTTTTGCAAACTTTTGACGGGTGTCCAAATTTAAAACAATAAAAGCATTGCAGTGGCTTCTGCTTTAATGGCCAAACTGTTCCTCCTTGAACCTGGCAAATTCTACATACGATAATGATGGATGCTTATTAAAGTTTCTACACTTCAACCTTTATGCCTCAGGAACCAAATCATAGGCTTTTAAAATTAATGCCTTTACCTTGTGATAATCCCTGGCTATCCCCTCCTCCAAGGCATTATATACCCGGATTGCCTTGCCCACCAATTTACACTGAATCAGCACTGTCTCTGGTGGCCAAGACAGCCAAGCTGACACCCTCTCAAAGACCTTGAAGAATTCAGAAACATTTCTTCCATCGAAAATAAGTACCAACTTAAAAGTAGCCCCAATATTGAGCCTATCGGGCTGACTACCTCGCGGAGTGCTAAATTGATTAGGAGCCCCCTGTAACCAGGCCATTTCCAAATTAAGGTTGGCCATCTCTATCTCATGCCTCCCCACCCTCTCGTTCTCTGCATACTCCAATTTTAACAACTCTATTTTTTTACAAATTAAATCATATTTCTGAATTTCCTTTGATCCAGAATGTACAGGAACCGTAGGAACCGATGGCCCTAAATTCTCTTCAATCAAGAAAGGGTTTGTGGTTATATTTCCTCTTGGCAGCATATTGGCTGGGCCTTCATAAATGACTCCAGTCTGAGGAGGATCATCAAATAAAGTAAAACTTGCCCCACCACTAATGCTATTATCATCTGCAACTAACCTATCATCATTACCTAATTCACTACCTCTATCACTAATATTTTCCCCAACTAACCCTTCAGCCTCAGCCAAACCTTGCATAACACTGTTCTTCACCATTATTAATCCCCCCAGATGCTGAAGCCTTGCCGAGGATGGGGGGCTTAGGGTTCAGCAGCTGGGCCCTGATGCCTGGTAGGAACTACTTTCTCGCTGGGCCTTGGTGCCCAGCTGTTGATCCAACTAAATAAGTCAGCTCTTTTCCTTTTACTAAAACTTTTCATCCTTCTGCTTCCTCCCCCTATAAGGTACAGATTTTATGTTGATGACTTTTGGATTGGTTTTGGACATGATTTGGACTTACTCATTGGATTTGGTGGAGGGTTGAGGATGATTGGCATACCACCTCACCCGTAGAACTCGAGTACCTACGTGGTCGAGCAAGGGGAAAGTTTATATGTCAAACCTGCTCTTATGCTGGGTCTGATCTCGACGGACATCATGACGCCTTAAGCACTGAGGGGTGGGGTGTATATCTGGGTGGTACCCCATAGGGCAGCCCTGAATGGGATAACACTGTCCTCTAAATGTGGCTCCATGGTGGGTGGGCTACCTGGACGAATCATAAACCCTCTTTGCTTATGGCGACATTAATTAGATCTTCAGTTGACGACTTAGGCAAGGATAAGGACAAGAAAAACCTGGTAATTCCTCCATTGTAACTTTGGAGCCTTTTTCAAATGAGCTCTTTGTTACAAACATTCTGCATGTGAAACCAGTCCCTTTAGACTAGAATTATGACACGATATTTAATGAATTTTGTAAATTTGGGAACATCAAAGAATTACGAAATAAACTTGGCAATAATTATGGTTTTTCTGAATTCTGGATAATTTTCAACAATGAATCGGAAGCTCACAGAGCCTTTTTAGAAGGAATTTAGGTCAGATTCTATGATGGTTGGACTTGTAGAGGCAGAAGAGGTCCCTAGGTATCTTGACATTTATAAACCACCAAATGAAATAAAAGATCCTAATAGAATAAGTAAAATCTCCAGATCTCCAGACCTAGCTAAGTGGTTAATTATCACTACACATGGTGAGAGAGGCAACCTCTTCAAGGTGAAAAGGTTGGTAAGCCAGAAGATCGGCAATGTTGGGAGCCCAGAAGTAACTCGCTTTGGGCGTAATAGTTTTTTAGTTCGTATCAAGACCAATGTTCAGTCGGTAATGCTCCTAAATTTGAAGCTTGATCCTGAGGGTATGGTAAAAGAGGTAAAACCTCACTATAATTTTAGTTATGCGAAGGGTGTTATCTTTAATGAAGATTTACATGAAATGGATGAGGAGGAAATTTTTGAAATGTGTCCAGATGCAGTTTGGAAGGTTTTTAAAGTGCCCCGTTCATCGATGCTTATTTTAACATTTATAAGTTCTTTTCTGCCATCTGAAATTATTCTTGACAGTGAAATCATGAAAGTTCGTCCTTATAGACCGAGAGTGCTCCATTGCTTTAAATGTTTTGGTCACTCCTCTAATGTTTGTACCAGAACTAAACTCTGAATCGTGTGGCCAGCCTGAGCACGAGGAATGTTCTGGACCGGTAATTTGTGTAAACTGTAAGGGTGAACATCAAGCCTGTGATAAGAAATGTAGTGCATTCAAAAAAGAACAAGAGGCATTACTTAAATCTATTGCTGAACACATCAGTGTGGGACAGGCCAAGAAGCTGTTGGGGAGGAAAACTTATTCAGATGCCTTGAAGGCACAACAGTTGAATACTGCTTCTTCTGATGCCCCTTCTGGTGGGACTCCCCAGTGCCCCTCTGGTGGGGTTTTCCACACCCCCTCTAGTGGGGTACCCTGTGGCCCCCTTGTTGGGGTTTCCCATGCCCCCCCTGGTGGGGCTTCTCATGTCCCCCTTGGTGGGGCCTCCCATGGCCCCCCTGGTGGGGCTTCCCATGCCCCCCCTGGTTGGGCTTCCCATGCCCCCCCCCTGTTGGGGTTGCCCATGTTGCAGAGACTCTGGTCAAGCCAGGGGACCCTGTTGGTTCAAGGGTTCAAGCCAGGTCTCAATATGTTGACGACTTCTCTCTGTCAGGGACATTGCCTGACAGTGAGCCCTCACCTGATCTTGACATTACACTGGAGATGACGGTGAGGAGATGGAGGCCCTCTTTATTTGTCAGAAGAGGGCCCTTTCTCCCTCTTCGCCTCATTCACGGTCACTCAGCAATCAAAGAAAAAACAAAAGTAAAACTGAAAGGGCAAGTGAAGGCCCATCTTCTAAAAGATCTGTAACACCTAGATCTAGGTCAAATAGTACTGGTAAAACTGATAAGATCTCTCTCACCAGGACACAGATTCCTAAATTAGTAGGGAATTTTAAGACACCTTCCTCTTAAATAATGGCTCTCATGCAGTGGAACATCCGTGGCTTTATACCAAATAGAGAGCAAGTACGGGTTCTGTTTAAGGATCATGATCTATCTGTGATGTGTCTACAGGAGACAAAGTTGGGAGAGCACACTACCAACTTGGGTTTTAATTATTCATTTCATAGGTCTCCACCCCTGATAGGTATACGTGCTCAGGGAGGCACAGGCATCATAGTCAGTAAGTCTGTTAATCATAGGGTTGTTCAATTGAACACTGTGTTGCAGGCTTGTGCAGTTCAAATTTTCAATTATAAATGGATCACTATTTGTTCTTTATACGTGGATCCATCATTAGAAAGTAGATTGCAGGATGCGCAGGGTAATCCTCGTCAGCTAGAATTAAAAGATCTACAGACATTGATCCGAGGATGGGGGGCTTAGGGTTCAGCAGCTGGGCCCTGATGCCTGGTGGGAACTGCTTTCTCGCTGGCTCTTGGTGCCCAGCTCTTGATCCAACTAAATGAGTCAGCCATTTTCCTTTTACTAAAACTTTTCATCCTTCTGCTTCCTCCCCTGTAAGGTACGGATTTTATGTTGATGACTTTTGGATTGGTTTTGGACATGATTTGGACTTGTTCATTGGATTTGATGGAGGGTGAGGATGGTTGGCATGCCTCCTCACCCGTAGAACTCGAGTACCTAACGTGGTCAAGCGAAGGGAAAGGTTTAGATGTCAAACCCTGCTTTTATTGTGCTGGGTCTGATCCTGACGGACATCATGACGCCTTAATTCACTGAGGGTGGGGTGTATATCTGGGTGGTACCCCTAGGGCAGCCCTGTATGGGATAACACTGTCCTCTAAATGTGGCTCCATGGTGGGTGGGGGGCTACCTGGACGAATCACCAATTCTACGTCTTATGGAGACATTAAAACCTTCTGTTGACGACTTAGGCAATGATAAGGACAAGGAAAATTCTGGTAATTCCTCCATTGTGACTTTGGAGCCTTTTTCAAAGGACCTCCTTGTTACAAACATTTTATATGTGAAACCAGTCCCTTTAGACTGGAATTATGAAACTGTATTTAATGAATTTTGTAAATTTGGTAAAGTAAAAGAAGTAAGGAATAGACTTGGCAAGAATTATGGTTTTTTTGAATTCTGGGTATTTTTCAATAACGAATTGGAAGCTCACAGAGCCTACAGAGAGTTCAGATCAGATTCATTGAGTGTTGGACTTGTAGAGACAAAAGAGGTCCCTAGGTATCTTGAGATTTATAGACCTTGGTACCAAGTGAAACTAAAGATACTAGTAAAATAAGTAAAACCTCCAGATCACCAGACCCAGCTAAGTGGTTAATTATTACAAACACATGGTGAGAGAGGCAACCTCTTCAAAGTGAAGAGGTGGTAATCCAGAAGATCGACAATGTTGGGAGTCCTGAATTAACTCGCTTTGGGCGTAATAGTTTTTTTAGTTCATACCAAAGACGATATTCAATTGATATGCTCCTAAATTTGAAGCTTGATCCTGAGGGTATGATAAAAGAGGTAAAACCTCACTATAATTTTAGTTATGCGAAGCCATCTGAAATTATTTTTGATAGTGAAATCATGAAAGTTCGTCCTTATAGACCGAGAGTGCTCCAGTGCTTTAAATGTTTTGGTTTTGGACACTCCTCTAACGTTTGTACCAGAAATAAACTCTGTGAATCGTGTGGCCAGCTTTGAGCATGAGGAATGTTCTGGACCAGTAATTTGCATAAACTGTAAGGGTGAACATCGAGCGTGTGATAAGAAATGTAGTGCATTCAAGAAAGAACAAGATGCATTACTAAAATCTCTTGATGAACACATCAGTGTGGGAAAGGCCAAGAAGCTGTTGGGGAGGAAAACTTATTCAGATGCCTTGAAGGCACAACAGTTGAATACTTCTTCTGGCCCATTCCTGGTGGGGCTTCCTTTTTGGTCGTGCCCCCTCTGGTGGGGTTTTTTCCCCCACCCCCCTCCCCCTCTGTGGGGTACCCCGTGCCCTGGTGGGGCCTCCCGTGCCCTCCCCTGTTGGGGGGCCCCTCCCGGTGCCCTCCCTGGGGTCGGTGGGGCCTCCCGTGCCCCCCCTGGTGGGGCCTTCCCGTGCCCCCCTGGTGGGGCTTCCCCATGACCCCCCTGGTGGTGGGGCTTCTCATGCCCCCCCTGGTGGGGCTTCTCATGCCCCCCCTGGTGGGGCCTCCCATGGCCACCCTGGTGGGGCTTCCCATGCCCCCCCTGGTGGGGCTTCTCATGCCCCCCCTGTTGGGGTTTCCCATGTTGCAGAGACTGGTCAAGCCAGGGGACCCTGTTGGTTCAAGGGTTCAAGCCAGGTCTCAATATGTTGACGACTTCTCTCTGTCAGGGACATTGCCTGACGTTGAGCCCTCACCTGATCTTGACATTACACTGCACCGTGGAGATGACGGTGAGGAGATGGAGGCCCTCTTTATTCGTCAGAAGAGGGCCCTTTCTCCCTCTTCGCCTCATTCACGGTCACTCAGCAATCATAGAAAACACAAAAGTAAAACTGAAAGGGCAAGTGAAAGCCCATCTTCTAAAAGATCTGTAACACCTAGATCTAGGTCAAATAGTACTGGTAAAACTAAAAAGATCTCTCTCACCAGGACACAGATTCCTAAATTAGTAGGGAATTTTAATATCCGTTCCTCTATATAATGGCTCTCATGCAGTGGAACATCCGTGGCTTTATACCAATAGAGAGCAAGTTCGGGTTCTGTTTAGGGATCATGATCTATCTGCTATGTGTCTTCAGGAGACAAAGTTGGGAGAGCACACTCCCAATGTGGGTTTTAATTATTCATTCCATAGGTCTCCACCCTTGATAGGTGTACGTACTCAGGGAGGCACAGGCATCGTAGTCCGCAAGTCTGTTATGTCGCTTATGAGTATTTAATCAGTATATTGCTGTGTGGTGCCATGCTGTCTATTCCTCGAACTTCTGGTAAGCCTCGTCGTCCTCTAGTACCTTGGTGGTGTGATGCATGCGCCTTGAGCCGGAAGATAACAAGAACTTGCTACAAGAGATATCGTAGATATCCTTGCTTGGTAAATAAAATTATCTAAAAAAGAGCTCTTGCTAAGCAAAAGAAAACATTTAAGCAGGCAAAGAGGGAATCGTTTATCAGATAGGGATATAAGTGAATTAAAATATGATTCCCCTATGTCGTTTGTCTGGAACAGAATCCGAAAGCTGCAAGGAAAATTTTCCCCACCTCCCTTGCCATATTGAAAATTGATGGGTTCCTCATATCTGATTCTGGAGAAGTTGCAGAAACCTTTGGTAGGCATTTCTCCAATATATCTAGTGCCCTACATTACTCTCCTGCATTCAGGAATATTAGGGACGGTACCACGGTTGTTCCTGCTGTTAGTTTAAATTTAGAGTCTTATAATCTTCCTTTCACCATGAAAGAATTAGATCATGCAATCTCGTTATCTTCCCCAACATCTCCTGGGGAAGATGATATACTGTACTCAATGATTGTTAATTTGCCTAGAAGTACAAAACAATTTCTTTTAGACATTTTAAACAGTTTTTGGCTTTCAGGAACTTCACCAGTCTTAGAAGATATCGATTATTGTACCTGTTTTAAAACCTTTTAAAGATTCCTTCCTTCCTAAGAACTATAGGCCAATTGCTCTAACTAGTTGTGTTAGAAAGATTTATGAGAGAATGGTCAATGCTCGACTTGTGTGGTATTTGGATTCAAAGAATCTTTTATCTAATCGGCAGTTTGGCTTTAGGAAAAATAGAAGTACTTCTGACCCTTTGATGTTCCTTACTCGGGAGATACAGAATGCTTTTGCTGTGCAAAACCAGACTGTTGCAGTGTTCTTTGACCTAGAAAAAGCCTACGACACTACCTGGCGAGGGGGTATCCTTTTGCAACTTGTTGAGTGGGGTATTGTGGGTAATTTGTTCTATTGTCTTAAAGGTTTTTTTTTTTCAGAACGTTACCTGAAAGTAAGAGTGGGCTCTTACATTTCTTCAGCTTACCCTCAAGAAGAAGGGTTACCTCAGGGAAGCGTCCTTAGTTCCAACAATCTTTTAATGTAGCTGTCAATGCCTCCCTACTAGATCAAGTTCCTGTCGGGGTGCATGGTCTGGCCTTTGCTGATGATTATGCAATAATCTGTAGCAAGTCTACAGCTGTCGAAGCTTGTCGAAAGATCCAGTGCTAAAGGTTTCAAATTTTCACCAGAAAAAACCAAAGCTATACGATTTTGCCGTTTAAGAAGAGTGGAAGAGATCCCTACGCTGTTTTTAAATGATTCGATTTTACCTTATGAAGATAGCATTAAGTATCTAGGTGTTACATTTGATAAGAAATTAACTTTTACTCAACATGTTAATGAAGTTGTATGTAACGTGAAGCTTCGTCTTAATATTCTTAAAGTTGTATCTAATTTTAAATTGGGGGGTGGGCAGATCGAATTACCCCTTTGAGGATGTACGAGGTGTTATGCCTAAGCAAAATTTATTATGGTTGTCAAGTTTATGGTTGTGCATGCAAGACAACACTGCAGAAATTAGATGTTGTCCATAATTTGGCTTTACGTATTTGTATGGGAGCCTATAGAACTTCTCCAGTAGAAAGCCTATATGTTGAGTCAGGGAGGAATTAGGCTTGAGAGTCATATCAAGAATACTTACGTCAAAGCTAAACCCTAACTATAAGTACGTTAGAGAACCAACTGACAGAGCCCCAAATAGACCGAGACTGCCAAAGCTGCTTGAGGTCCGACTAGCAAGCTCTGCCAGGGAGGTGGGATTACTTCCCCCTGCAGTAGCTCCCTCTTGATTAGAGACTGCCTTGACGGAGTTACACATTTCCAACCTATGGTTGAAACTGCATAGCGGGCAAGAGGGCTTTCGAACTGGGAGAATTATCTCCTAGTTTGAATCTAAATGTCTCAATTTTTCTCTTTCTTGATCATCTTCCAATCTCTTACTTTCTCTCGCTCAGTTGCTCCCCCTAGCTGTCCTCTTCCTCTTCACTAAAACCCTCGTGCAGGTTAGGTAGGAGCTGTCTCTGAACTTAGCTTTACTTGATCCAAATGGCAGGGACTATAGTGGTTTGGTCCGCTGCTCGAATATGTTAGGACACTGAGGATATTGATGTGATTCCACATCAATATTTATTGGGGCGGGACTACATGTGGGGACTTGCCTACGGAATCCGGGGAGGTATAGTCTCCACGGTAGGACTCTCGGCAATTTATCCGGATTACCCTCTAAAATAACATGAGTGGGGATGATTGTATACTAGCTATGCCCTCAGTCCTATCAAGCGGGTTTTGCTTACACTTGAGCCAATCATGTTATGATAGAGCCATCCCTTCGGGGTAGGGTAGGGAGTGGACGTATGGGAGTTGGTCTCTGCTAGATGTGTCTTTGGTGAGGGGGAAGTCTTGAGAGAGACCCAGTTTTTTCCATGACTTGCAGTTGGTTCTCTGTAATTTCAAATAAAAGGAAAAATGGAAATTGACTATGGAACTCAGTCCCCCGGAAAATGTGACCCCATGACACTAAATTCCCATCTGACCCTGGAAACGAACAAGGACACCCTTTTGGACAATTCAACCAAAAATATAGCAACTATGGAGCCTTTTACTAGGCCAAAAAGATTTGTCAAAAGAAAATTCCAGCCTAGCCCTTCTCTAGCTTTATTTGAATCACTCTTTGGAAAAGACAGTTGGACAAGATTTTTTGACAATAGAAAGTGAAAAGAAAATTTTTTCAAATTTAAAATTAGAAAATTATTTACTGACCAGATACCATCAGCAAACATGAAATTTCGTCAAACACAAATAATACATGGATAGTGGAAACCACTAACTAAAGCCCAATCAGAAAACTACTTACAAATTACGAACATAGATAACGCACAAATAAAAGTCACCAAGCATAATTAACTTGATAGTATTTGTGGTACAATAATCCTGCCAAATAATGACGACGAATAATAGATAAGAATATGTTGATGGACTCGCTTCAGAAAAGATACAAAAATATTGAAGAATGTGACATCTATGATATCCCAAGTAGGAAAATTCAAAAACAAAATGAATATACAGATAGCTAAATTGAAATTTGAAGGAAATGAACTCCCTTTAACTATTAAAGTATTAGGGCAGACGAGAGAGATAAGACCATATATCCCCAAACCACTACAATGCAAATCATGTAGTAAATATGGCCATTCAAATAAAATTTGTAGAGAAGCTCCAAGATGTGCATGTTGTGGATCATACAACCACACAACAAAATGGGACTGTGAAAACCCAATTTGCATAAATTGTGGTCAGAATCACCACTCAAGATCGAAGGAATGCGCATATTACCTATACAATACTGAATTAAAAATCTTACAAGAAAGAAGTGGAATGTCAATAAGAGAAGCGAAGATAGAACTAAAAGTAAGAGGTTTACAAGACCCAGCAAGGAAAAACACATATAAAGAGGTAGTAAATAAAGAAGCGCAAAACCAAATTCCTACAATATTGCAAAGTATAAATCAAACTAAAAATACTCATAATATAAAGGCCCAAAATTCAAGCTCGGAAGCTACAGAACATATAAGCAACACAAATTTATATAATATATTACCAACGCCAGAAATGCAAGAAGACATGATGAATGTGGAGGACAAGCAAAATACAAGAGCTAAGTCAAAAGACAAAAAAAAAAAAAAAACTACTTGAAACAACCCCACCCAAATCCAAGAAACAAATTAAACAATCAGTAAGACCCAAAATCTATATGGAAAAAAATGAATACCCAGAAGACAAAGTCAACGAAAACTGCTTGCAAACAAAAAATGAAAAAAGAGAAACCCAAATAAAAGAGAGAGTTAAAACATCAGATAAAATTGAAGAAAGTATTGAAATAGAACCCAAGATCAAAAGCCATTTAAATGCACCTCTAATAAAAAGAACATCTGAGACTCTTCAGCCAATAAAGAAAACAATAGCAGAAATACATCACCCACCAAAAGAAGAACAAAGTAGCAGCAAAATTATACAACTTCAATAAAAGTCAAAGTTCAGGAAAACAAATAAAGATATTAAAACAAACCCCAAACCTTATTAAAATGTCTATTTTACAGTGGAAATATTAGAGGATACGTATCAAATAATGAAAACCTAAATCATTAATTAGAGAATGTAATGCAAATATCATTTGCTTACAGGAAACTAAAATAGGTAACAATGTTCTCAATGCTGGCATAAATTATAATGTGTGGAAATCAACACAAATTTTAAATGACAACAGCCAAGGAGGAACTGCAATCATAACGCATTCTTCAATCAAATGCCAACCTGTTAGAATTAACTTCGGTAATACAGGCATGTGCAGTTCAAGTATTCTGGAAAAAAAAAATAACTATGTCTCCAATATATAGGAACCATCTTTAGAAAGTCGCTTAATAGATCATCTTGGAAATAATAGACCATTACAAGGTGGAAGATTTTAGAAAATCTATAGAACAATTACCAAAAAAAAACCTTACTTATTAGTAGGTGGACTTAACGCCAAAACACCCCATGTGGGGAAGTACATCATCTGACAGGAGAGGAAATATTCTCCTAGATTTTATAGATAACAAAAAATTTGATTATTTTAAATGATGGTTTTCCAACAAGATTTGATGTTTATCATAATAGCACCTCTGCAATAGACATCACTTTATGTTCCCCAGAAATTGCCACAGATTTCAGTTGGAAAGTAAATAATAATTTATTTGGGAGTGACCACTGGCCAATACAAATTGATCAAAAAAATACATAATACTAACATATATACCGAAGAGGAAAATAGATGAAGCAAATTGGAATTTTTTATATAAAGAGAAAACGGTGATTAACAAAAAACTGTCTGACTTTACAAAACCACATAGATGCTTATGAACATCTAGTAAAAACAATAGATGATAAAGCAAATGAAACTATTCCAGTTACCCTCAGGCAATCCGACTAGACCACTGGTACCCTGGTTGGAATGAGGAATGTAAAGCAGCAAGGAAGATAACAAGAACATGCTTTAGAAAATATCTGAGACATAAATGTGAAGCCAATAGAATTGAATATTTGAGAGCTAAAGCAAGCAGAAAGATATTCAAGATAGCCAAAAGAAATTCATGGAAAAAATATATTAATAATATAAATTCTAAAACTCAAGACAAAGAAATCTGGAAGAAAATAAATAAACTGCAGGGTAGATATCGGCCAGATCCATTACCTACATTAAAAGTAGAAAACAACTATATTTCAAACCCCAAACTAGTAGCAAATGAATTGGGTAAATGCTTCGCCAAAACATCTAGTATCTCGAATTATACAAAAATTCCAATTAAAAGTCAAAAATTATGTCCCAATACCATTAAAATAAGGAAATCTATAATCTTCCTTTCACCATGGAAGAACTAGAAAATGTCCTGAAACTTGCAAGTCCAACAGCTCCAGGGGAAGACAACATTAGATATGAAATGATAAAAAATCTTCCAGATGAAAGCAAAACCTTTTCATTAGAAATTTTAAATGAATTATGGCACTCTCACAGCATGCCTAAAACCTGGAAAGAATCTTTAATCATACCAGGCTTAAAACCAGGAAAAGACCCAGAGTCACCAAGCAGCTATAGGCCAATAGCCCTTACTAGTTGTCTAAGTAAGATATTTGAAAAAATGGTGAATAACAGATTAATATGGGTATTAGAAAATAAACAGCTATTGTCAAACAGACAGTTTGGATTCAGGAAAAATAAAAGTACTATAGATCCCCTCTTAATGATTACAAGAGAGATACAAAATGCAATGGTTGGTGAAAAACAAACAATAGGAGTATTTTTTGATTTAGAGAAGGCATATGATACCACCTGGAGGGGAGGGATTTTAAAAAAATTGATAGAATGGGGAATAGGAGGCAATTTATATGAATATATTAGGGAATTCCTATCTGATAGATATATAAAAAGTCAAATGGGGTGGGGGCAGAAATCTCTGAATCATTTTATCCAGGAGGAAGAATCCCCCCTCCCCCAAGGTAGTGTACTAAGCGTGGCATTGTTTGCTATAGCAATAAAAATGAGATAATTGAAATGATCCCCACCAGGAGTCCAAGGATCCCTTTTTGTAGATGACTTCATATATAGTAGCGGTGAAAAAGCGCTGGACAAATAACCAACAGATTGCAAGCACCATAAATAGCATAAAAAAAAATGGGCCGATAACAAGGGTTTTTAAATTTTCACCACAAAAAACAAAAAGCAGTCAGATTTACTAGATCAAGAAAAGAAAAAACAGGAATTAATTCCTACTTTATTCATAAATAATGATATAATTGAATATTATGATGAGATGAAATTCCTCGGTGTAATACTTGATAAAAAACTTACATTTAAAGAACATATAGAACAACTGGCGATAAAGTGAGAAAATCCTTAAATGTAATAAAAGTAATTGCGCATAATGACTGGGGTGCTGATAGAACTCTCTGATAAAGTATATAAGGCTATTTGTCGAAGTAAACTTGATTATGCATGTCAAGTATATGGTAGTGCTTCTAAAACCCTATTAACAAAACTGGATGTCATACATAACATGGTTATTAGACTATGCACTGGAGCCTACAGAACTTCCCCCGTGGAAAGTCTGTATGTAGAAGCAGGAACAGATCCCCTGAAAGTACGAAGAGAAGAAATGGGATTAAAAATATATAGCTAAATAATAACCTTAATGATAATCCAAACACCAAATAATGAAGAACATAACAAATAATATTGGCAACAAACCAAGAGCCTCTTAAACCATTGGAGAATAGATTAAAACCTGATATAGAACATCTAAAATTAGGAACAAGTAGCATATCAAAAATAATCACTCCTAAAATACCTCCGTGGAGACATGCTAAAATAGAAATTTGTGAGAAATCATTTAATAAGAAGGTAACAGATGCACAATTGAAGAGTAAATTTCTGTCACACCAGGAAAAACATAAACGGGATATTAGTATTTATACAGATGGTTCCAAGTCGAAGGAGGGTGTAGGCTATGCTGTAGTAACAAAAAATATAAAAGGGAAAAATTCCAAAAATATCTCTATATTCACTGCAGAGATTAATGCTATATTAGAGGCTATAAACACACCTTTATGTGGGAAAGGCAAACGATAGCTTTGTATATACACGGATTCTTACAGTGCTTTAGAAGCGCTAAGACAATACACAGTTTCTCATCCCGTAATTGAAGAAATAAGGGAGTGGATAGATATAATAGTAAAACGGAAATCTATAAATATAAAACTATGTTGGGTCCCTTCCCATGTGGGCATAAAGGGTAATGAAGAGGTGGATAAAGAAGCCAAAAAGGCAGTAAAAAAGGATCTATCAAAAAAAAATACAAATACCTTACAATGACATTAAAACACAATAAATGAATACTGTCGATCAAAATGGGAAAAAGAATGGCTAGAATTGAATCATAAATTAAAGCATATTAAATCATCTGTAAAACCTTGGAATAGACAACAATGTCAAAGAAGGGAAGATGTCATATTAACAAGATTAAGAATAGGACATACATATTTAACACACAAATACTTGATGTTGCAAGGCGAGGAAAGACAGGCCCCTTACTGTGACCGTTGTCGTACTCTGGTCACAGTCCGTCATCTACTAACTAAATGCAATAAATTCGAAGAAAACGAAGATCCAACAACATATATAATATACCACTTAAGAACCATTGGGAGAAAATGCCCACTTCAAATATAGTAAATTATCTCAAAGAAATAAACCTGCTTTAATATGATAACACGTCTTCATAATTTCATAGTTATACAGTAAGCGCTGAATGGCCTTTGCTGCCCCAGTGCTTGGTGTCACACCTAAACTTTATAAAACCAACCAACCAACCCCATTCTATTCCCCCTCCCAAAGTTGACGACCATACAATGTGGAGCTCCTGACTCCCAAATTAAGTAGGCCTACAATAGCATGTCAGTTAACTAATAGTCCTCTTATTTTCGGCTGCCTCGCTCAAATTGATCTGTATGCTATCACAGTATCGGTGCCATATATATTATTCAGGGAAGAAAATTTAAACTCAACTAAAAATGATTCTTACGGGCAAATTAAGACGAAAATTGCCCGCAGTTTGATGTTTAAAGCCAGCTGAGTGTGTCGTGTATTAACTTCCCGCCGGCACGCACTACAGCTGTAAGTGTTTACATAATAAAAATATGGAATGTTAGTCCATATATATAAAAGATTGCTTGCAGGATTGTGATCAGACTAGAGACGCTAAAGATGACGTATACAATAAGTATGTAGGCTAAGTTGACATGTCGTCATCTGTGGTCATTCATTTGTTTTGAAACAGTCCAAGCTCCCTGCTTGAGACAACTACCCCGACCTATAATTCAAACCGCCTACGTGATCTGTAGCGTGTCTCATTTTGATTGTGTGTTCGTATGAAACTATGTCATTTGGTATGTATGTTCATATGTTCGAACTACTGTCTGTTCCTTCATAACTTGTAAGAGATGGTAGACGGCAGAACAGAGTTAGCTATCGTCATTAGAAGACCTGTATCTCTTTACCTAAGCTTTATCATGTAGAGAGAACAGAAGTAGCCATCATCATTGGCAGAAGCCGATCAAGCTATCGTCATTAGAAGAACTTGTACAATCATACCTGATCTTTCCATCATGTAAAACTTCAGAAGAATATATCTATTTTTATACTTCGTGTTTTTCTACAAGAACCTCCTCACCGAACCATGAGTTTAACACATCGTCGTAATAACCAACAAGATAATACCGACTTCGTAAGTGATCTACAAACCCCAAGACACTCCATTGAAGATGGAAGTGCAATACCAACCGACTTAGCGTAAAATTATCGCAAGTCTAACATTACCTCATAGGGCGCCTTATCATACAAGCACAAGCCCTAATATTGGTGGCAGTGGACCAGAAGAACTCTACAACGTCCTACGAAGAAAAAACCAGAATAAATAAATCATGAAGTCAAACGACGACGAAAGCAGCAGATTCTTCAAGCAACTTATTTTCATCGTTTAGTAGAGCGACTTCAGAAAACAAAACAAGAACTCTTTAACGACGACGAAAGCAAAGAGATTCTTCAAGCACTTAGTATCATCGTTAGTGAATAACTTCAAGAAAACAAAACCGACGTGTCCTTTTTCCTACGACAACGCAAGCTTCGTCTCTCATTAGAATCATTCAAGAAAACATCGTTAGTGAGCGTTTCCGGCACTCCAAGAAACAAACCGAACGCGTCTGCAGCATCGGATCTTTCAAGGGCTCGAATCATCGAAACAACGCGCACGGGGGAAACTGAAGCCAAACCAGGTCATCCGCTAAATAGAGAAGGAGGACCAAGGCCGTGTGTCGTTATCGGAACACCGTGACTTCCACAAAAGCAAGCTAAGTACAATTTTTTGTTATTCATTTGGAGTAACTTTGAGTGTTTCCTTTGCAGGTCGAATTTCGTTATTCCTGTGGCTGAAGTTACGAGACATTCTTAATCTTACTTTTTTTACAAAAAATTATCTACATCACTGAGATTTCGCTACTGCGAGTTTTTTATCTTTGAGTGTCTGTTTCCAGAAGTTCTACTGAAATATCATAATCATATACTATGTTAATTTTATCATTTTGGGTGATTATTAATCCCTTACGTAACAAATCATATTAAACAGTGAATATGCGTTTTACGCAGTGGGACGTCTGATTTATACAGATGCATGGACAGGGTCGTTAGGCACCGTAGTGATTAGAAAAACACACAAAAACAAGTGGAACACCCGTACAAAATCTAGATAAATTAGAGGTAACACTATTTCGGGTCATGACAATAAATGCTCCTTTGCAAAGTCCCGATCGCAGTTTTAGCCTTGAGTTTTTGAGTTATATAAAATATCGAACCTCAATGACTCAACTTAACTTTAAAAATATGGCTGGATTGCAAGGAATAACATGTCTGTAAAAAACTTTCATCAGGCTAATGCGCTGACCAGGATCCCTCACTATTTCAAATTTTAGCAAAGAATGAAGTACAAAAACGTTATATTGTATGCAGTAATGATAACTTGTCTTATTAGTAACGCCTCAGTTCCTAATAGTTGTCATTCATTGCTTTATACGTACCAGCAACATAATGCTAAAAACACACAATACGTTTGCTGATGGTAATAAGAGAAGGAGCCTAATTATTACAAAAAGAAATAGAAACAGTAGCCTTTCAGAATCAAACAAGCAAACTCGGTTACTGTGTCACCTAGTCAAGCGGTCAAGGTTAGTTAAATCTGCCGAGTGTTCAAAGCATAGCAAATTCCACACAATAAGCGACTCTAGCAGAGTGGGAAAAGCGATGTTGGTTCATACATGCCAATATCTTTTTGAATAAAAAGGATTTTTCCCCTATGAAACACACACGACCGTATAAAGTAATCAGAGCAGGTTTCGTTTTTTTTTTTTTAATACGTAAGTTATTATAAGTAGTGGTGGATAAAGCCGACTGTTTACGCGCAGTAAAAATTAGAATATCTTGTTATTCCTTTAGTAACGTAATATCCTGTATTTACGGACTCACTGTCTGTTGTTCGAACTTCCCTAATGAAAGAAGTCCGGATAAGCGAGCGCTTACAGATACCTCTATAGTTATAAAAAAAACATTGATCTGTATGTAGTGTATTGTAAGATTCATCTAGGGGTATACAAAATATTACTTACATCCTGCAAAATAAGGCGTGTTTATCAAAGGGAAATCCCTATAAACCTTCAAACATATTAAAATCGTTTGAAAACAAAAATGAGACAGTTAATCAATAATAACTTATATAAAGGAACTATACATTTGTCTCATAAATCGTAACATTGTTCAAATGACCCAACAGAATTCTCCCACAAGCAAGCAGTCGCAGTTTGGCACGCAAAATCTCGAGAAACATGCACCCTCGAATGTCTTAGTGCGTGTAAAAGACTTTGCTGGGAAATGAAATTTTAATCCTTCCCGACACTCTGAAATATAACGATTTCCGCGAACAAAGCCCTAGACACGGTTGACTCGTAGCAACAGGTTAATCTTACTTTTTTTTTCGTGATCCACAAAACCTATACATATAAATATCGCATTTTTTATTGTTGCTAATTTTTAATCCCGCCCAACCAGTCGTAGATGAATCTTCTTATACTCTATCTAAAGTAATATCCGTAAAGTCATTCAAGCAGAGGTGATTCAGCAGATTTTTTTTATCTTTTACCTGAATACCAGGAAGTTTCTCCACTGGCGAGTGATCTCTGGAAAAAAACGGATGTAATTTAACACAAAACACGGTTCTAAGGACAAACAAATAAAGCTATTTAACGTACCTTCGTATAGATTCTCAATGAAATTTCAAAATAGAGATAAATGACGAAGTTGAAAATGATTAGTAATAGGAGTCATTAGGAAATCAAATAAAGCCCATATAATTTTTCCCTCAATGTCATGCCATAAAAGATCGGACTTGGCGTATCTGCGTTAGGTTCTGTCGCTTAAACAAGGAAAACGGACTTCCGATAGTTTCCCAGTGCGATGTACCGACGACATATCTCTGTGTTAGGTTAGAATAAATTTTTCACCAGCTTGGACTTACTTTAAAATGCTTTTTACAAGATACCATTACCTAAGTGAATTGTACCTCATACACCGTTTTCAGCACACTCAGGGGACATATCAAATTTTTACGTATGCTCGGCTTTACATTGCACCCAAATTACAATATAGTGTTTGGAGACTTTTTAGGAGATACCCTACATGCTTATATGGTTGGTCTTATAATCTTTTCTAAATACCTTAGAAGTACATTCACATAAACTAGAGCTAGTGCTACAGAGACAAAGACAAATAATCTCAGAGTAAAATATCTAAATGTGAGTTTTTAAAACCGAACATGTTTATCTAGGTTTTATGTGTCTTGTCAAGGTCTTAAAGTAGTCCATGGTAAGGTGTCGGCTATTCATAACTTTCCGGTACCTATTAACGTAAAGGGGGGGGGATACAGCACTTTGGCGCTGTAGTGGGGTATTACAATGTATGAAATATGTAACTCTTAATCATGGGACAGCTCTTTAACAGATCTTACGAAGAAGAGCGTAGATTGATTATGGTCTAAAAAGCATCAACAGGCCGTTCGATATCTTTAAAAGCGGAATAATGCAGCTTACCTAACTTAAAAATCCTGATTTAAATAAGGAATTTTTTTTTTTTATTGCAACAGACGCCTCAGACAGGGGTAAGAGGGATACTACTTCAGCAATATGATAAACAGTTCTTTCCTATAGCTTTTTATTCATGTAAACTAAAGCCCTCTGAAAGTAAATATACAGTAATAGGCAAGGAAGGGCTAGGTATCTTTAATTCACTAGTACATTTCAAGTTCATAATATACGGCTATCCTGTTAAAGTCCTTACTGAGCATAAGTCACTTACCGAGTTTTTTCAAAGGCTTTAATCACAGTCCAAAAAAGGAACTCGGTGACAAAATGATCATTCAGGTCTTTGGAGCCAAGATAAGATATTTACCTGGGAAAGCAATTATCATAGCTGGACGCATTATCCCGCAATCCCGCACCATACAGCAAAGAACCATTAATTGGACAAAAGATATAGAAACATCTGTGCCTATTGTTAAAAACCGTATTCTAAACAAGAAAATTCCTTAACCCAAGAGATCGCGAGCATGGAATATCTGGGTTGGAGCGCAGAACTGTTACAAACTGAACAAGGCAAGAGTCAACAGACATAACCCAAAACAATAAACACTTCGAACGGAAACAGAGTCAGCAGCAATAAACACCAAACAATAAACACTTCGAATGGTAAACAGGGTCAGCGGCTAAGCAAAAAACAATAAACACTTCGAGCAGAAACCCTAAAGCCAAAAGTATATTTAAAGTATGTGTATCAGAATAATGTAATCAAATGTAATATTATATGTAGGTCCGTGACGAGGAAAACCGAAGAACACAGCAGATGACCTAACGACCAGGTAGTAGTAATAATCTCTTTCATACCAATCGTCATAAACTGGTTGCATTCCGCATCCATAGGGGTTCCCTACTATGTCACAAGAAAGCCAAAATCACTATTTTACATGGCCTACAATGCTTACAAATATAAAAAGCACTAACTGATTGTAACACGTGTCATGAAAACAAGGGGACACACTAAGACACCTGTCAGTTAAGGGGCCTCTATCCTGTGCCAAATCAATCCTTGAAAGAATATACGTAGAATTATTAACAGAATTACAAGTCTGACAGAGGGAATAAACACTTCTTAGTGTTAATAGTCCTTACACGTTATATAGAATTAATAGCACTAAAAACAAACACCGCAATGAGTGTTAGGAATATTTATGAGTGCTAAATCAGTAAACATGGAATTCAACACATGATAATCTGACTCGGGTGTGTAAATCAATAATAATCTCCATAACACGTGGTGTGAATTCCTTTCCATTTAAGAAAACAATAATATATTTTATCACCCAGAGTCAATCGGTTTTGTAGAATAACGGATAATTAAATAGGAAGTGTCAATGTCTTAGAGTTACAACTCGTGATATTGGATCCGAACTGGATTATAGCGGTTCTCGCGGTTTTAAATACCTTTATTCATTTATATCTTGTATCTATAGAATTGATGCCGCAAGTAGCCTTATACGGTACGCCGCTAGAACACTTTTCCACATATTCAAAGCCAACCATTTAATTTATCAAAAATATATAAAAATATATATATAATAAATAAATAAAATAAAAAAATAAAATAAATATGGATACAAGTGGAGTCAATATAATACACTCCGTAAGAAGTCGGAAGGGTTACAAATTATAATGAAAAAGAATCACGATAAAATCAAAATAAGCAAAACGTAACCATAGATTAATTAAATCCAAATATATATGCGTAAAATATTTGAACTCTAACTTAACGCTTTAGTAATGACAAATAAGCTAAAGGTTCAAACACATATCCAAAACCTACTTGAACGTATTGTTCTGTCGGTGATTTATATTCGTAGTCAATGAAAAAAAAAAAAAAAAATAATAATAATAAATAAATAAATAAATAAAATAAAATAACAAGAGATTTTAAAGTCAGGAAGTCTAGAAGTGAAAATGTTATCTATGAAATAATCCTATATGAATCTTATACAGGGCTAATTAATATATATAGAATTTGTATGGAAACCTTTTTGTTCATATAGTTTGAATAAGGAATATTTTAATTTAACATAATTACAATTATGCAGATTTCCAACATGAAACTAATATATTGTTCAATTTGGTACTGTTTTTTTTCAGACCATTCTTTTCGTGTGGGTCGAGTATTAAAAGATAATAATTTATCCTAAAGTCGTATTTATTACAGCAAGTAACGTAACTCTTAGCTGGCTGAGAGCAATCTCCTGCCAAGTGACGACGTCATCATTGCCGTATCAGCATTTGTTCCTTTTTAACCTCAATAATCTGCTTACACAGGCTTCATCTGTGGTGTCGTCTCTGCTTGCAAAGCAGATTGACTGGAGAGAGGAATGCTTAGCTCATGAACTTCACATGATGACATACATAGCCATAATCTATTCTTTTTCCGTATTGCAATGCAAACTTGGTTAAGGAATCGCAATCATTTTAAAATGAATAAATAAAATAAGCAAACAGAATTTTCTATAACAACAAATGAATTAATTTTATCTGAACCTCATAGACAATTAGAGTCAATAATTTAGTTTATGACATTGGTAAACGGACATTAGAATGATCAAGTTATGGATATGGAATATTTACTTGCAACATTAGTCTATCACAATTCAAGTAAAATCACATTATGGGAAAATGTCACATTTTCTTGATAAAAACCCCAAAGTTTATTTAGAAATTAGTTACATAGTTGTTTTTTCGTTGCATCTCCTACCTATTAATAAAGTTTTTAAAATTAACCTCAGAGGATGTGCGCGGGAAAATTGAATATGAAACTTTTGTTAGGGCACATAGGATCAGATTTTGATCACAACTTAATTTCAGTTAGCATAGAGAAATACAGAATCATGATTAATCTTCTCTTTGACTCTATGTTGCCTGGAAATCTTACAAATAGCTCCGTTTTCCACTTCTTTGTCTAGTAACTTACTACCAGTAATAGAATTTTCTTTGGGATTCGTATTAATATCTGTTTATTTGTTATAATTATGGATATTTACATTCATCATAGACCTGGATAGGTTCACTCATTGTTAATGCCATGGATAAAAAAGTTTGTACAGCGGACTCTTTTGAATTCCAAAATATCAGCGAATTCATGTGGGTTAAGTCTGGTCTAAATGGCTCTCTCCCCTGTATTTGGATGTCGTCTGAATTTACTTTGCCCTTGTGACAAGTATAATTTCACTTGCAGGCTGATTAATGGAACCTGGTTACAGTATCCTGCAGTACGAGAATTTCACATCGCAACTTCAAAAAAAAAAAAAAAATCGTTCGTCGCTGCGGACGACGGCATCGAGTAACAACCGCCTACAAGTGAAAGGAATAAGCACCATCATGGACTTCTTCGACCGACACAGTATCTCGTCGTTAATCTCGTTTTGATGCGGAACGCTCCGGCGGCTGTGGAGATCGACTACAAAAGGGACATACTTCCGACAATTACGACCCGAAGGATATTCAACTCTACTTTGCTGGCGAAGGACTCGTGCTAAGGATGATTTTATTCATCGTGAACGTAATCGTGTAGCTTAGGATGCAGAGAATAAGTATGAGCGCAAAATAGAACGTTGGACCCGCCCAGGCAAATTTTCCCCTTGTTTTAACCCTGTGAAATCGGCCGTTTTCATTTGGCTATTAGGTGGTTGTCTGGAACTGTGTAATGGACGAAAAGTTGTTCGAACGCTAGTTAAAAGTGAAGTAGTATAACCTCGGTCATGTATCCATATATATATAAAGTATCATGTATATATAAATGATCATAATTAACAGAGTCGAAATATATCTTTGCGTGTACGCAATAGGAATCTATTATATAAATGATCATAAATAACAGAATCTAAATATATCTTTGCGTGTACGCAATAGGAATCTATTTAAAGTGCACATATATTAATCATAATTCTATGAATCCATATACATATGTATTAAACAAATCAGGTAGCCTATAATCAATCTGTTACTTTTATCTTACCAATATCTGCAGTTATATGAGTTAGTGTATGGATTAATGAATCAGATATATAACAGTTAGCATAACAATCAACGAATCAATCAGCATAAACATTAATAATTTTATCAATTCATATATGAAATTTTTTTGTCATTGTTTAAAATATGATTTTTGTATCATGTAATCTTCATTCTATGCAATTATCAGAGTACATTAGTATTTTCTGTAGCATATGTATCTTAATGAGATGAAGTGAAAAACTGTATCATTATATATCACGTGATCACTATCATTTACCAATATCATTGTTTATATTTTATACTTGAATCAATTCATGTACACAATGAATTTTTATTTACTTATATATATATATATTCACATAGTGTCTGTATCACACTCCTATAAGTCAAATGCAGTCAAGTTTGAGTAATATTCAGTAGTTGGTTTGGTAGCTGACCGAGCTAATGTAAGTGTTTACATAATAAAAATATGGAATGTTAGTCCATATATATAAAAGATTGCTTGCAGGATTGTGATCAGACTAGAGACGCTAAAGATGACGTATACAATAAGTATGTAGGCTAAGTTGACATGTCGTCATCTGTGGTCATTCATTTGTTTTGAAACAGTCCAAGCTCCCTGCTTGAGACAACTACCCCGACCTATAATTCAAACGGCCTACGTGATCTGTAGCGTGTCTCATTTTGATTGTGTGTTCGTATGAAAACTATGTCATTTGTATGTATATTCATATGTTCGAAAACTACTGTCTGTTCCTTCATAACTTGTAACAGAGATGGTAGACGGGCAGAACAGAGTTAGCTACGCCTTAGAAGACCTGTATCTCTTTACCTTAAGCTTTATCATGAGGAGAGAACAGAAGTTAGCCATCAATCAATTGGCGAAGCGATAAGCTATCGTCATTAGAAGACCTGTATCTCTTTAACCTAAGCTTTATCATGTAGAGAGAACAGAAGTAGCCATATCATGGCAGAAGCGATCAAGCTATCGTCATAGAAGACTTGTACAATCATACCTGATCTTCATCATGTAAAACTTCAGAAGAATATATCTATTTTTATACTTCGTGTTTTCTACAAGAACCTCCTCACCGAACCATGAGTTTAACACATCGTCGTAATAACCAACAAGATAATACCGACTTCGTAAGTGATCTACAAACCCCAAGACACTCCATTGAAGATGGAAGTGCAATACCAACCGACTTAGCGTAAAATTATCGCAAGTCTAACATTACCTCATAGGGCGCCTTATCATACAAGGCACAAGCCCTAATACAGCCAGCCAATGCAGTGTGTTTCAATCCATTCTATCGATGCTGGCTTTGATGACCATTATTCGGCTAAATTTCCCCTATTATTATTTCTACTTTCATTGTTCATTACATCTAGTAGACAGGCATTAACATCATATTACATCCTCACGTCTGTTCAATGTATTTACCATCGCTAATATGATTTATAATGCGTCCCCTCTAACTCAGTCATAAAAATCGGATAACGAAAGCACAAATCTGCCGAGAGTGACTTGGGGAGGCCATGTTTGAAAAGGTCTCGGTCCAGCTCTTAGTATTATTACTATATTTTTAAATCTGTATTATTATTATTTATTATTATTATTATTATTATATTATTATTATTATTATTATTATTATTATTATTACTATTATTATTATTATTATTATTATTATTATTATTATTATTATTATTATTATTATTTTTAAAAAGAATGGCAGAATTAAGCGAGTTGATTTCACATATTGTTTTTTCTTATTTTCCTTACAATTCGCTTCTCAGGCTCAGCGATGTTTCTGAGTAACTGGCCAATATTCATATGGAAGTTTTAAAAAAGTTATAAATGCTGAAGTAATCTTTTATTAGAATGGGATAATCAGGTCCAGGTCAGCAAGGGTCGTCGTCAGTGCCGGATTATTCCGTAGGCGTAGTTCAGTTTCGGGGCTGGGGGTCCGTCTTCAGGTTTAAGGGCTGGTATTGGTCTGGTATAGCTGGTATTACGTGACGTTTCGACCTTCTCGCAAGTCATCTTCGGACAGGTCGTTTGAAGAGACTGTAGCAAGAAAGTCTGTGGGGCGGTATTTATAGCGGCTCGGACCTAGAGTTGCATTCTCTTGGACGACTCGTGGATCTCGTCTCGAAGGTCTCGGGGATTCTCTCGTGCGAGCGCCACAGTAGTGTGCCTGGGGATGAACGACAGTAATTCTGTCCGTAGCAGGAATCCTGTCATCCCGTGGGGGCTCTTGATTATCTGGTATTGTTGGGGGGTCGTCCGCTGCTCTCCGGGTGGCGGTGGGAAGGGGAAAAGTTTCTTGGGTGATGTTAAGATTTGGTTTCTCCTTGCCTATATGGAGGGCTTCTAGGAGGCGCAGACGTCGGGGATCCGTTGTCTGGTCTATTATTTCGATATTAGGAATAATATAATTTCTCTTTATCCGTTTGTTATGAGCAGTCCTGGCGTGTTGAAGATGGCTCCTTCTTGAGCTGGCAGGAGGATTTTGCTTGGAGAAACGCATGGAGGTCATATGACGTATTTGCCGAAGCATCCTCGGAGGGCATGGGCATGTAACGGTAGACTACACTCGTCTTCTTCAAGGGATCCTGCAGGGGCTCTGAAGGGTTGTTTCTCATCACCAAGCTGCTCGTCTCCTTCATTTTATAATATATAATTAACTTAATATTTTTGTTTGGGTCGGTGGGGCTGACGTTTTCGTCGTTGATCTTTTTGAGGGCTTGTTCGTCCTCCTTGTACCTCCAGTGGAAGTGCCCCTTGTAGAAAAGCTTGATGGGCTCTGCAACATCAGGGCGGAGTTCCTGGTGGTACCAGGCTTCCATGTTTTTCTTTATAGATTTATCAACAGCACGATTGGTGTGTCCGTTGTCGATGAGGACCTGGGCGGCGTGCTCAACTCACTGTGTGTGTCATTCCAGGAGGAGCAGTGTGAGAGGGCCCTCCTGACGAAGGCACTGATGGTGGAGCGCTTATACCTCTCAGGGCACTCGTTCTCACCGTTCATGCATATTCCCAGGTTCGTCGGCTTCATGTACACCTTCGTGCTGAATTCGGAAACTCGCAGTTCGACAAGAACGTCAAGGAAGGGGAGGCGGCGGTATTTGCAATGTTCAATCGTGAACGTGAGGGACTGTGGTCGTGGAATGCATGTCGCAGCTGCTCTATCTCATCCTGGGAGTCGGCGCAGACGAAGGTATCATCAATGTAGCGCACGTACATCCTCGGTTTGTTGGAATTCTGGAAGAGACCCTCTCTTCGACGGTACCCATATAGAAATTGGCGAAAGGACCCAAGGGGTAGATCCCATTGCCACGCCGTCGATCTGGGTTGACATATAGTTGCGGTGATCAGCAAAAAGGGGCCTTCTTAGTACAGATTTCCAGAAGGGCTCGAACTGAACTACGCCTATGGAATAATATTGGTACTGACGACGACCCTTGCTTGACCTGGACCTGTTATCCTGTTCTAATAAAAGATTACCTTCAGCATTTATAATTTTTTTAAAATTCCCAATATGAATATTGGCCAGTTACTCAGAAACATTGCTGAGCCTGAGAAGCGAATTGTAAGGAAAATAGAAAAAACAATATATAAAATCAACTCGCTTAATTCAGCCATTCTTTTTAACAGTATTTGCCTAAAAGAAGGTCTTCTACCAATATACACATTCTTCCGGCTACATGACCCATACTGCCCAGCGAGATTCAGGCACGAGGAGCTTCAGGAAGACCCTGCTGCAACAGGCAACTGCACGCCAAGGAACATATCCCTACCCTCCAACTCGTTGTGGAGTATCTGTCAGGGGGTAACCACCCACTGAAATCTAAGTCATTACCACCACGGTACTCTAGGATGTGCAGTGCTAGTTGTAGTACATATTTTATTGATATCTCCAATGTTGGATGCAGATCCTGTCTCCTCCTCCTCCTCCTCCCCCCTCCCCCTCCCCCTCCCCTCCCCCTCCCCCTCCCAACTCGATTGTGGACGTGTCTGTCAGGGGGTAACCACCTACTAAAATGTCTGTCATTACCACCACAGTACTCTTGGATGTGCAGTGCTATTGTAGTACATATTTAACATGGTATCTCCAATGTTGGATGTAGACCCTGCCTCCCCCATCCCCCTCCCCCCTCCCACCCTCCCTCCCCTCCCATCCCCTCCCCCCCTCCCCCCTCCCCCCTCCCTCTCAACTCGTTGTGGTGTGTCTGTCGTTCGGTAACCACCAATAAATATCTGTCATTACCACCACAGTACTCTAGGATGTGAAGTGCTATTGTAGTACATATTTTACTTGGTGTCTCCAATGTTGGATGAAGATCCTATCTCCTCCTCCCCCTCCCCCTCCCAAATCGTTATAGAGTATCTGTAAGGGGGTAAAAACCCAAGGTATCTGCCTGCATTGCAAACGCACTTGTGGCTTTCGTAGGTATCTGCCTGCATTACAAACGCACTTGTGGCCTTCGTAGGTAACTGCCTGCATTGCAAGCGCACTTGTGGCCTTCGTTGGTAACTGCCTGCATAGCAAACGCACTTGTGGCCTTCGTTGGTAACCGGCTGCATTGCAAACGCACTTGTGGTGTCTTCGTTGGTAACTGCTTGCACTGCAAACGCACTTGTGGCCTTCGTTGGTAACCGGCTGCATTGCAAACGCACTTGTGGTCTTCGTCGGTAACTGCCTGCACTGCAAACGCACTTGTGGCCTTTCCACAGAATGACTAGAAGGAAGGCATATATATATATATATATATATATATATATCATATATATATATATATATATATATATAATATATATATATATATATATATATATATATATATATATATATACCTTCCTTCGTCCCGTTGGATGTTATACCCTACGACTGTCATACACAAGTATCTATTGTCTACTTCCCATCCTCGTCGGAGTGACATCGATGCAGAGAGATTTTCTAAGTTCCCATTAGTATCTTCCTTGAGCATAGAGGCGAAGACTCAAACTCGGAGTCGTCAAACTTAACATTTATTTGGAAACGGCATCTCTGGAGTAGAGGAAGAAGTGGTTTTAGAGAACTGGTCTCGATGAAGAGAAGTAGAGATCTAAGTTACAAATCTTGTACAAAAGATAGTAGAACAAAGCTTATATCAGCATACATAACATACAGACAGACGAACATGTGACTAGGAAGTCACGTGTTGTCTCTGCGGGTGATAGGTCACCAGTTTCTCATAGGAAGGCACTGTGACCTGTTTTGCAAGACAATGCTTATGATTACACAGGCAAATGCAAACCAGGCCGTCGCAAACATAACACGGCAGCGTCTAGCTTGCATCCTGTTTATGAGGTCATATCACACTCCTATCTCCCAGTGACCCTTAGGTCATGGACTTATTTACATATATGGAAAATAGTGATTCTGAATGTAATTATTACACTTCTACTAGAAGTCTTTATAAGGGACATAGCGTACTCCAAGGAAGAGCCCCTTCTCTCTGCAGAGCCAGTCTTCTAGATTATTCCCACAAAATGACCAGAAGGAAAACATCTACAATAATAGTTCTAGATATCCGACAAATTGTCCACTTTGACAGAGATCTTTTATTAGAAGTCTTCATCAAGGGACAGAGCATCCTCGAAGGAAGGGCCCCTTTTTTCCGCAAAGCCAGTATTTTAGAGTATTCCCACAGAATGAATAGAAGGAAGGCATTATATATTATTTATCCTATAATTTTTTTGATTTTTTAAATAGATAATGTATATATATATAGATATATATATATAGATATAATATATATGTATATATATATATATATATATATATATATATATATATATATATATATATATATATCTAGTAAAAGGAGCCCATAAAAAACACCAAAAATGTAGAGAGAAAAGTACTATATTTCAGAGACTGCTGTCTCTCTCTTCAGGTATATGAATGAGAAAAGTTTACAGAAAAGGTGTATTTATACCAAGAGATTCGTCCACAAGTAAGCCAATTTTAGGTCACCCCGCTGATAATCTTCCTTTAATCTTCTTAAGCGTTGGTTGAATGAACACTGCGTCGACGATGTCCGATGTCCAATTCCCTTTTGAGATGTTCATTACCTGCTTCTCTTTTATTAAGGCCGATTCCATCATTTGACTCTTGTACCGGCAGTTGCTGCTATAAATTACACGTGACATATTCCAGTTTATTCTATGGTTATGTTCATTTATATGGTTGAAAATAGCCGAGTTCTGTTGTCCATACCTAACTGACCGTTTGTGTTGTATCAATCTCTGGGGAAGTGATTTACCTGTAAATACGATGTAAGATGGTCACAGTCCTGCATGGGAGATCTCATATACCCAGAGTCTTTGGGCGATGTCTTTTGTTGGACGTTAATCAGGGATTTGGCTAAGGTATTTGGTGTAGGTAAATGCAAAAGGGTTGGATTTCCCAAGGGTGTGAGTTTACTCTCTTAATCGTCTCAGGTGGGGAATTTTTATTTTATTGTTGGGTGTGTCTCTGGTCTTGTCTTTAGGGGGTCGGTAGAAAATTACGTTTGCTTTTTGAATTGCTTTCTCAATTATATGGTCAGGATACTTTAAAGATGAAGTTGCTTGTGAATTAGTTCAAATTCTTTTTTCCAGGAAATCTGGGGAACAAATTCGTAAGGCTCTTAAGAACAGGTTGCTAGCTAGACCTATCTTGATAATATTGTCATGATAGCTAAAGTAGTGAAATATATGAAAGTGAGAACGTTGGTTTTCTGTATATGGTAAATTTTGTATTCTGTCGTGTCTCTGATTATTAAAACATCAAGAAAAGGAATTTTGTTGTCTGTTTCCCATTCAACTTTAAATTTGATGCTGGGCACTAATGCGTTTAATTTTGAGAGGAATTCATTAAAATTACCCCACTTATTATCCCAAAATGTTAGTATGTCATCCACGTATCTCATCCACAGCATGTTTTGGGTTTTATTGCATTTATTACTGTAGTTTCAAAGTATTCCATGTACAGATTGGCAAAATAGGACTTAAAGGACTACCCATACTACACCCGAATTTTTGCTTGTAGAATGATTCCCCGAATGAAAATACGTTATTAGATGCACATAATTCAACTAACTTTATTATTTTGTCAAGTGCCAAAGGGAAATGATCTGAATAGGGGGATAATTTTTCCCTTAAAAACTGAAGAACGTCCTGTACTGGTACTTTTGTGAATAGGGAGTCTACGTCAAGGCTTAAAAGTTTTATGTTGTGAAGTGGTATATGTGCTTCTCTGAATTTGTGACAAAAGTTAGCTGGCCTCCTTTCTCCTTTTTAGGCACTTTTTCTCCCAGTCCACATCAAACATTCGGAAGACTTTTGTCACAAATTCAGAGAAGCACATATACCACTTCACAACATAAAACTTTTAAGCCTTGACGTAAGACTCCCTATTCACAAAAGTACCAGTACAGGACGTTCTTCAGTTTTTAAGGGAAAAATTATCCCCCTATTCAGATCATTTCCCTTTGGCACTTGACAAAATAATAAAGTTAGTTGAATTATGTGCATCTAATAACGTATTTTCATTCGGGGAATCATTCTACAAGCAAAAATTCGGGTGTAGTATGGGTAGTCCTTTAAGTCCTATTTTAGCCAATCTGTACATGGAATACTTTGAAACTACAGTAATAAATGCAATAAAACCCAAAAACATGCTGTAGATGAGCTACGTGGATGACATACTAACATTTGGGATAATAAGTGGGTAATTTTAATGAATTCCTCTCAAAATTAAACGCATTAGTGCCCAGCATCAAATTTAAAGTTGAATGGGAAACAGACAACAAAATTCCTTTTCTTGATGTTTTAATAATCAGAGACACGACAGAATACAAATTTACCATATACAGAAAACCAAACGTTCTCACTTCATATATTCACTACTTTAGCTATCATGACAATACTATCAAGATAGGTCTAGCTAGCAACCTGTTCTTAAGAGCCTTACGAATTTGTAAATTGGGAACCCTGCCAGATGCCACAAACCGGACCCAAATCAGACAATTACCGGATTTTTGGCGAATATTTAACCGTTGCGACCACAGATTACAGGCCAAAGGATTCCCGAATCCTATCCAGCCATGGAGGGAACAATCCTCCTCGAGGCGCTTCCCCCGGAGGCAGGTTTCCTGCCAGGCTGGGGAAGCGGGCCGAGGATGGACCCACCACAGAGGCTACAGGCCCAAAGGATCCCGATCCTATCCGGCCATGGAGGGAACAATCCTCCTCATGGCTGGCTTCCCCGGAGGAAGGGCGGTTTCCTGCCAGGCTGGGGGAAGCGGCCCTGGAGGAGGACCCACCACGGAGGTACAGGCCAAAAGGATCCGATCCTATCCACCCTGGAGGAAAACAACCTCCTAGAGGCTGCTTCCCCGGAGGAAGGCAGGTTTTCCTGCCAGGCTGGGGCTTTCATCTTTAAAGTATCCTGACCATATAATTGAGAAAGCAATTCAAAAAGCAACGTAATTTTCTACCGACCCCCTAAAGACAAGACCAGAGACACACCCAACAATAAAATAAAAATTCCCCACCTGGAGACGATTAAGAGAGTAACTCACACCCTTGGGAAATCCAACCCTTTTGCATTTACCTACCCAAATACCTTAGCCAAATCCCTGATTAACGTCCAACAAAAGACATCGCCCAAAGACTCTGGGGTATATGAGATCCCATGCCAGGACTGTGACCAATCTTACATCGGATTTCAGGTAAATCACTTCCCCAGAGATTGATACAACACAAACGGTCAGTTAGGTATGGACAACAGAACTCGGCTATTTTCAACCATATAAATGAACATAACCATAGAATAAACTGGAATATGTCACGCGTAATTTATAGCAGAAACAACTGCCGGTACAAGAGTCAAATGATGGAATCGGCCTTAATAAAAGAGAAGCGGTAATGAACATCTCAAAAGGGAATTGGACATCGGACATCGTCGACGCAGTGTTCATTCAACCAACGCTTAAGAAGATTAAAGGAAGATTATCAGCGGGGGTGACCCTAAATTCGGCTTACTTGTGGACGAATCTCTTGGTATAAATACCACCTTTTCTGTAAACTTTTCTCATTCATATACCTGAAGAGAGAGGACAGCATCTCTGAAATATAGTACTTTTGTTTCTCTCTACATTTTTGGTGTTTTTATGGGCTCCTTTTATTAGATGGAATTCTGTTGTTACAGAACACTTTTACCAGTCTATATATATATACATACATATATATAATCTATATATATATATATATATATATATATATATATATTATATATATATATATATATATATACGACACAGTCCAGACGTACAGGCCGTTTATTCACATGTTAAAGAAGATCAAGGGCAGGAACACGAAGAGATTCACATTATCCTTTAATCCTACGTTTCGTGACAACATCGCCACATCTTCAGGGATTTTTCTACAAAATAAAGTATAAAATGTTAACATAAAAATAAGAGCTGATCACAAGATCCAATAGTTGAAAAGTAAAAACAGTTTAATGGTAAAATTACAACTCTCATACTTAAATTACATGCACACTTGATTAAAACAGACCAGAAATACCAAACAACTTACAAATGACGAAAAGAGTATTTAAAAAATTAAAGCTAAAATTACACAAAGATAAAAGTAATAACAAATATCATAAAAAGTAAAAGTCATATATTCACAAATAACACAGCCAAACAGCTCAACACTTAACCAACCTTCGCATCATGAGATAAAAACACCTAAAAGTACACAACGTCAAGATGGCACAAGGAGTGACAGAATAATTAGGCTAAAAACAATGGGACAGCAGAGGAATGGTTGTTTAAAGTTGGAACTCGTAGTTTGATGTTCAGAGTTTCCAAAATCAACAGTTCGTTGGGTTCCCTTGTTTGGCCAATATATATATATACCTTCCTTCTATTCATTCTGTGGGAATATATATATATATATATATATATATATATATATATATATATATATATATATATATACATATATATGTACTATATATATATATATAGATAATATATATATATTATATAATATATATATATATATATAATATATATACCTCCTTCTATTCATTCTGTGGGAATACTCTAAAATACTGGCTTTGCGGAAAAAAGGGGCCCTTGGGCCCTTCCGAGGATGCTCTGTCCCTTGATGAGACTTCTAATAAAAGAGCTCTGTCAAAGTGGACAATTTGTCGGATATCTAGAACTATTATTGTAGATGTTTTCTTTCTGGTCATTTTGTGTGAATAATCTAGAAGACTGGCTCTGCAGAGAGAAGGGGCTCTTCCTTGGAGTATGCTATGTCCCTTCATAAAGACTTCTAGTAGAAGTGTAATAATTACATTCAGAATCACATATTTTCCATATATGTAAATAAGTCCATGACCTAAGGGGTCACTGGGAGATAGGAGTGTGATATGACCTCATAAACAGGACGCAAGCTAGACGCTGCCGTGTTATGTTTGCGACGGCCTGGTTTGCATTTGCCTGTGTAATCATAAGCATTGTCTTGCAAAACAGGTCACAGTGCCTTCCTATGAGAAACTGGTGACCTATCACCCGCAGAGACAACACGTGACTTCCTAGTCACATGTTCGTCTGTCTGTATGTTATGTATGCTGATATAAGCTTTGTTCTACTATCTTTGCACAAGACTTTGTAACTTAGATCTCTACTTCTCTTCATCGAGACCAGTTCTCTAAAACCACTTCTTCCTCTACTCCAGAGATGCCGTTTCCAAATAAATGTTAAGTTTGACGACTCCGAGTTTGAGTCTTCGCCTCTATGCTCAAGGAAGATACTAATGGGAACTTAGAAAATCTCTCTGCATCGATGTCACTCCGCGAGGATGGGAAGTAGACAATAGATACTTGTGTATGACAGTCGTAGGGTATCACATCCAACGGGACGCCTTCCTATACATAGGTGAAACCCGTACATATGGTGGCAGTCGGACGTCTCTACGTCAACCGAAGCTTACAGAATCATAGAAAATGTAACATATCAGAAGTCAACAGAGGAAAGTGGATCTTCAAGCAACTCAGAGGCAACACAAAAACATCCTACGAACACTAAGAAATGTCCTTCATCGAGATGCATTCAAGAGGCGATAGCATAGTCTAGTGAACGTCTTTCATCAACATATCTTCGAGAAACAAACCGGACATGTCTGCAGCATCGGATCTTTAACGGGAAACGAATCATTCTACAAACAAACAACGCGTGATCAGAAGGTGGGTCGAGATATTTGTCAACCGCGAATCAGGACGGAAGAAGGCGAGGCCGTGACATCATCAAAACACTACTATCTCTCTCTTAAATATCTCAGTTAACTACAATTCTTTATTCATTTTGGTGTGTGTCAGTGAGTGTCTCCATAAACAGGTCGATCGTCCATTATTCCTGACGGGTGAGTTATACGTTAATCTTAATCTTCCTGCCTTGCAGGAATCTATCTTCAACTACGGATTCTCGCCCTGCAGGCCTTTTTATCTTTGTTGCTAATTTTATTTCTTCCAGAAGTTCTCCGGAAATATCTTTATCATATTATCTGTTTTTAATCTTATCATATTGGGGGACTCTGTTATTATCTGTAACACATTTTCCTTATTTTTATGTTTGCATAATGCAACTATAAAATAAGGAAAATGGATCTAGTGTATTCATTCAATTTATATTTTGATAGGATTTTATTTCCTTATTTTATATTATTGTTTTAATCCTTATCATATTGGGGGACTCTGTTATTATCTGTAACACATTTTCCTTATGTTATGTTGCCATATGCAACATAAAATAAGGAAAATGGACGAGTGTATTCATATAGATATTTTTGATAGGCTTTTATTTCCTTATTTATGTTGCATATGCAACATAAAATAAGGAAAGTGGACGAGTGTATTCATATAGATATTTTGATAGGATTACTAGAAATCGTAGTGATAAGAAAAAAGCAAAAGTCACCATGGCAACTACTGCTGCTGCGATTTCTCCCTCACCCAGTAACCCCAATCCAGTTGTGACATTGGTTAGTGCGCGGTCTGCAATTGCTCCCTTTCAAGGTCGGGTCAATGGGTTCTTACGTTAAAGTGACGAGTCTTGGATCTCGTCAGTAGATGCTCATTTAAAAGCAAAAGACATCACTGACCCATCTGTACAATTACAGGAAGCAAAAGGTTTAATTGACTTTGCTAAAGGAGATGCAGGTTCTTACCTGAGAGGAGTCTCTTTGTAAGAGGTGATTATATGGGATGAATTTAAAATTAGGTTAAGTGCCATATATGGCAGTGAAGAAGCATTGGACGTAGTTTTAGCTTTGAGGAATATCCTTAATCAGGCCTCTATGACTCAGCTTAATGTTGTAGAGAGGGCGACACTAATTGCAGACCGACTGAATGAATATCAGGATAGTTTGCATAATTCCACTTGGGTTACGAGAGGGAATATGGCCGTGAAAGATTTTATCAGGCTCACATATTTAACATGCATAACAGTTATGTTGCCCGAAGCTCTGGTACCGTGTTTTGACTAGAAGCTAACGCCTGACAGTACGGAATTAGACACATATAAACAAATAAAAAAACACATGTCTAAGTGCACTGATCTCGACCACTTGCCTACTCAAGTTTTTGCAAAAAATGAAAGTAAACCCCAGCAAGTAAATATAGTCAATAATAACGCAGCAGGGGTAACTTGTTACAATTGTAAGCGATCAGGCCATATGACTGGAGACTGTAGAATGCGTTATTGTTCGATTCATAACAGCTCTCGTCATTCATACAATCGTTGCTTCTCACGTAACCAACAACAGAATGCCAAAAACACGCAAACCGTTGCCAATGAAAATAAGAAGAAGAATCCTCATTACTATAAGAAGAAACAGGCAAACAGTAATGCTGTTCAAAATCACAAACAGACAAATCGTGCTTCAGGTAACTCTGTTCCCGGGCCGCCAAACCCAAACTCACAGAGTCAGTCGAATTTTCCGAGTGTGCAAAGCAAAGCAAAATACCACATAATTAACTCCAGAGGGGGAGAGAATGATGTTGGGTCATTCGTATCAACATCTTTTGAATCAAATAACAAATTTAATCATTTACAAGATCAATGCGAGACACAGGATTTTCCTATGAACCACAAAAAATCAGTGCAGGTCCCCGTAGACCTCCAACAAATACACGCTATCATTAGTAAAGATGAATTGCATCCTACATTGCATGCCATAAATTTAGAACACCGACCCTTCACACTGTTTTTTTATTCCGGTAGTCCACGTAATATCATGGATCTGCGGACTCATCACATGTTGTTTTCGAACTTCCCTATAGAGAAGTCCAGAGTGAGGCTCTCGGGTATTGGAAATAATGAATTAAATGTAGTAGAAGTAACTCATATTCGGTACAAGGTAGGTAAGCGCATGTTTACTGATACCTTTATCATTGTACAGAACATTGATATGTATCCAGCTGTAATTATAGGGTACCCGTCTATGGGCATTCAAAACATTACCTTAGCCCCTGCCAAACACGGCGTGTATATCAAAGGAAAATTCTATAAGTCTTCTAACACCTTAAAATCAGTTTTGTACAAAAAAGAGACAAACAACCTAACAGTAACGTACATTGAGGAACCAATCACTTGTCTCATGAATCATGACAACGTGCAAGCGACCCAACAGAATTCTCGCACACCCGTAATAGCAGCATGCACACAAACTCTCGAGCCGAACGTACCTTCAAATATATTAGTGCGTGTAAAGAAGACTTTGCCGGGATCCGAAATGTTAATCCCTTCCGACACTGAAAATTATCGGATTGTCCGTAACACAAGCAATATACACTGTTGATTCACAGCAACAAGTTAACATTGAAGTCTGCAATCATTTGAATACTACTTATCCACAAAAATCAACACATTGTGAATGTGGAAGTTTATAAATATCGTATTCTTACCGTTGCTGAAATTAATCACGCTCAATCAGTTGTGGATGAATCTCTCTTACAATCTATTAAAAGTAAAATCAATAAAGACATTCAAGAAGAGGAAATTCAGCAGAAATTTCTTGATCTTTTTACTAAATATCATGATGTTTTCTCCACTACTGAGAGATACTTGGGAAAAACGGATGTCATAGAACACCAAATACGGTTAAAAGACAAGCATAAAGTCTTCTATGTACCTTCGTACCGACTCCCTATGAAATTCCAGAATGAGATCAATGATGAAGTAGGTAAAATGTTAGAAGAAGGAGTCATTAGGAAATCGAACAGCCCTTATAATTTCCCCTTAATCGTCGTACCAAAAAAAGATCGAACCTGGAGTATCTGCATAGATTTTCTATCACTTAAATGAGGAAATGATTCCCGATCGATTCTCAGTGCCACGTATTGACGATATTTTATCCTTGTTAGGACAGAAGAAATATTTCACCAGTTTGGATTTACTTAAAGGCTTTCACCAGATACCTTTAGAAAAAGAGAGTATCCCATACACCGCCTTCAGCACAGCTAGGGGACATTATGAATTTTTACGTATGCCTTTTGGTTTACGTTGCGCCCCAATTACATTCACCAGAATGATTAATATAGTGTTTGGAGACTTGTTAGGGGATATCCTACATGCCTCTATGGACGGCCTTGTAATCTTTTCTAATACCTTAGAAGAACATTTACATAAACTAGAGCTCGTGCTACAGAGACTAAGGCAGCATAATTTAAGAGTAAAGATAAGTAAGTGTGAATTTTTCAAAACAGAACTAGTCTATTTAGGTTTTACGGTGTCTAGTCAAGGTCTTAAAGTAGTCCACGATAAGGTGTCGGCTATCTGTAACTTTCCGATACCTACTAACGTCAAGGGGATACAGCAATTTTTAGGCTGTAGTGGGTATTACCGCCGTTTCATACGCAATTACTCAATTATAGCCGCTCCTCTAACCGATCTTACGAAGAAGGGCATAGATTTCATATGGTCTGAGAAGCATTAACAGGCGTTCGATACTTTGAAAGAGGAATTATGCAGTTCACCTATATTAAAATTTCCTGACTTCGGTAAGGAATTCTTTATTGCAACAGACGCCTCAGACCAAGGGGTAGGAGGGGTATTGCTTCAGCAATATGACAAACAGTTTTTCCCTATAGCTTATTATTCACGTAAACTGAGACCTTCTGAAAGTAAATGTGCAGTAATAGATAAGGAAGGGCTAGCTATTGTTAACTCACTAGTGCATTTTAAGTTCATAATATACGACTATCCTGTCAAGGTTCTTACTGATCATAAGCCCCTCACCGACTTCTTTAAAGGCTTTAGTCACTGTCCCAAAAGAACTCAGTGGCATATGATCATTCAAGACTTTAGCGCAAGGATCGAATATCTACCTGGGAAAGCAAATATCATTGTGACGCATTATCAGCGCAACCCTGTGCCATCTTGTACGGAGCCATTAGCTGAACTAGTAGATATATCAACATCCGTGCCTGTTGTTAAAACTGTATCTGAACAGGAAGACCCGGGTTGGAGCGCTGAACTAATACAGACTGAACGAAGAAAAGATCAGCAGTTAAAGAAAATAATAGATGCTTTGAACGGGAATCCCAAGGAAAAGGAATATGTGAAGTATACGCAGCAGAATTATATAATTAAGGATAATATTCTGTGTAGGTCCGTCAAGGAAAATCCACAACACCCCACAGGTGACTAACGACCAGGTAGTGGTACCAATCTCACTTATACCAACCGTCTTAAACTGGTTGCATTCCAATCCATTACATGGTCATCCAGGGTTCTCTATCATGTCACAGAAAGCCAAATCCTTGTTTTATTGGCATACGATGCTTACAGATATAAAAAAACACATAGCTAATTGTCGCACTTGTCAGGAAAACAAAGGGCACACGAAGACACCTGTCAGCCTAGGGGCCTATCCCATGCCCAACCAACCCTTTGAAAGAGTACACTTAGATTTATTAGCAGGGTTTTACGAGTCAGACCGAGGAAACAAGCACCTCTTAGTGATAATAGATGCCTTGACTCAATATACCGAATTGATAGCTCTAAAAACTAAAACTGCAATTGAATGCGCTAGGAAATTTTACGAGTACTGCATTTGTAAACATGAAATTCCACACATGATAATCTCTGACTCGTGTGGAGAATTCAATAATCATTTCCTTAACTCGTTGTGTGAGTTCCTTTGCATTAAGAAAATCAATACCATGATCTACCATCCAGAGTCTAATGGATTAGTTGAGAGGGTAAATAGAAAGGTTTGAAACATTTTACGAGTTACACTCGGGGGAATGGACCCCAGGGATATTGCCATACCTGCGGTTCTAAGTACTCTTAACCATTCATATCATGTATCTATCAAAATTTCGCCGCATGAAGCACTATATGGTACCCCAGCTAGGACACCTTTCCATGTATTTACGCCTACAACCCATTTATCAAAATCCCCTACGGGATGTTATGGAAGCAAGTGTAAGCCGATATAATATACTTCGTAAGAATTTAGACGAATCACAAATCGTAATGAAAAGAAATCATGTTAAAATCGCTAAGCCAACTAAAACATATACCGTAGGCGACCAAGTCTACATACAAGTATTTGTACGCAAGGGATTGAACTACAAATTAATACCTAAGTTTGAAGGCCCGTTTAGCATTTTTGAAATATTAACGGCCAACAGGTTTAAAGTTCAAAACATATCCTTACCCACTGATGTGAGAATAATACTGTTGGCTCATGTTCGCAGTTAAGAAAAGGGGTAGAAAGAAAGAGAGATATTCATGTATATATGAAACATAACTAATAAAAAGTATCTATGAAACTTGCATGATAAAAATATGTATATATAATGTATGAAAACATTTTTTCTGTTTGTATAAAGTGGATAATTTAAAACATGAGTAATTACATATATTTCACTAGTTGCAGGTTTCCAACATGAAACTTATATTGTTAGGAGTGGTACTGTTCGTTCAGACATTCTTGTCGTGTGGGAAGAGTGCCAAAACAAAAAATATACATTTTACACATAGCTCTATAATTGAAAGGACAGAGGACGTTTCATTACAGCGAGCAATATAGTTATAGAAGTTGATTTACGAGCGATTTTCCTGCCAGAAGACGATGTCATTACCTAAAAAGCGACTTGTCGTGGTTTGCCGAATCATTGCATCAATTACATCAACGTCATTTTCCTTTTAATCCAGAGATTTCGCTAGCACAAACTCTAAGTGTTGCAGAAATGTTATCATTCGACTTACAAAACAAAACTGCTGAAGCAGAATGTCTGGCTCGTGATCTGCTTATGCGGACCGTGCGGCACAGTAGCCTAGAAAGACGTAACCCGTTTATATTTGCACATCGCATTGCCAGAAACTCACGTTTATGTCAAAAGACTTCGTCTTTGTGTAGGCGGGGCGGGGCGGTGGGTGGGTGGGAAGGGGGAGGTAGGGAGGGTTAGTCAAACCCCTCCCCCCCCCACTCTCTCTCTCCCCCTCTTTCTCTCTCTCTCTCCGAGCTAATTTTAGCCCAATGTGATGATGTGATGACTCATTGTTAAGATACAAAATTGACATCTTACATAAAATACAAAAGGTATTTCACATAAAAAAAAATCAAATAAAACACAAAGGTATAATTTTACATTATATATATATATATATATATATATATATATGTATATATATATATATATATATATATATATATATATATAAAACATAAAGTAAAATTTTAGCTCAATGTGATGAGTCACTGGAGATACAAATTAACAAAATTGACATTTTACATATATATACTATATAAAAAAAAGGTATTTTACTAAAATATATAAGATAAATTACAATAAATTACAGAAAACAAACAATTTTTACATAAAGTATGTAAACTGTAAAGTTATTTTACATAATAAAAATAAAATACAAAAGCTATTTTAAAATTTTGTTCACATGCTGGAGTGAAATTTTTCTACATACTGGAGTGCTATTTTTGGACATGTGAAATGTACCACTGCATCAGTAAGCGAAATTGGGCGCTGAAAGTCCTTAGAGTCTTTTCAACTTTTTTCTCACTTGTTGTTTTTTTTTTTTTTTTTTTTTTTTTTTTTCGTGTGAAATGTACCACTGCATCTTATCAAAGGTCGGAACTTTCCATTAAGTAAGCGAAACTGGCGCTGGAAGCCTTTAGGTCTTTTTAAACTATTTTGCAATTTTTTTTGAACGTGTGAAATGTAACACTCCATCTTATCAAAGCTCGGAACTTTGCATCGAGTAAGCGAAACCGGACGCTGAAAGTCCTTACATTTATTCAACTTTTTCGCACTTGGTGGACGAGAGCTGGTTTTTTCTCCCCCTCCTTCTCGTCCCTCCTGTCTCCTATTTTTTTGCCTCCGAGCTTTTTTTTTCTCCTCCCCTCCTCTCTCTCCTCTTTTTCCTCCTCCTCATCTCCTCCCCTCCTCTTCTTTCTCCCGGGCTTCTCCTCTCTCCTCTTTTTTCTTCCCCTCCTTCTCCTACGCCCTACCCCCTTTCCACCTCTTTTAATATCCTTCTCTCTCTCAAGTCCTCTTTTTCCCTCCTGTATTTTCCCTCCCCCCTTCAAGTCCTCCCTCCCTTAACATCTACTCTCTCTCCTCTGTTTCTTCCCCTCCTTCTCCTCCCCTTCCTTCACCTCCTTTATCTCCCCTTCTCTCTCCATCAAGTCTCTCCATCCGTATCTTCCTCCCCCCTCAATTCCTCTCCATACATCTCTCCTCTCTCCTCTCTTCTCTCTCTCCTCTCTCGTCTCTCTCTCCTCCTTTTCTCCTCCCCACCTCTCTCCCCTCCTAAAAGGTAAAATCTCCATCCGTAATTTTCCCTCCCCCCCTCAATTCCTCCCCTTAACATATCTCTCTCTCTCTCTCTCTCTCTCCTCTCTCCTCTCTCTCTCTCTCCCTCTCTCTCTCTCCGTCCATAAATTAAATTTCTTCCCCCCTCAATCCCCTCTCCCTTAAACATATCTCTCTCTCTCTCTCTCTCTCTCTCTCTCTCTCCCTCAAAGTCTCTCCATCCGTTAATTTCCCTATCCCCTTCGATTCCTCTCCCTACGACTTGGCCTTTGACGTTATCTCAGTAGAATTCAGTAGAATGCACACTCATTATTCATACAGAGCTGATGAATTCATTCATAGAAAACTTCTAATCATCCTTCTTAAGGTTTCATTTTATTGTTACGACTTTTCCTTCATTCGACCATCTTTTCGGCTCGTCTAAGATTCAGTAACTTTTGCACACTCTTTGGTTATAATAGAGAGCTGCTAACTCAATCAGTAGACCGCCAGTCTGAAGGCCTTAGTGCTGCTCATTTACTAATGCTTTTACAGATTTGCTGACTCAATCGATGACCGCCAGTCCGAAGGTCTTCCTGTTTATTTCGATTGCTGTTCATTTCTTTTTCAAAGACACCATCAGCATTGCTCAGCGCCAGCACTCTCCCCAACTAGGAGCACTGGCATGAGTCGAGCTTAAACCACTTCTATTATCCACATTCATTCATTTCAAAATGACCATTGGCTCATGTCTTTGAGACGTCCTTATCATTCTCCTTCTATTTCTTTTTCTTCTTCACCTTCCACTCTATTCTTAGGAGTTTTGCTTCATCTAAATAAACAGTTTTGACCATTTTTCCGGCGAGTCTAAAGACTGGGTAGAATCCGTATTTATTGACTGGCGTTTCATTTTATTGTTACGACTTTTTCTCATTCGAAATAAACAGTTTCGACCATCTTTCCGGCCAGTCTAAAGATGCAGTACTATGCACACTCATTGGTTATAGAGAGCTGAGGACTTCATCAGTGACTGCCAGTCTGAAGGCTTGGCTGTTTATCTAATTTCATATTTCCTTTATCGTACTAAATGTTCTCATGATCCTTCTTAAGGTTTCATTTTATAGTTACGACATTTAGTTCATATAAATCATTATTTTGGACTTCTTTCCGGTTCGTCTAAAAACTGTACATTGCAGGCTCATTCCTCTCACAATCTTTCTCATTTTCCTTCAACATAGTTAGGACTTTTGTTCCATATAAATAATAAAGTTTTGGCCATCTTTCTGCATCGTCTGAGCAGTGAGTAGAATGCACAATCATTTTTCCTGAGAATACTACAGTTGTCGCGTCCAAGACCGCCAGTCCGAATACCAAAATATATGACACATTCAGTTCCCTTCTCTCCTGGAACTCTCTTTTTCACACATTGAGGTGAAAAGAATTCATTCATAAAAAAACTTATAATGATCCCTCTTAAGGTTTCATTTTATTGTTATGACTTTTCCATCATTCAAATAACCAACTTTCGGCCATCTTTCCGGCTCGTCTAAGGTTTCAGTAACTTTGCACACTCATTGGTTATAGAGAGCTGCTGCTTACTCAAATCAGTAGACCACCAGTCTGAAGGCCTTAGTGTTTCTTAACAATGCCACTTTTCCTTCAAATAAATTATCACTTTTGGTCATCTTTCCAGCTCGTCTAAGGACTGAATACTTTGCACCTTCATTGCTCAAACAGTGCTTCTGACTCTAATGCTAGACCGCCAGTTTCAAGGCCTTTCTCTTTGCTGACTTTGATTCATCTTTCTTTTAAAGACGTCGTCTCGGACCCTCAGCGCCATATTCCCCGCCCCATAGGAGCATTGGCACGAGTAGAGCTTACTCATTTCTTGAGACGTCTTATCTCATTTCCTTCAGTATAGTTAAGACTATTGCTTCATAGGAATCATCAGTTTTGGCCATTTTCTTTCTCGTCTAAGCATTGAGTAGAACGCACAGTTGTTCCAGAGAGGAAGCAGCTGTATCGATCCCAGACCGCCAGTCCGAACACCTACACATATTCCAAATTGAGTACCCTTCTCTCGTCGAACTCTCTTTTTACAGATTAAAGGCTAAAGAAAAATCTCCAGTCTGCGACGGACATGCCAGCGCCGCAAACTATTCTCTCTCTCTCTCTCTCTCTCTCTCTCGTCTCTTCTCTCTCTCTCTCAAATAGAACACTGACGATAATTGAGTTTACTTGGTTTCATCCAAAAATTGGCTCTTCATCGAGACGTTTTTTGACATTACATTTACCTTCTCCCATTACTTGCTCTGCTTCTCTTTCCCAGCTCTCAAATTCCTCTCCTTTCTTCCAACTCTCTCTTTATAAGTCTGTGATATATATACAAACAATACAAACTTATATAAGTTTCTCTCAATAAAAATTTAACTACAAATGAAATATTCGTCATCTCCGACGCTACCGCGCAGCCCCACATAAAGAGCACTGACGATAATTGAGCTTTCTTGGTTTCATCCAAGAATTGGCTCTGTTATCTAGACGTTCTCCATTACTTCCTCTCCTTTCTTCCACCAAAATCTCGTTATAAGTCTATGGCATTTATAAAAGCAGTCACAAACTTACAAATGATTGTCTATGTTTCTCTCACAACAAAATTGAACTGCAAATCAAATAGAGCACTGACGATAAATGAGCTTACTTGGATTCATCCAAGAATTGGCTCTGTCATCGAAACGCTCTCAAACTCCCCTCCAATCTTCCCTCTCTCTTTTTATAAAGTCTGTGACCTATATACAAGTAATCACAAACTTATATGTTATTCTCACAACAAAATTCAACTTTAAACAGAAATTTCCAATGATCCTTCTTAAGGCTTCAATTTATAGTTACGACTTTAAATCATTGTTCTGGACATCTTTCCGGCTTGTCTAAAAACTGAGTACATTGCAGGCTCATTCCTCAAACAAAATTTCTCATTTCCTTGATATGGTTACGAAGACTTTTACTCTAAATAAATGACCAGTTTTGGCCAGCTTTCTGCATCGTAATCTCTTAGACAGCTGTCTCAGTCCAAGATCGCCACTACTAATACCAGAATATATGACAAATTCAGTTCCCTTTTTTTTTTTTTTTTTTTTTTTTTTTTTTTACAGATAGTATTAGCTTTCTCCATTACTTCCTCTGCTTCTCCCTCAATCTCTCCCCACTTCCTCTCCTTCCTCCAACCACTCTTTTCTAAGTCTCTCACTCACTTATATGTTTCTCTCACAACAAAATTCACCTTTGAATCAAATATTCGTCATCTCCGACGCTACCTATGGTGTCTAGGCTCTGACTCTCTCTCATCTACAATTTTTGCCTTTGACTCGGGTCTCTCTCAACCTGCCAGTCATATTTGCTTTCAGGCCGACAGTGTTCTCTGCCTTCCAATTCTCTCTCTCTCTCTCTCTAGGCCTTTGACTCTCTCTCAACTTTGATTTTCGTTTTGAATCGGCCCTCTCACAGGCCCACAGCACTTAACTTCTACCATTGTGTCTAGGCTCTGACTCTCTCACATATACAATTTTGGCCTTTGACTTGGGCATCTCCCAGCCTGACAGTCATATTTGCTTTCATAACTTAATCTAATTGGTCTAACAGCCGGAATCGATTGTCGTCTCTAGCGCTCTGACTCTGACTGCACTCCCTTCTCACAGGCCGACAGTGTTCTCTGCCGTCCAACTCTCTCTCTCTCTCTCTCTCTCTCTCTCTCTCTCTCTCTCTCTCTCTCTAGGCCTTTGACTCGGGCCTTTCTTAGCCTGACTGTCATATTTGCTTTCATAACTTAATCTAATTGGTCTATGTTTCTCTCACAACATATTCTTCATCTCTCTCCACTTCCTCCGACTACTCTCTTTCAAAGTCTCTCACTTATATGTTTCTCTCACAACAAAATTCATTTTCAAATCTAATATATGTCATCTCTCTCTGCTTCTTCTCCTTCCTCCAATCACTCTCTTTCTAAGTCTCTCACTCACTTATATGTTTCTCTCACAACAAAATTCAACTTTAAATCAAATATTAGTGCTCCTTGCCATCAGAGATTGGCTCTGTCATCGCGACACTCAAACTTCTCTCCTTTATTCCAACTATCCTTTTATAAAGTCTGTGACCTATATACAAGTAATCACAAACTTATGTTACTCTCACAACAAATTTAAACTTTAAACTAAATTTTCCAATGATCCTTCTCAAGGCTTCAATTTATAGTTACGACTTTAAATCATTATTCTGGACATTTTTACGGCTCGTCTAAAAACTTAGTATATTGCAGGCTCATTCCTCACAAAAAATTTCTCATTTCCTTCATATAGTTACGACGACTTTTGCTCTAAATAAATGACCAGTTTTGGCCAGCTTTCTGCATCATAATCTCTCAAGAGAATACTACAGCTGTCACAGTCCAAGATCGCTAGTCCTAATACCAGAATATATGACAAATTTAGTTCCCTTCTCTCCGGGAATTCTTTTTTTATTTTTTACAGCTAGTATTAGCTTTCTCCATTACTTCCTCTGCTTCTCCTCAATCTCTCCCCACCCCACTTCCTCTCCTTCCTTCAACCACTCTCTTTCTAAGTCTCTCTCTCTCACTTATAAGTTCCACTCACAGCAAAATTCACCTTTGAATCAAATATTCGTCATCTCTGACGCTACCGCCAGCCCCTCTTAAAGAGCACTGGCAATAATTGAGCTTACTTGGATTTATCTAAGAATTGGCTCTGTCTTCGAGACGATCTTTGACTTTACTTTGCCTACATAACTTCATCTATTTAGGCCTCTGATTCTGTGGTCAGTGGTGGCACAGAGGGATGCTCTCTCACATAGCCCTCTCTATAAATATTACGAAAACAACCACGCGAGGTCCATAGCGGAAAAAACGACCATGGCCTATAATTGCTCCCTTTACTTCCACTCTCTCCTGCCTTCCATTTTCGTCTTTGAATCGGCCTTCTGGCCGAGTTCTACTATCGTGTCTAGGCTCTTACTCTTTCATCTACGATTTTGGCCTTTGACTCGGGCCTCTCTCAGCCTGACAGTCATATTTGCTTTCATGGTCTAGTGGCCGACATCGAGTGTCGTCTGTCTGAACGGCCCTCTTTCAGGCCGAAAGTGTTCTCTTCTCTGCCTTCCCTCTCTCTCTCTCTCTCTCTCTCTCTCTCTCTCTCTCTCATGTGTCCCTCTCCTTCCACTCTCTCCTGGCTTCAATTTCCGTCTTTGAATCGGCCTCTTCGCCTAGTTTTACCATAGTCTCTAGGCCTCTAAATTTCTCTCAACTTCACTTTTCCTTTTTGAATCGGCCGTCTCACAGGCCCATCGTGCTCTTTGCCATCATAACTTAATTGAATCGGCCTTTTGGCTCTTAAAGAGCTCTGGCAATAATTGAGTATACTTGTATTTATCCAAGAATTGGCTCTGTCTTCGAGACGTTCTTTGACTTTACTCTGACTACATAACTTTATTGAATCGGTCTAGGCCGACATCGAGGGTCATATCCAAATCTCTGACTGTTTGAACTGCCCTCTCTCAGCACAACAGTATTTTTTGTACTTTGCAAGTACATCCAATCGGCAGACTAGCCGATCTTTAAACGCGGTCTCACGTCGTCTATTTATGCCTCTGACTCTGTGTGGTCAGTGGAGGCCCAGAGGGTCGCTCTCACACGTAGCCCTCTGTATATAGTATGCAAAACCAAGCGCTTGTTGTCCATAGAGATAAAATCGCCCATGGTCTATAATTACTCTCTTTATTTCCACTCTCTCATGCCTTCCATTTTCGTCTTTGAATCGGCCTTCCTGCCGAGTTCTACTATCGTGTCTAGGCTCTGACTCTCTCATCTACGATTTTGGCCTTTGACTCTGGCCTCTCTCAGCCTGCCAGTCATATTTGCTTTCAGGCCGACAGTGTTCTCTGCCTTCCAACTCTCTCTCTCTCTCTCTCTCTCTCTCTCTCTCTCTCTCTCTCTCTCTCTCTCTCTAGGCGTTTGACTCTCTCTCAACTTTGATTTTCGTTTTTGAATCGGCCCTCTCACAGGCCCACAGCACTTAACTTCTACCATCGTGTCTAGGCTCTGACTCTCTCACATCTACAATTTTGGCCTTTGACTCGGGCCTCTCTCAGCCTGAAAGTCATATTTGCTTTCATAACTTAATCTAATTGGTCTACTAGCCGGAATCGAGCGTCGTCTCTAGTGCTCTGACTCTGACTGAACTCCCTTCTCACAGGCCAACGATGTTCTCTGCCGTCCAACTCTCTCGTAGTAGCCATCTTGCTTGGTGAGACGTACCCGCGTGAAGTCACAATAATCAACAGATATCACAAGTTTAACATACGACTAGAATTTGAGAAATATCTAGAAGTGTTCGTGAACTAGCGGTGATAAGATTAGTGTGAAAATAGTAGGATAAAGCGTCTTCTAAGTTAGTTTATCAAGTGTAATACTATAAATCAGAACAAGATGGCAGTAAGTTCCAACTGCGGGAAGAGGTGGCGTAATTTGGCGTGTTTAGCAGATTCGCAATATGATGAGGTAGCAGGAAGGGAACTGGCATTTCTCATCTATGAAATCAGCAACAGTCCTAACCAAAAAGATACAAAAGCATTCATAGATATATTAGAAGGATATAATCCTTCAAACTGGAACAAATCTAATGAAAACATCTTGAAAATAATTGAAGAAGTTCCAAATAAAATCCAAGTGGTCAAGAGACTCATAAAGAAAATATACATAAACCAACATATTCCGACAAAGAAAATGAATAAGGTAAATCTTGTGAATATACTAATTGATGCATTAGGAAAAAGAATGCCAAAAGCATGCAAACTGTGTAAGGTTTGGTATAGCATAGTCAATCCACAAAACTAATCAGAAAATGTGCTGCATGCAACATTCCGACCCATCCACAGTGTGCTGAGGTAATACAAGATTTGAGAAAAGATACAAGAATTTTTTGTTCAACATGTCTATCATGGATAGACAATGTTATTAAATCAAGATTGAATGTACAAATAGTTGAGGATGAAGAAGAAGAGGAAGAGGAAGAAGAAGAAGAAAAAGAAGAAGAGGAAAACGGAAGAAAAGTAAACAAAATGAAATGACAGAAAAAAATAAGGAAAACAAAGAACAAGATAAAAGTATGGATGCAGAGATACTCATTGATACTACATATGAGGCAATAAAGCAGCATACCTACGAAGAAATAAATTACGATATGACAACAGAAAAGCAAATCCGAAGAGGCTCTACCCAGATCTATACAATGACGGGAAAGAGGAAAAAATAGACAAGAAAGACAAAATCTGCAACCTTTTGAAAAGAGGGAATTGCAGATTTGATGAGATAGTTACTACAAACATCCTAAGATATGTCAAAACTATGAAATATATGGTAAATGTGCATACTTAGATGGATATGGGGATGATTGCAGAGATCTGCATCCAAAAACTATGTAAAAACCTAAAAGAAGGAAAAGGATGTAAGTTCGATAAAAAATGCAAATATATGCACCCTGTAGCCATGAATCATAATCAAATAAATAACCAACCAAGTAATAAAATCCAAAATAAGAAAGAAACAAATAAAGAGAGAAATCAAGAATATCAGGTAAAAGAGAAAGCAAACCACCAATGAGATATGCAGAGGTGTCAGCAAAAAATTTCAAAGCATCAGCTCCGAAATTCTACTCAAGAGATAATAACTGTATTTATTATGCAAGAGGATATTGCAGAAACGGTTTAGTTACGAGTAACTCAAAAAGAAAAATAGAGTACTTAGAAGAAACTAACCAAAAATGAAAAGAAAATAGATATAATGAATATAAGTGAAACCTGGTATTCCCAAGAGACTGGGAATGATGATCAAATAAAAGGGTTCCAATCTTATAGATCAGATAGAAAAAATAGGAATCAAGGGGGAACCGCAATATATGGGAAAGACAAAAAACAAGGAAAAAATATATGAGAAATATAGTAACTCAGAATGTGAACTAATAGCGGTAGAATTTGAATCTGAAAAATTGATGAACATAGTAATATATAGACCTCCTAATACTAAAGAGTTTGACTTAATAATTGAAAAATTGGATGATATATGTAGAATCACAAGGACTGGACTATTCTCCTATCTGGTGACTTCAACTTTCCTTTCGTAGAATGGAAAGAACGAATAGGAGATTGTGGTTGTACTTATACATATAAAAAAGAGAGTAATAGTAGTGCAGAAGATAAGAGGCAATTTGAAAAGCTATTAGATATGCTACTAGAATACAACATTCAACAAATAAATCACCTGCCAACAAGAAAGGAAAATACTTTAGACCTAGTATTTGTGAACGAGATGAATTATGTTAAAGAAATAATAGTTTATAATGCGAGTATTTCAGACCATAATGTCATAGAATTAACAGTTTCATTCCAAAGCAAGTGAAAATAGAGATAAGCAAGAAATGAAAAAGTGGGAAGGATATGGAAAATACAACTTCTACAGTAAAAATATAAAATGGTCAGAAATTAATTAATGAAGAATTAAACAAAGATTGGGATAACATTTTCGTAAGTGATGACATAAGGGTAAATACGGAGATATTATATAAAATATTGGAGATAATAGTGGAAAAATATATACCGAAGAAGAAAAGTAAACATCATTCATGCATACCAAGAGACAGAAGGATCTTGTTCCAGAAAATCAGAAAGTGGAAAAAAGGTCTTGCAAAAGAAAAAAATGCATGGAAAGTTATAGAACTAAAAAGTAAGATAGAAAATGCAGAACAAAAGATTATACAATCAAAAGAAAATGAAAAACGGGACTTGGAAGAAAAAACCCTATTAAATATCAGCAAAACCCCAAACTATAACTCATATGCGAAAGAAGATGAATAAAAGAAGAATAGAAATAGGCCCTCTGAGAATTGAAGGGAGATTAACGAATGAAAAAAGGAAATTGCAACATACTGGCAGAACGATATAAGAGAGAATTCACCCCTAGAATAGATAATGAAGATAATGATATAGAAGTAAGGGATGAAAATAGTGAATATTTAGCTGACATAGATATTAATGAAGCTGATATTGTGCAGGCTATTAATGAAATTAAAAATGGAGCTGCTGCAGGGCCTGATGGAATTCCTGCTATTTTGTTAAAGAAAGTAGTTCATTCTATCGCAAAGCCACTTGCAATATTATTAAGACAAAGTGTAGATACAGGCAAGATATATGATGAGCACAAATTAGCATATATTACCCCTACTTTCAAAAGTGGATCAAGACTAGAGGCAAGTAATTATAGGCCTGTGAGTCTAACATCACATATTATGAAAGTGTATGAAAGGGTAATGAAGAAAAATATTATGAAACATTTAATAAAAAATAATTTGTTTAATAAAGGACAACATGGTTTCGTACCCGGAAAAAGTACACAAACCCAACTGTTAGTCCACCGTGAAAACATATTCAAAAATATGAAAAGCGGAAATGAAACAGATGTGGTTTATTTAGACTTTGCAAAAGCTTTTGATAAAGTAGACCATAATATATTGGCGAAGAAAAATTAGAAAACACAATATTGTGGATAAAGTAGGAAGATGGTTAAAAGAATTTTTACACAACAGAAAACAGATAGTTATTGCAAACGACGAGAAATCGGATGAAGCCAAGGTAATATCCGGTGTGCCGCAAGGTACGGTGTTAGCTGCAATACTGTTTGTTATTATGATTGAAGACATAGACAATAATGTTAAGGATTCGGTAGTGAGTAGTTTCGCAGATGACACAAGAATAAGTAGAGAAATTACTTGTGATGAAGATAGGAACGCTCTACAAAGAGACCTTAACAAAGTATATGATTGGGCAGAGGTAAATAGGATGGTATTTAACTCTGATAAATTTGAATCAATAAATTATGGAGACAGAGAAAGAAAGCTATATGCATATAAGGGACCTAATAATGAGACCCATCACAAATAAGGAAGCAGTTAAAGACCTTGGTGTGATGATGAATAGGAACATGTTATGCAATGATCAAATAGCAACTCTGTTGGCAAAATGTAAAGCAAAAATGGGAATGTTGTTACGGCACTTCAAAACAAGAAAAGCTGAACACATGATTATGCTTTATAAAACATATGTTCGTAGTCCACTTGAATATTGCAATATGATATGGTACCCACACTATCAAAAGGATATTGCACAAATAGAGAGTATACAAAGGTCCTTTACAGCTAGAATAGAAGAAGTTAAGGACCTAGACTACTGGGAAAGACTACAATTCTTAAAATTATATAGTCTAGAAAGGAGAAGAGAACGCTACATGATAATTCAGGCATGGAAACAGATAGAAGGAATAGCAGAAAATATCATGGAACTAAAAATATCAGAAAGAGCAAGCAGAGGTAGATTAATAGTGCCCAAAACTATACCAGGAAAATAAGGAAAGCACACAGGACATTAATCCACTACGCACCAGCCATCGATTAATGCAGCGTCTATTCAATGCGTTGCCAGCTCATCTGAGGAATATATCAGGAGTGAGCGTAGATGTGTTTAAGAATAAGCTCGACAAATATCTAAACTGCATCCCAGACCATCCAAGATTGGAAGATGCAAAATATACCGGAAGATGTACTAGCAACTCTCTGGTAGACATTAGAGTGCCTCACACTGAGGGACCTGGGGCAACCCGAACAAGATGTTAAGGTCTGTAAGGTAAGGTAAGGTCCCTCTCTCTCTCTCTCTCTAGGCCTTTGACTCTCTCTCAACTTTAATTTTCATTTTTGTCCTTTGACTCGGGCCTCTCTTAGCATGAAAGTCATATTTCCTCTCATAACGTAAGCTTTTCTTTGTTATATTTAATAAGACGTTAAATGCCATTCCATTAATAGTGTTGCAAATTCTTTTGATTTCATAGTCAGCCACTCGTGGCAAACTGAGAATCATTTATTCCCACTGGAATCTTATACTGGAACTCTCATCCTCATTAAACCGGAAGAAAGTAATCTTATTTTAAAGGTCAATAATGAATTCAATATGTTTTACAGACATTTATTTTATGCCAGTACAGTGAAATTGAAGACAGTGCTACTAAATTGCATTATTAATTCAATGATATTCAACACAGACACAAGTTTTAAAGAGGCATTTGTGTGTATATGAACTTGAAGTATGCTTACACTGATTCGTGCATATAAATCTTACAGAATATCATGTCATGATACAAATATGTATTTACTAGACCTACAACATTCACTATTAAAATGTCATGTTATGCATAAACAGTTAATATAACATTTTGCTGTATAATATTATAATAACTCATTTTCAACATTATTATTATCATTATCATTATCATTATCATTATCATTATCATTATCATTATCATTATCATTATCATTATCATTATCATTATTATCATTAATACTAAGCATTCCATAACAGAAACTGAAAGTCCAATTTAACTTTCTTGGAAATACTACAGTCCGTAGTATTCTTGTGCCAGATCTTGCTTTGTGATACTTTCTCTAAAGTACTATATCAGTTTCACCAATTCAGATCTTAAACTACTACTTAAAACACACTTCTTCATTCTCTTTCATAAGAAAGTGAAATGCTCTCTCCTCTAACAAACTAATCAGAAATGCATCTTCCATGAATATAAGGACTAGAAACAGGCTACAGTGAAGCACATCAATCAAATATATTTTTTCCTAACTTATCAAGGGGTAGTAGTGCATTCGCCAATAATATTATTGTGAATATTTCGTCCTCTAACAAACTACTAAGAAATTATATCAATCGATGAAGTTTTTACTTTATTCTCTGTGATGATAAAATCTCAGACTATCTTTCTTGTTAGGAATAATCCTAAGTATATAAAGTACTTTACTACCCCTTGATATACTCATCTCTTAATGAGATCTGTGCAAACCACAACTATTACTCTGCTGCTGTTGTTTTTAGTGGAAGTAATATTAGTTCATTCAGCTTTAATTAGGTAAATACATATCTTCCCTTCAAAGAAGATCAAAGACATAGGTGCAGTTTATATGAAACAAAAGAACAACTTTCAGTACAGCAATGAAGACTAGAAAGACAAACATTTAGGACACAAAAGAGTAACCATTAAGGTAAGACCTTTTTCCCCTTTAACATCACAGATCAGGTGGCGGTGATTTGAAATGAATCAACAACAACACCAACAAAAAAGCCAAAGATCTGATTGATTCCTTACCTTAATAAAATAGATCTTGACATAAGAAGCTTCAAGATTAAAATCAACTTCTGACAGCATTCAAGAACAATCCTCATGCTGCAACTGGAAACTACATTAAATGTTGAGGGATCCTCAAAACCCAAGTGCAGAGGTACCTACACTTGAACATTAGTATTCTGCACCAAATCACTCCTACTAAAGTTCCAACTATTTTATTTCATATTACAATAAGGCAAACTACTACAAACACAGGAAGTTTAATTAAGTGCACTCAGACCACATCGCTGTGTACAATAGTCTGTAAACTGGAAAAGATACAAAAACATTACCGATGAGAAATGCAAACAAGATATGCCTGGGTTCTCCTCCTTAAAAACAAAAGCAACGTGACAGACTACTGCTGCTTTGCTGGTTGTGGACACCATAACCACTGAGATCACGTGCATAACCACTGACACAACTTACAATGATAAAACTGTCATTTTGAAGAAGGAAGATTCAGCAGTGAAATCAATCTAGACAAGTCTCTGGTCAAATTTGTGAAATCTGTCTGCTGGAAATGACATCAAAACGTCATCAACAGACCTTTGCTCCTGACATAGTGGCTATCATGAAGCTTGTTAACTAACTGGTCTCAATTAGGAAAGACCCTTCTGTAAATAGTAAAGAATACAATGTTAAAAATTCAGTTCATCAACAGTAACCCCTGGATACATAAACAACCAGATACTTTCTTAAAAACAATTAAATGAGATAAAGTAAGTTCTCAAAGTTACAGAATTTCTTTTGCCATTTCTTCTACACTGTCCTGAGAAGCAGAGAGAGAAGTGAAGTTCCCAAGATCATCCCAGCAATGCCTCCTAACTCACTTATGAGTTGAGAAACTGCATAGCCATCACTTTGAATGGTTTTTTTGAACGATGAAGCAGTTATGCAAACCGTAAATTGAAAGTAATTGACTCCACCATCAGTATCATGTGGTTGAAGAGTGAATGAAAATTCTCTTCCTACCGTCACGCCACCAGAATTGATGTTAACCTCGTAAAATGTAGCCCTGTTTGTTTGGCAGTGTTCAAAGCATTGTGACAGTGATGCAGAACCAATTAGTGTCTCATACAGAGAACCATTGGTAGGCATGTACGTCCATAATGTAGTTAAAATAGCTGCGAAAAGTGTCATATTGCATGGCTGAGTATCCAGGTGTAAATTTGTCCATGGAAAACTACATTGATACTGACTAACTGAAAAGCGATCTACACAAAGCGATACACATTCTCCAAAACTAATATTTTTTCCATGAACACCTGTCCATTCTTCTACACCATTAACAATAATCGGAGCACCACTTCTCAGTGGAACAGTGTCTTTGGTCATCAATGGGAAATCATTCTGACCATGAAAGAATAACATAACAGACATAGCTGGATTTTGGGTGAAAAAATATTGTTCTAAGTTAAATATAACATTCAACGCTGGAAGAATGTGTGAAAATCTGGAGTCAAAGTTGTAAAGGCTAACACATTTATTAAAGAGTGATTTTTTAAAGATTCCTTTAATATTCCCCACATTCCTCTGGCTAACTAAACTCTCTACGTCCCATGCAATTTTTCTCCAGAGATCATCCGGGTGTAATTCGTCACTTCCGTTGACTTTATCAATATGCTGTATAAGATATGTAAGGGCATCAAATCTGGCTTTGGGGTCAAGTAACATGACCTCATCATATGAACTCTGAAGTCCCACTGATGACATCAATCTGCTGACATTAAATGGTGGCCAAAGACACACTGTAAGTGCTGGGTACTGAGCTTCAGTTAGAATTTCAACTGAAGACTCACTGTGGATAGGATGACTGAACAGGTACTTCTCCACAGGACTTACAAAAAGCAAAGAACACAAAAAGAAAGTTAAACAATGCCACACAAATGTAACTTGTCTCTTTGCAACAGATGACCAAGGAAAATATTTGTCTACAATATCTTTAAGCTGACTGGCCGAGAAGCCGAAATAGAGCCCAATGATCCCTCCTAAGCCACAAATAAAAAGAGAGAACGTTGAATTTCTTTCCTCTTCAGTCACTAACAATAAATTGCTTACCCCAACCTGGGATGCATTTTCGAGCTGGCATCTACTGCGACAAGACAGCAGCAGTTCTGAACTATTAGAGAGTGACTCTAAGATACTTGACTGTATACTGTACTTCATTCTGGGTATTGTGACCTGCTTAAGTTGGCACTGAGGAAGATCGTCAACAGATAGCGAGCTTATAGGGATAGAGGAGGA
>NC_061093.1:9667401-9713511 GCF_015104395.2 Macrobrachium nipponense
TGAGGCGAAGAGGGAGAAAGGGCCATCTTCTGACAAATAAAGAGGGCCTCCATCTCACCGTCATCTCCACGGTTCAGTGTAATGTCAAGATCAGGTGAGGGCTCAATGTCAGGCAATGTCCCTGACAGAGAGAAGTCGTCAACATATTGAGACCTGGCTTGAACCCTTGGACCAACAGGGTCCCCTGGCTTGACCAGAGTCTCTGCAACATGGGAAACCCCCACCAGGGGGGGTGGGGCATGGGAAAGCCCCACCAGGGGGGGCATGGGTAAGCCCCCAACCATGGGGGGCCATGGGGAGGCCCCACCAGGGGGGGCACGGGGCGCCCCACCAGTGGGGCACTGGGGAGCCCCACCAGAAGGGGCATCAGAAGAAGCAGTATTCAACTGTTGTGCCTTCAAGGCATCTGAATAGGTTTTCCTGCCCAACAGCTTCTTGGCCTGTCCCACACTGATGTGTTCAGCAATAGATCTAAGTAATGCCTCTGGTTCTTTTTTGAATGCACTACATTTCTTATCACGGGCTCGATGTTCACCCTTACAGTTAACGCAAATTACCGGTCCAGAACATTCCTCGTGCTCAGGCTGGCCACACGATTCAGAGTTTAGTTCTGGTACAAACATTAGAGGAGTGTCCAAAACCAAAACATTTAAAGCACTGGAGCACTCTCGGTCTACAAGGACGAACTTTCATGATTTCACTGTCAAGAATAATTCAGATGGCAGGAAAGAACTTATAAATGTTAACATAAGCATCGATGAGCGGGGCACTTTAAAAACCTTCCAAACCACATCTGGACACATTTCCAAAATTTCCTCCTCATCCATTTTATGTAAATCTTCATTAAAGATAACACCCTTTGCATAACTAAAATTATAGTGAGGTTTTACCTCTTTTACCAAACCCTCAGGATCAAGCTTCAAATTTAGGAGCATTATCGATTGAACATTGGTCTTGGTATGAACTAAAAAACTATTACGCCCAAAGTGAGTTACTTCTGGGCTCCTAACGTTGCTGATCTTCTGGCTTACCAACCTTTTCACCTTGAAGAGGTTGCCTCTCTCACCATGTGTTGTAATAATTAACCACTTAGCAGGGTCTGGTGATCTGGAGATTTTACTTATTCTACTAGGATCTTTTATTTCATTTGGTGGTTTATAAATGTCAAGATACCTAGGGACCTCTTCTGCCTCTACAAGTCCAACACTCAGAATCTGACCTAAATTCTCTAAACGCTCTGTGAGCTTCCGATTCATTGTTGAAAATTATCCAGAATTAAAAAAAACCATAATTTTTGCCAAGTTTATTCCGTAATTCTTTGATGTTCTCGAAAATTTTACTGCGTAATTGAAAAATTGACTACGTAATTGGAAAATTAATACAAAGAGTAATTTTCTTATTTTAACGAAACCTTCATAAAATTATGAACTTTAAAAACTTTAATTTAAAAAACAACTAAGAAATTGAATAAGATATAATAAAATGGTTTCATGTATTGCTGCTCAAATTAAAACCAATGCTGTTGTTGCTGCTGTCGAAGATGATCGCCTTAAATGGAGGTCAAAGCGATGGTCAAGCATCTCCAACTTCCAATTACCATTCTCAAGAACCCCTAGATAAATATAAAATACCAAATATCAGTTACACTTCAAATGGTAATTTAAACTATCGAAATCACTAATAAATTATTTAAACACAGGAATGCCATTCAAATATATGTATTGTATCAATAATGGATTTCACTTAACACTATCAAATAGTAATTACCTAAAGGCAATGGTCCACTTTGCGTATTAAGTATATTACTTGTATACAACAAGCCAAATTTACAGTAAGGCCGAACGAATAACCACCTAAGTAGTAAAAACAACGAATGTAAATAAACGACTAATTAACATAAAAGTGGCAAATGAGAAAATACCAAAATATGACACAACACTTAAATGATCTAACCAGCACAAAGTAACTGAAGATAAAATGAATCTCTTAACTATGACTGGGAAATTATAATATGGCAATCCCATAAAAATTGTAAATGATATAAATATTATCCAAGGGTATATTTATTTGTGGGGGCTAAAAAGCAAAGCAAGGGACTTTCATTATTAAGGAACTATGGATTATAAATCATGAAATTTAAATGGCCTTTAAAAAATGATGACGTACCTCACAACCCATACTGTCCATGTATGCTGTTTGTAAATGCAACAACTCACAATCGCTGTGCTGGCTCTTGATAAGGCTTCCAAGCAGAAGATAACGTAAGATGCGGATCCATGGTACCGATCACTTATTTTTTCACCATGATGATAAAGAGGTAAGTAAATCCAATGTTGTCACTGGTGGAAATGGCTAAGAACTACCTTCATTTTCATTAAAAGCCGTCCACTTCTCCTTTCTGTAAGAAATGTATAACGAGCAGCAAATCTCTTCAACGACCCAAACCATCTTAATTTGTAACAGGTTATTAAGGAATTGTCATCATTTTATGTAAACAAAAAATATTTAGATACTAAAAATGCAAGTTAAAATTAAAACAATCATTTACAAACTTACCAAATTACCATATTAAAAAAAAGAAACAGAAAACAAAAAATAACTTAGTGTTATTTTTTCAAGAGATGTTCCCAAATTCACAAAATTCATTAAATCTTGTGTCATAATTCCAGTCTAAAGGGACTGGATTCACATGCAAAATGTTTGTAACAAGGAGGTTATTTGAAAAAGGCTCCAAAGTTACATTGGGGGAATTACCAGGTTTTTCCTTGTCCTTATCCTTGCCTAAGTCGTCAACAGAAGATCTAATTAATGTCGCCATAAGACGAAGAATTGATGATTCGTCCAGGTAGCCCCCCACTCACCATGGAGCCACATTTAGAGGACAGTGTTATCCCATACAGGGCTGCCCTAGGGGTACCACCCAGATATACACACCACCAGTGCTTAAGGCGTCATGATGTCCGTCGAGATCAGACCCAGCACTAAGAGAAGGGTTTGACATCTAAACTTTCCCCTCGCTCGACCACGTTAGGTACTCGAGTTCTACGGGTGAGGAGGCATGCCAACCATCCTCACCCTCCATCAAATCCAATGAAAAAGTCCAAATCATGTCCAAAACCAATCCAAAAGCCATCAACATAAAATCCATACCTTATAGGGGGAGGAAGCAGAAGGATGAAACGTTTTTAGTAAAAGGAAAAGGGCTGACTCATTTAGTTGGATCAAGAGCTGGGCACCAAGACCCAGCGAGAAAGCAGTTCCCACCAGCCATCAGGGCCCAGCTGCTGAACACTAAGCCCCCCATCCTCGACAAGGCTTATATATATTTATATATTTATATATTTTCTAAACGATTTTGAAAAAAGGAAGTTAGTCGTCTTTGGTCTTAACTTCTGAATCTCGTGGTCAAAGGACAACCTTCTCGAGCGGATGAGTTTGTAGGTTGAGTTTGCAATCAATAGGACAGCTTACATGCAACTTGTGAGTGAGTTTGCAATCAATAGGACAGCTTATATGCAACATGTGAGTGAGGCCGACAATATTAGTTTCAAGTGATGGTTGACATTTTGTCGGGTCAAATTCATAGTTAGATTCAGAATCATATTGTATTCGTAGGCAGTTACTTGTCATTGCGTGAATTACATTTTTTTTTTTTTTTTTTCAAAATAACAGGAGTTAAAATCTTAATCGACTAGTCTGCTCTCTCTCTCTCTCTCTCTCTCTCTCTCTCTCTCTCTCTCTCTCTCTCTCTCTCTTTAAAAAAATTTAAAATAATATTTTTTCTCACATCACTTACAAATTTTTGTTTTCTCTCTCTCTCTCTCTCTCTCTCTCTCTCTCTCTCTCTCTCTCTCTCTCTCTCTTTAAATTTAAAAAAAAATAATAGCGAAACTCGCACCGTTTAAAGTGTATGCGATTAATTATCTATTTTCTGAGCAAGTTCTTTATTTTCGAGGCTAGAGGCTTAAAATTGTATGTTGAGCATCCACCCTCCAATCATCAAGCACACCTAATTGCAGCCCTCAAGCCTCAGTAGTTTTTTTTTTTTTTTTTTTTTTGTATTCATGGTTAAAGTTGGCCATAATCGTACTTTTGGCAGCGATGTAGGTGCCAACAACACAGGCCACCACCGAAGAAACCTTTTCTTTTTACTTATTATTAGTGGATCACCCTTTTGCAGTAATTTATTTTTTTTTTTTTTTATGAAGATTCAGGCAAATATACACCCAGTACGTTCATGTAAAATTTCATTCTGTTCGCGTTCAGTGTTCTGTGGACAGCCATATATGTATATATACATATGAGAACAGAATGAAATTTTACATGAACATACTGGATGTATATTTGCCTGAATCTTTCTGAAAAAAAAATTATTGCAAAAGTAAAACTTTATTTCACAATGTCAAAATAAGATAGCAGGCGAAAACAATACTACGATTTGAAGAGATCTTAAATAACTCAACATCTGTGAATTTCACTTCAACTTTCTAACTTTCTACAAAGTCGAATTTCCTGAAAGTGGTTTGACCGGACATTTTGGTATTCATAAGAATTCCGGCAAGTTGCTAATGAATTACTATTGGCCCAAGTTGAAGGCGGACGTAAATAAATTTGTCAATAGCTGTGATGTCTGTCAGAAGGTCAGTAAACCCAATCAGCTTATTCCAAAAGCGCCTCTATGTCCTATTCCAGTGTGTTTCTGAGCCTCCAACCTTGAAGGGGGCTACTATTGCTGTTGGAACGATATTTATTCCTCGCCATATTGCAGAGCTACATTCTGACGCTGTATAGCTTATTGGATATCCTTACGCTGCAGCAAGGATATCATATTCTTCAATTTGTGTACTGCCCTTGGTTCAGTAAAAGCCAAGGGGACCTCTCTGTCCCAAGGTAATAGCAGTTATACCTCTGCTGACGTCGTTATTGGAGCTTGCGAAAGCCTACCAACAGCATAGTTTGGGATCAATTTTTCCCTGCCACCCAGATTAAGCCTCCAGACGTGGAGTTTGTTATTGTCCTCCAAGAGGAGACCTATAAAGTCGTTTGAAGTGTTGTTAGGGATATTTAAATTTTATTTGTTAGGATTTTATTACTTTTCGCTTGCCTCCTCCTATCTAGACCCTCTCCCCTTTTTGTATGTGTGTGTTGATGACCTGTCTTTAATTGTGTAATATTTTCTTTTGCAGGAAGAAAAAGTGAGTGTTTCTCATTCACTACTGTATTATTGAGGTTCAGGTGTTATTTCTGTCTAAAACATATGTATTAAAATTAAGCATATTTTTGTGGTACTTTCTTTTTCCCCTTGAATTGACTTTGCACTCTTATTGAAGTTGGATACTATTCCACCTATTGTGGACTTAGCATTTTTTGGTGAATACTATTTGATAGAAATTTAGTGTTTTGTGTGGTGGTCAAACCAGCCAACACAATATATATATATACATATATATATATATATATATATATATAATATAATATATCTATATATATATATATATATATATATATATATATGATAATATATATATATATGCAAACAAACCCTTTCGTTTTCATATCAGATATCTATATCTTCCTCAACAAATAAAACAAACAAACAAACAACATCGTTTCCATATCAGATTTCTTTATCTTCCTCAAAAAACAAATAAACAAACAAACAAACACAATCGTTTCCATATCAGTTGTCTATATCTTCTCCTACAAACAAACAAACAAACAGAGTCATTTCCATATCAGATGTCTATATCTTCTTCTACAAAAAAAACAAAACAAAAAACAGAAATCGTTTCCATATCAGATGTCTAATATCTTCCATCAACAAACCAAAACAAACAAAACAAATCATCGTTTCCATATCAGATGCTCCTAACTTTCCTCAACAAACAAAACAAACACTATCGTTTCTATATTCAGATATCTATATCTTCCTCAGCAAAAAAACAAACAAACACATACAATTTAGCACCTATCAGTAAGTTACTGAGTATTGTTAATTGTAATTATAATTTCTCATGAGAGAGAGAGAGAGAGAGGAGAGAGAGGAGAGAGAGAGACGAGAGAGAGAGAGAGAGACTTACATTGATAAATTAGGCCAAAACGATGCATGACATAGCCTCCACAGAATGTAGTCATGAAGGTGCTGAATGAACTAAACGCTTGATCATAAGGGAGAATTGGCCTTCACGGTTAATGCAGCGAGTTTCTTCGTAACAATGGCATTAGATGTTATTGACTTCGATCGTTGTTTGAAGAAGGACATTGGCTCTTTTCATCGTCTCCCTGACGGTAATTTACCGAAATGAAATACATCTTGTCTTATGATATGCTTTTTGAGAAGACGTCGATATCTGAAAAAGGTTGGGTGGTTGTCCTTGTCGTTTGATGGTCTTGCTTTAGATCGACTTTCAACCTCCAGAAACAACCATTACAGAAAAATTTACTTTTCCAGATAGATGGACTTTGACCGTCCAGTAACAACCATTCCAGATAGATCGACTTTCACCTTCCAAAAACGCCCATTCCAGATAGATCGACATATCCAGATATATCGACTTTCACCTTCCAGAAACGACCATTCTAGATCGCTCAACAATCACTTTCCAGACAACTATTCCAGGCACATCGTCCAATGGACTCTATACCAAAGCTTCCAGGTCTGGGGAGGGGCCGCCGGGCAGCAGCTGCATTTCAGAAACATCGATTCAAACATGCCAAGATCTTAGTCACTGTATCATCATTACTAGTCTTCTTGTACAACGTGTACTGCAACGTTTGTGAATATCAGCTCCAACAAATGGTGGTTGAGGTCTCGAAAGCCGATCGACCTCCAGCTGAGTTTCCTCCACTCGTTTTGTGTCCCTATCCGTTTGTCGATCCTTTTCGCCTTGTCGAATTGGGGTTGAATATATCTGTGAAGACTGCAGAGGAACTGGAGTACAACGTCGATAACTTGGTCGGCATCGATGAAAACTTATCCGGAAAGCAGTTGTTGGATGTGGCTTCGTGGCGGCTTCAGGAAATTGTGAAGGAAGTGCGCATTGATGGAGAAGTCATTGATGAACATTTTAGCTCCAGCTTTGACTATCGATATCTCACGCCAATTGGACCTTGCCTGAGATTTATCTCACCAGTAATAGTTGAAAGGTTTGCAGCTCAGTGTCAAACTGAGTTTTGAACTGTCTTGCACGCGAGTTCAAAGGATGTGTGATGCAGACAATGTTACTTTGAGTTCCACATTTCAGAAGTTGTGCAGTGATACCTCCTTATGGTGTGAATTTGCTAGCATTTATTGGAAAATGATGGTTATGATTATTCCATCAACTTACAATTCATTTGATCTTTATAAGACAGGGTTAGGCACTAGGATTACACACAGTAATAGCCCATATGAGTTAGTCCCATTCGAGGTGGTCAGTGATTCCTCACAGGATATAGATTATAATCCCAGGGACTGCTTGTCACAAGCCTATGCCAGAAATACAACGGGCAAAAAAGATCAATGTCAAGACTTAGTGCATAGCAGTTTTTTAGCTCTCCCCTTAAAACGTTTGTGTGTAACTCGTGAACAGTCTGCATTATCGCTCTTAACTTTTTCAGCGTTGAGCTAGATGATTCCTTAAGGAATTTATGTCAGCCAAAAAGAAATGAACGTAGGTGGAAACTGGGAACGGAAAGTTTGTCTCATCATGATGGTTCTGATATTGTTATCTTGAAGCTTTCATCGTCATCGTTAACCAGATTCTACAGAAAGCAGAGGTATCCTCTCAGTAAAACTGTTCGAGAATATTGGGGGTAGCCTGGGCCTCTTTTAGGCATATCACTCCTTGACCTTTGGTTGAGAGCTGGAAAATTTGTAGAACATGTTACAGAGGCGTTAAGATATTTCCAAAAGGATGACTTCAGTTGTTTGCGAAGAAGGTTCAGCAGTATGAAGCATATATCCCGTCTTTGCTTGCTCACTGGGATTATCTTCTTTTCAGTGCCATTTTGCGTTCATTTAATGATCTTAGTTAACAGTTACACTGATAGATCACATTACACTTCCGTGACAATAAAACTTTTTACGTTCGACAACAAAAAAGTGGACTCAAGAGGTTTTTGGGTGGAAGAGACAGTACCATTGTATTTAGCAAGCAGGACCCTTGGATGCCAGTCTATAGCTGTGACTAGAGCTCAGAAATGCTTCTTTTCATGTTTTTTTGCCCAGTACCTCCTCCTCCTCTATCCCTATAAGCTCGCTATCTGTTGACGATCTTCCTCAGTGCCAACTTAAGCAGGTCACAATACCCAAAATGAAGTACAGTATACAGTCAAGTACTTAGAGTCACTCTCTAATAGTTCAGAACTGCTGCTGTCTTGTCGCAGTAGATGCCAGCTCGAAAATGCATCCCAGGTTGGGGTAAGCAATTTATTGTTAGTGACTGAAGAGGAAAGTTCAACGTTTTCTCTCTTTTATTTGTGCTTAGGAGGGATCATTGGGCTTTATTTCGGCGGCTTCTCGGCCGGTCAGCTTAAAGATATTGTAGACAAATATTTTTCCTTGGTCATCTGTTGCAAAGAAACAAAGTTACATTTGTGTGGCATTGTTTAACTCTCTTTTGTGTTCTTTTGCTTTTTGTAAGTCCTGTGGAGAAGTAACCTGTTCAGTCATCCTATCCACAGTGAGTCTTCAGTTGAAATTCTAACCGAAGCTCAGTACCCAGCACTTACAGTGTGTCTTTGGCCACCATTTAATGTCAGCAGATTGATGTCATCAGTGGGACTTCAGAGTTCATATGATGAGGTCATGTTACTTGACCCCAAAGCCAGATTTGATGCCTTACATATCTTATACAGCATATTGATAAAGTCAACGGAAGTGACGAATTACACCCGGATGATCTCTGGAGAAAAATTGCATGGGACGTTGAGGTTTAGATAACCAGAGGAATAAGAGGAATATTAAAGGAATCTTTAAAAAAATCACTCGTTAATAAATGTGTTAGTTTTTACAACTTTAACGCCAGGATTTTCACATTTTTCATTTTCCAGTGTTGAATGTTATATTTAACTTAGAACAATATTTTTTTTCATCCAGAATCCAGCTATGTCTGTTATGTTATTCTTTCATGGTCAGAAATGATTTCCCATGATGACAAAGACCAACTGTTCCACTGAGAAGTGGTGCTCCGATTATTGTTAATGGTGTAGAAGAATGGACAGGTGTTCATGGAAAAAATATTAGTTTTGGAGAATGTGTATCGCTTTGTGTAGGATCGCTTTTGTCAGTTAGTCAGTATCAATTGTAGTTTCCATGGACAAATTTACACCGGATACTCAGCCATGCAATATGACACTTTTGCAAGCTATTTTAACTACATTTTGGACGTACATGCCTACCAATGGTTCTCTGTATGAGGCACTAATTGGTTCTGCATCACTGTCACAATGCTTTGAACACTGCCAAACAAACAGGGCTACATTTTACGAGGTTAACATCAATTCTGGTGGCGTGACGGTAGGAAGAGAATTTTCATTCACTCTTCAACCATATGGTACTGATGGTGGAGTCAATTACTTTCAATTTACGGTTAGCATAACTGCTTCATCGTTCAAAAAAACCATTCAAAGTGATGGCTATGCAGTTTCTCAACTCATAAGTGAGTTAGGAGGCATTGCTGGGATGATCTTGGGAACTTCACTTCTCTCTCTGCTTCTCAGGACAGTGTAGAAGTAATGGCAAGAGAAATTCTGTAACTTTGAGAACTTACTTTATCTCATTTAATTGTTTTTAAGAAAGTATCTGGTTGTTTATGTATCCAGGGGTTACTGTTGATGAACTGAATTTTTAACATTGTATTCCTTACTACTTACAGAAGGGTCTTTCCTAATTGAGACCAGTTAGTTAATAAGCTTCATGATAGCCACTATGTCAGGAGCAAAGGTCTGTTGATGACGTTTTGATGTCATTTCCAGCAGAGACAGATTTCACAAATTTGACCAGAGACTTGTCCAGATTGATTTCACTGCTGAATCTTCCTTCTTCAAAATGACAGTTTTATCATGGTAAGTTGTGTCAGTGGCTATGCACGTGATCTCAGTGGTTATGATGTCCACGACCAGCAAAGCAGCAGTGTCACTGTTGCTGTTTTAGGAGAACCCAGGCATATCTTGTTTGCATTTCTCATCGGTAATGTTTTTGTATCTTTTCCAGTTTACAGACTGTTGTACACAGCGATGCTGGTCTTGAGTGCACTTAATTAAACTTCCTGTGTTTGGTAGTAGTTTCCCTTATTGTAATATGAAATAAATGCTGGAACTTTAGTAGGTGATTTGGTGCGAAATTCTAATGTTCAAGTGTAGGTACCTCTGCACTTGGGTTTTGAGGATCCCTCAACATTTAATGTAGTTTCCAGTTGCAGTATGAGGATTGTTCTTGAATGCTGTCAGAAGTTGATTTTAATCTTGAAGCTTCTCATGTCAAGATCTATTTTATTAAGGTAAGGAATCAATCAGATCTTTGGCTTTTTTGTTGGTGTTGTTGTTGATTCATTTCAAATCACCACCACCTGATCTGTGATGTTGAAGGGGAAAAAGGTCTTACCTTAATGGTTACTCTTTTGTGTCCTAAATGTTTGTCTTTCTAGTCTTCATTGCTGTTACTGAAGGTTGTTCTTTTGTTTCATATAAATTGCACCTGTGTCTTTGATCTCTTTGAAGGAAGATGTGTATTTACCTAATTAAAGCTGAATGAACTAATATTACTTCACTAAAACACAGCAGAGATAATAGTTGTGGTTTGCACAGATCTCATTAAGAGATGAGTATATCAAGGGGTAGTAAAGTACTTTATATACTTAGGATTATTCCTAACAAGAAAGATAGTCTGAGATTTTATCATCACACAGAGAATAAAGTAAAAACTTCATCGATTGATATAATTTCTTAGTAGTTTGTTAGAGGACGAAATATTCACAATAATATTATTGGCGAATGCACTACTACCCCTTGATAAGTTAGGAAAAAATATATTTGATTGATGTGCTTCACTGTAGCCTGTTTCTAGTCCTTATATTCATGGAAGATGCACTTCTGATTAGTTTGTTAGAGGAAGAGCATTTCACTTTCTTATGAAAGAGAATGAAGAAGTGTGTTTTAAGTAGTAGTTTAAGATCTGAATTGGTGAAATTGTTATAGTACTTTAGAGAGAGTATCACAAAGCAAGATCTGGCACAAGAATATACGGACTGTAGTATTTCCAAGAAAGTTAAATTGGACTTTCAGTTTCTGTTATGGAATGCTTAGTATTAATGATAATAATGATAATGTAATGATAATGATAATCGATAATGATAATGATAATGATAATGATAATGAAATGATACTGATAATGATGAATGATAATGGGTAAAATAATAATTAATGTGAAAATGAGTTATATAATATTATACAGCAAAATGTTATATTAACTGTTTATGCATAAAACATGACATTTTAATATGGGAATGTTGTAGGTCTAGTAAATAACATATTTGTATCATGACATGATATTCTGTAAGATTTATATTGCACGAATCAGTGTAAGCATACTTCAAGTTCATATACACACAAATGCCTCTTTAAAACTTGTGTCTGTGTTGAATATCATTGAATTAATAATGCAATTTAGTAGCACTGTCTTCAATTTCACTGTACTGGCATAAAATAAATGTCTGTAAAACATATTGAATTCATTATTGACCTTTAAAATAACATTACTTTCTTCCAGTTTAATGAGGATGAGAGTTCCATTATAAGATTCCAGTGGGAATAGATGATTCTCAATTTGCCATGAGTGGCTGACTATGAAATCAAAGAATTTGCAACACTATTAATGGAATGGCATTTAACGTCTTATTAAATATAACAAAGAAAAGCTTAAGTTATGAAAGGAAATATGACTTTCAGGCTGAGAGAGGCCCGAGTCAAAGGACAAAAATGAAAATTAAAGTTGAGAGAGAGTCAAAGGCCTAGAGAGAGAGAGAGAGAGGGAGAGAGTTGGACGGCAGAGAACACCGTTGGCCTGTGAGAAGGGAGTTCAGTCAGAGTCAGAGCGCTAGAGACGACGCTCGATTCCGGCTAGTAGACCAATTAGATTAAGTTATGAAAGCAAATATGACTTTCAGGCTGAGAGAGGCCCGAGTCAAAGGCCAAAATTGTAGATGTGAGAGAGTCAGAGCCTAGACACGATGGTAGAAGTTAAGTGCTGTGGGCCTGTGAGAGGGCCGATTCAAAAACGAAAATCAAAGTTGAGAGAGAGTCAAACGCCTAGAGAGAGAGAGAGAGAGAGAGAGAGAGAGAGAGAGAGAGAGTTGGAAGGCAGAGAACACTGTCGGCCTGAAAGCAAATATGACTGGCAGGCTGAGAGAGGCCAGAGTCAAAGGCCAAAATCGTAGATGAGAGAGTCAGAGCCTAGACACGATAGTAGAACTCGGCAGGAAGGCCGATTCAAAGACGAAAATGGAAGGCATGAGAGAGTGGAAGTAAAGAGAGTAATTATAGACCATGGGCGATTTTATCTCTATGGACAACAAGCGCTTGGTTTTGCGTACTATATACAGAGGGCTACGTGTGAGAGCGACCCTCTGGGCCTCCACTGACCACACAGGAGTCAGAGGCATAAATAGACGACATGAGACCGCATTTAAAGATCGGCTAGTCTGCCGATTGGATGTACTTGCAAAGTACAAAAAAATACTGTTGTGCTGAGAGAGGGCAGTTCAAACAGTCAGAGATTTCGATATGACCCTCGATGTCGGCCTAGACCGATTCAATAAAGTTATGTAGTCAGAGTAAAGTCAAAGAACGTCTCGAAGACAGAGCCAATTCTTGGATAAATACAAGTATACTCAATTATTGCCAGAGATCTTTAAGAGCCAAAAGGCCGATTCAATTAAGTTATGATGGCAAAGAGCACGATGGGCCTGTGAGAGGGCCGATTCAAAAACGAAAAGTGAAGTTGAGAGAAATTTAGAGGCCTAGAGACTATGGTAAAACTAGGCGAGGAGGCCGATTCAACGACGGAAATTGAAGGTAGGAGAGAGTGGAAGAGAGGGACACATGGAGAGAGAGAGAGAGAAGAGAGAGAGAGAGAAGAGCGAGAGAGAGAGAGACAGAGAGATAGAGAGAGAGAGAGATGGAAGGCAGAGAAGAGAAACACTTTCGGCCTGAAAGAGGGCCGTTCAGACAGACGACACTCGATGTCGGCCACTAGACCATGAAAGCAATATGACTGTCAGGCTGAGAGAGGCCCGAGTCAAAGGCCAAAATTGTAGATGAGAGAGTCAGAGCCTAGACACGATAGTAGAACTCGGCAGGAAGGCCGATTCAAAGACGAAAATGGAAGGCAGGAGAGAGTGGAAGTAAAGGGAGCAATTATAGGCCATGGTCGTTTTTTCCGACATGGACCTCGCGCGGTTGTTTTTGCATACTATATAGAGAGGGCTGTTTGAGAGAGCGGCCCTCTGGGCCACCACTGACCACACAGAGTCAGAGACATAAAAAGACGTCGGGAGACCGCGTTTAAAGATCGACTAGTTGGCCGATTGGATGTACTTGCAAAGGGCAAAAAATACTGTTGTGCTGAGAGAGTTGGAAGAAAGGAGAGGAATTTGAGAGTGTCTCGATGACAGAGCCAATCTTTGATGGCAAAGAGCACGAATATTTGATTCAAAGTTAAATTTTGCTGTGAGAGAAACATATAAGTGAGTGAGAGACTTAGAAAGAGAGTTGTTGGAGGAAGGAGAAGAAGCAGAGAGAGATGACATATATTAGATTTGAAATTGAATTTTCTTGTGAGAGAAACATTTAAAAAAGTGAGAGACTTTGAAAGAGAGTGGTCGGAGGAAATGGAGAGAGATGAAGAATATTTGTTGTGAGAGAAACATAGACAATAATGGTAGAATTCGGCCAAAAGGCCGATTCAATTAAGTTATGATGGCAAAGAGCACGATGGGCCTGTGAGAGGGCCGATTCAAAAACGAAAAGTGAATTTGAAAGACATTTAGAGGCCTAGAGAATATGATAAAACTAGACAAGGAGGCCGATTCAAAGACGGAAATTGAAGGAAGGAGAGGGACTTATAATAGACCATGGACGTTTTTTCCGCTATGGACCTCGCGCGGTTGTTTTCGTAATATTTATAGAGAGGGCTATGTGAGAGAGCATCCCTCTGTGCCACCACTGACCACAGAATCAGAGGCCTAAATAGATGAAGTTATGTGGGCAAAGTAAAGTCAAAGATCGTCTCGAAGACAGAGCCAATTCTTGGATAAATCCAAGTAAGCTCAATTATTGCCAGTGCTCTTTAAGAGGGGCTGGCGGTAGCGTCAGAGATGACGAATATTTGATTCAAAGGTGAATTTTGCTGTGAGTAGAACATATAAGTGAGAGAGAGAGACTTAGAAAGAGAGTGGTTGAAGGAAGGATAGGAAGTGGGGTGGGAGAGATTGAGGAGAAGCAGAGGAAGTAATGGAGAAAGCTAATACTAGCTGTAAAAAAAAAAAGAATTCCCGGAGAGAAGGGAACTGAATTTGTCATATATTCTGGTATTAGGACTAGCGATCTTGGACTGTGACAGCTGTAGTATTCTCTTGAGAGATTATGATGCAGAAAGCTGGCCAAAACTGGTCATTTATTTAGAGCAAAAGTCGTCGTAACTATATGAAGGAAATGAGAAATTTTTTGTGAGGAATGAGCCTGCAATATACTAAGTTTTTAGACGAGCCGTAAAAATGTCCAGAATAATGATTTAAAGTCGTAACTATAAATTGAAGCCTTGAGAAGGATCATTGGAAATTTTTGTTTAAAGTTTAAATTTGTTGTGAGAGTAACATAAGTTTGTGATTACTTGTATATAGGTCACAGACTTTATAAAAGGATAGTTGGAATAAAGGAGAGGAGTTTGAGAGTGTCGCGATGACAGAGCCAATCTCTGATGGCAAGGAGCACTAATATTTGATTTAAAGTTGAATTTTGTTGTGAGAGAAACATATAAGTGAGTGAGAGACTTAGAAAGAGAGTGATTGGAGGAAGGAGAAGAAGCAGAGAGAGATGACATATATTAGATTTGAAAATGAATTTTGTTGTGAGAGAAACATATAAGTGAGAGACTTTGAAAGAGAGTGGTCGGAGGAAGTGGAGAGAGATGAAGAATATGTTGTGAGAGAAACATAGACCAATTAGATTAAGTTATGAAAGCAAATATGACAGTCAGGCTAAGAGAGGCCCGAGTCAAAGGCCTAGAGAGAGAGAGAGAGAGAGAGAGAGAGAGAGAGAGAGAGAGAGAGAGAGAGAGTTGGACGGCAGAGAACACTGTCGGCCTGTGAGAAGGGAGTGCAGTCAGAGTCAGAGCGCTAGAGACGACGCTCGATTCCGGCTGTTAGACCAACTAGATTAAGTTATGAAAGCAAATATGAATGTCAGGCTGGGATATGCCCAAGTCAAAGGCCAAAATTGTATATGTGAGAGAGTCAGAGCCTAGACACAATGGTAGAAGTTAAGTGCTGTGGGCCTGTGAGAGGGCCGATTCAAAACGAAAATCAAAGTTGAGAGAGAGTCAAAGGCCTAGAGAGAGAGAGAGAGAGAGAATTGGAAGGCCTGAAAGCAAATATGACTGGCAGGTTGAGAGAGACCCGAGTCAAAGGCAAAAATTGTAGATGAGAGAGAGTCAGAGCCTAGACACCATAGGTAGCGTCGGAGATGACGAATATTTGATTCAAAGGTGAATTTTGTTGTGAGAGAAACATATAAGTGAGTGAGAGAATTAGAAAGTAGAGATTGGAAGTAATGGAGAAAGCTAATACTATCTGAAAAAAAAAAAAAAAAAAAAAAAAAAAGAGAGAGAAGGGAACTGAATTTGTCATATATTCTGGTATTAGTAGTGGCGATCTTGGACTGAGACAGCTGTCTAAGAGATTACGATGCAGAAAGCTGGCCAAAACTGGTCATTTATTTAGAGTAAAAGTCTTCGTAACCATATCAAGGAAATGAGAAATTTTGTTTGAGGAATGAGCCTGCAATGTACTCAGTTTTTAGACAAGCCGGAAAGATGTCCAGAACAATGATTTAAAGTCGTAACTATAAATTGAAGCCTTAAGAAGGATCATTGGAAATTTCTGTTTAAAGTTGAATTTTGTTGTGAGAATAACATATAAGTTTGTGATTACTTGTATATAGGTCACAGACTTTATAAAAAGAGAGAGGGAAGATTGGAGAGGAGTTTGAGAGCGTTTCGATGACAGAGCTCATTTATCGTCAGTGCTCTATTTGATTTGCAGTTCAATTTTGTTGTGAGAGAAACATAGACAATCATTTGTAAGTTTGTGACTGCTTTTATAAATGCCATAGACTTATAACGAGATTTTGGTGGAAGAAAGGAGAGGAAGTAATGGAGAACGTCTAGATAACAGAGCCAATTCTTGGATGAAACCAAGAAAGCTCAATTATCGTCAGTGCTCTTTAAGTGGGGCTGCGCGGTAGCGTCGGAGATGACGAATATTTCATTTGTAGTTAAATTTTTATTGAGAGAAACTTATATAAGTTTGTATTGTTTGTATATATATCACAGACTTATAAAGAGAGAGTTGGAAGAAAGGAGAGGAATTTGAGAGCTGGGAAAGAGAAGCAGAGCAAGTAAAGGGAGAAAGTAAATGTAATGTCAAAAAACGTCTCGATGAAGAGCCAATTCTTGGATGAAACCAAGTAAACTCAATTATCGTCAGTGTTCTATTTGAGAGAGAGAGAGAGAGAGAATACTGATTTGAGTAAGCAACAGCTCTCTATAACCAATGAGTGTGCAAAGATACTGAAACCTTAGACGAGCCGGAAAGATGGCCGAAAGTTGGTTATTTGAATGATGGAAAAGTCATAACAATAAAATGAAACCTTAAGAGGGATCATTATAAGTTTTTTTATGAATGAATTCTTTTCACCTCAATGTGTGAAAAAGAGAGTTCCAGGAGAGAAGGGAACTGAATGTGTCATATATTTTGGTATTCGGACTGGCGGTCTTGGACTGCGACAACTGTAGTATTCTCAGGAAAAATGATTGTGCATTCTACTCACTGCTCAGACGATGCAGAAAGATGGCCAAAACTTGATTATTTATATGGAACAAAAGTCCTAACTATGTTGAAGGAAAATGAGAAAGTTTGTGAGAGGAATGAGCCTGCAATGTACTCAGTTTTTAGACGAGCCGGAAAGAAGTCCAAAATAATGATTTATATGAACTAAATGTCGTAACTATAAAATGAAACCTTAAGAAGGATCATGAGAACATTTAGTACGATAAAGGAAATATGAAATTAGATAAACAGCCAAGCCTTCAGACTGGCAGTCACTGATGAAGTCCTCAGCTCTCTATAACCAATGAGTGTGCATAGTACTGCATCTTTAGACTGGCCGGAAAGATGGTCGAAACTGTTTATTTCGAATGAGAAAAAGTCGTAACAATAAAATGAAACGCCAGTCAATAAATACGGATTCTACCCAGTCTTTAGACTCGCCGGAAAAATGGTCAAAACTGTTTATTTAGATGAAGCAAAAGTCCTAAGAATAGAATGGAAGGTGAAGAAGAAAAAGAAATAGAAGGAGAATGATAAGGACGTCTCAAAGACATGAGCCAATGGTCATTTTGAAATGAATGAATGTGGATAATAGAGTGGTTTAAGTTGGGGAGAGTGCTGGCGCTGAGCAATGCTGATGGTGTCTTTGAAAAAGAAATGAACAGCAATCGAAATAAACAGGAAGACCTTCGGACTGGCGGTCATCGATTGAGTCAGCAAATCTGTAAAAGCATTAGTAAATGAGCAGCACTAAGGCCTTCAGACTGGCGGTCTACTGATTGAGTTAGCAGCTCTCTATTATAACCAAAGAGTGTGCAAAAGTTACTGAATCTTAGACGAGCCGAAAAGATGGTCGAATGAAGGAAAAGTCGTAACAATAAAATGAAACCTTAAGAAGGATGATTAGAAGTTTTCTATGAATGAATTCATCAGCTCTGTATGAATAATGAGTGTGCATTCTACTGAATCCTTAGACGAGCCGGAAAGATTGCCGAAACTGTTTATTCCGAAATTTCTATTATGGACATGTCAGATACGTAAGCCAATGCTCAATGAAAAATGAATGTGGGTAATAATAATACAGGTAAGTAAAAGTGAGTAAGCTGCACTCGTGCCAATGCTCCTATGGGGCGGGGAGGTATGGCACTGAGGGTTGAAGACGATGTCCTTGAAATAATGTTAATAATAAACAGGAAGGCATTCAGACTGGCGGTCTCTGATTGATTGAGTGAGAGCACATGAATAATGAATGAATGTGCAGCAAAACTGATGATTTATAAAGGAAAAGTCGTAAGATTGAAATGAAACCTTAAGAAGGATCTTTAGAAGTGTTTGTGAGAGAATGAAAATACGTTACAATGACGAGAGCCAATGCGCATTGGAAAATGAGTAAGCTCCACTCGTGGATGCTCCTAAGAGGGGGAAGTGATTCAGTCAGAGGGTCAGAGAGAACGTTTTCGAAGCAGAAAGGTGAAGCAATGTTGTTAACAAAGACGGAGCCTTCGGACTGGGGTAGGTCGCTGATTGAGTCCGCAGCTCTGTATAACGAATGAGTGTGCATTGTACTGAATCCTTAGACTTCCCAGAAAGATGGTTGAAAGTGTTCGTTGAAATGAAAAAGCGAATGTGGAAACAACAGAGGAAAACCTTGCTGTGACGAAGTGAAAGGTGAAGGGCGTATCAAAGACGTCAGCCAATGCTCAGTAATGACGGTAAGTTAAACTGAGTAAGCTGGACTCGTAGCAGAGCTCCTAGGTGGGGAAGTTGTGTCACTGAGCGTCTGAGATAACGTCAAAGGCCAAGTCGTAGGGAGAGGAATCGAAGGGGATAGGGAAATTAACGGAGGAGGATGAGAGAGAGAGAGAGAGTTTAGGAGAGAAGAGATATGTTAAGAGAGAGGAATTGAGGGGGGAAGGAAATTTATGGATGGAGAGAGAGAGAGAGAGAGAGAGAGAGAGAGAGAGAGAGAGAGAGAGATGTTAAGGGAGAGGAATTGAGGGGGGGAGGGAAAATTACGGATGGAGAGACTTTGAGGAGAGAGAAGGGGAGATAAAAGAGGTAAAGAGGAGGAGAGGAGGAGAAGAGAGAGAGAGAGAGAGAAGAGAGGAGGAGGAGAGGAGGAGGAGGAAAAAGAGGAGAGAGGAGGGGAGGAGAAGCCGGAGAAAAAAAATAGGAGACAGGAGGGACGAGAAGGAGGGGGAGAAAAAACCAGCTCTCGTCCATGTGGAAATTTTCAAAAAAACCAGGAGTCCACCAAGTGCGAAAAAGTTGAATAAATGTAAGGACTTTCAGCGTCCGGTTTCGCTTACTCGATGCAAAGTTCCGAGCTTTGATAAGATGCAGTGTTACATTTCACACGTTCAAAAAAAATTGCAAAATAGTTTAAAAAGATCTAAGGGCTTCCAGCGCCCAGTTTCGCTTACTTGATGGAAAGTTCCGACCTTTGATAAGATGCAGTGGTACATTTCACACGTAAAATAAGTTGAAAAAGATCTAAGGACTTTCAGCGCCCAGTTTCGCTTACTCGATGCAGTGGTACATTTCACATCATGTCCAAAAATTTCACTCCAGCATGTGAACAAAATTTTAAAATAGCTTTTGTATTTTATTTTTATTATGTAAAATAACTTTACAGTTTACATACTTTATGTAAAATGTGTTTTCTGTAATTTATTGTAATTTATCTTATATATTTTATGTAAAATACCTTTTTTCTTTATTTTATATGTTTTATGTAAAATGTCAATTTTGTAATTTGTATCTCCAGTGACTCATCACATTGAGCTAAAATTTTACTTTCTGTTTTATATATATATATATATATATATATATATATATATATAATATTATATATATATATATATATATATATATATATATATATTAATGTAAAATATACCTTTATGTTTTATTTATTTTATGTGAAATACCTTTTGTATTTTATGTAAGATGTCAATTTTGTATCTTAACAATGAGTCATCACATTGGGCTAAAATTAGCTCGGAGAGAGAGAGAGAAAGAGAGGGGGAGAGAGAGAGTGGGGGGGGAGGGGTTTGACTAACCCTCCCTACCTCCCCCTTCCCAACCCACCCACCGCCCCGCCCCGCCTACACAAAGACGAAGTCTTTTAACATAAACGTGAGTTTCTGGCAATGCGATGTGCAAATATAAATGGGTTACGTCTTTCTAGGCTACTGTGCCGCACGGTCCGCATAAGCAGATCACGAGCCAGACATTCTGCTTCAGCAGTTTTGTTTTGTAAGTCGAATGATAACATTTCTGCAACACTTAGAGTTTGTGCTAGCGAAATCTCTGGATTAAAAGGAAAATGACGTTGATGTAATTGATGCAATGATTCGGAAAACCACGACATGTCGCTTTTTAGGTTAATGACATCGTCTTCTGGCAGGAAAATCGCTCGTAAATCAACTTCTATAACTATATTGCTCGCTGTAATGAAAACGTCCTCTGTTCTTTCAATTATAGAGCCATGTGTAGAATGTATATTTTTTGTTTTGGCGCTCTTCCCACACGACAAGAATGTCTGAACGAACAGTACCACTCCTAACAATATAAGTTTCATGTTGGAAACCTGCAACTAGTGAAATATATGTAATTACTCATGTTTTAAATTATCCACTTTATACAAACAGAAAAAATGTTTTCATACAAATATTATATATACATATTTTTATCATGCAAGTTTCATAGATACTTTTTATTAGTTATGTTTCATATATACATGAATATCTCTCTTTCTTTCTACCCCTTTTCTTAACTGCGAACATGAGCCAACAGTATTATTCTCACATCAGTGGGTAAGGATATGTTTTGAACTTTAAACCTGTTGGCCGTTAATATTTCAAAAATGCTAAACGGGCCTTCAAACTTAGGTATTAATTTGTAGTTCAATCCCTTGCGTACAAATACTTGTATGTAGACTTGGTCGCCTACGGTATATGTTTTAGTTGGCTTAGCGATTTTAACATGATTTCTTTTCATTACGATTTGTGATTCGTCTAAATTCTTACGAAGTATATTATATCGGCTTACACTTGCTTCCATAACATCCCGTAGGGGATTTGATAAATGGGTTGTAGGCGTAAATACATGGAAAGGTGTCCTAGCTGGGGTACCATATAGTGCTTCATGCGGCGAAATTTTGATAGATACATGATATGAATGGTTAAGAGTACTTAGAACCGCAGGTATGGCAATATCCCTGGGGTGGGGGTCCATTCCCCCGAGTGTAACTCGTAAAATGTTTAAAACCTTTCTATTTACCCTCTCAACTAATCCATTAGACTCTGGATGGTAGATCATGGTATTGATTTTCTTAATGCAAAGGAACTCACACAACGAGTTAAGGAAATGATTATTGAATTCTCCACACGAGTCAGAGATTATCATGTGTGGAATTTCATGTTTACAAATGCAGTACTCGTAAAATTTCCTAGCGCATTCAATTGCAGTTTTAGTTTTTAGAGCTATCAATTCGGTATATTGAGTCAAGGCATCTATTATCACTAAGAGGTGCTTGTTTCCTCGGTCTGACTCGTAAAACCCTGCTAATAAATCTAAGTGTACTCTTTCAAAGGGTTGGTTGGGCATGGGATAGGCCCCTAGGCTGACAGGTGTCTTCGTGTGCCCTTTGTTTTCCTGACAAGTGCGACAATTAGCTATGTGTTTTTTTATATCTGTAAGCATCGTATGCCAATAAAACAAGGATTTGGCTTTCTGTGACATGATAGAGAACCCTGGATGACCATGTAATGGATTGGAATGCAACCAGTTTAAGACGGTTGGTATAAGTGAGATTGGTACCACTACCTGGTCGTTAGTCACCTGTGGGGTGTTGTGGGTTTTCCTTGTCACGGACCTACACAGAATATTATCCTTAATTATATAATTCTGCTGCGTATACTTCACATATTCCTTTTCCTTGGGATTCCCGTTCAAAGCATCTATTATTTTCTTTAACTGCTGATCTTTTCTTTGTTCAGTCTGTATTAGTTCAGCGCTCCAACCCGGGTCTTCCTGTTCAGATACAGTTTTAACAACAGGCACGGATGTTGATATATCTACTAGTTCAGCTAATGGCTCCGTACAAGATGGCACAGGGTTGCGTGATAATGCGTCAGCAATGATATTTGCTTTCCCAGGTAGATATTCGATCCTTGCGCTAAAGTCTTGAATGATCATATGCCACTGAGTTCTTTTGGGACAGTGACTAAAGCCTTTAAAGAAGTCGGTGAGGGGCTTATGATCAGTAAGAACCTTGACAGGATAGTCGTATATTATGAACTTAAAATGCACTAGTGAGTTAACAATAGCTAGCCCTTCCTTATCTATTACTGCACATTTACTTTCAGAAGGTCTCAGTTTACGTGAATAATAAGCTATAGGGAAAAACTGTTTGTCATATTGCTGAAGCAATACCCCTCCTACCCCTTGGTCTGAGGCGTCTGTTGCAATAAAGAATTCCTTACCGAAGTCAGGAAATTTTAATATAGGTGAACTGCATAATTCCTCTTTCAAAGTATCGAACGCCTGTTAATGCTTCTCAGACCATATGAAATCTATGCCCTTCTTCGTAAGATCGGTTAGAGGAGCGGCTATAATTGAGTAATTGCGTATGAAACGGCGGTAATACCCACTACAGCCTAAAAATTGCTGTATCCCCTTGACGTTAGTAGGTATCGGAAAGTTACAGATAGCCGACACCTTATCGTGGACTACTTTAAGACCTTGACTAGACACCGTAAAACCTAAATAGACTAGTTCTGTTTTGAAAAATTCACACTTAGTTATCTTTACTCTTAAATTATGCTGCCTTAGTCTCTGTAGCACGAGCTCTAGTTTATGTAAATGTTCTTCTAAGGTATTAGAAAAGATTACAAGGCCGTCCATAGAGGCATGTAGGATATCCCCTAACAAGTCTCCAAACACTATATTAATCATTCTGGTGAATGTAATTGGGGCGCAACGTAAACCAAAAGGCACACGTAAAAATTCATAATGTCCCCTAGCTGTGCTGAAGGCGGTGTATGGGATACTCTCTTTTTCTAAAGGTATCTGGTGAAAGCCTTTAAGTAAATCCAAACTGGTGAAATATTTCTTCTGTCCTAACAAGGATAAAATATCGTCAATACGTGGCACTGAATATCGATCGGGAATCATTTCCTCATTTAAGTGATAGAAATCTATGCAGATACTCCAGGTTCGATCTTTTTTTGGTACGACGATTAAGGGGAAATTATAAGGGCTGTTCGATTTCCTAATGACTCCTTCTTCTAACATTTTACCTACTTCATCATTGATCTCATTCTGGAATTTCATAGGGAGTCAGTACAAAGGTACATAGATGACTTTATGCTTGTCTTTTAACCGTATTTGGTGTTCTATGACATCCGTTTTTCCCAAGTATCTCTCAGTAGTGGAGAAAACATCATGATATTTAGTAAAAAGATCAAGAAATTTCTGCTGAATTTCCTCTTCTTGAATGTCTTTATTGATTTTACTTTTAATAGATTGTAAGAGAGATTCATCCACAACTGATTGAGCGTGATTAATTTCAGCAACGGTAAGAATACGATATTTATAAACTTCCACATTCACAATGTGTTGATTTTTGTGGATAAGTAGTATTCAAATGATTGCAGACTTCAATGTTAAACTTGTTGTTGTGAATCAACAGTGTATATTGCTTGTGTTACGGACAATCCGATAATTTTCAGTGTCGGAATGGATTAACATTTCGGATCCCGGCAAAGTCTTCTTTACACGCACTAATATATTTGAAGGTACGTTCGGCTCGAGAGTTTGTGTGCATGCTGCTATTACGGGTGTGCGAGAATTCTCTTGGGTCGCTTGCACGATGTCATGATTCATGAGACAAGTGATTGGTTCCTCAATGTACGTTACTGTTTGGTTGTTTGTCTCTTTTTTGTCCAAAACTGATTTTAAGGTGTTAGAAGACTTATAGAATTTTCCTTTGATATACACGCTGTGTTTGGCAGGGGCTAAGGTAATGTTTTGAATGCCCATAGACGGCTATCCTATAATTACAGCTGGATACATATCAATGTTCTGTACAATGATAAAGGTATCAGTAAACATGCGCTTACCTACCTTGTACCGAATATGAGTTACTTCTACTACATTTAATTCATTATTTCCAATACCCGAGAGCCTCACTCTGGACTTCTCTTAGGGAAGTTCGAAAACAACATGTGATGAGTCCGCAGATCCATGATATTAAGTGGACTACCGGAATAAAAAAACAGTGTGAAGGGTCGGTGTTCTAAATTTATGGCATGCAATGTAGGATGCAATTCATCTTTACTAATGATAGCGTGTATTTGTTGGAGGTCTACGGGGACCTGCACTGATTTTTTGTGGTTCATAGGAAAATCCTGTGTCTCGCATTGATCTTGTAAATGATTAAATTTGTTATTTGATTCAAAAGATGTTGATACGAATGACCCAACATCATTCTCTCCCCCTCTGGAGTTAATTATGTGGTATTTTGCTTTGCTTTGCACACTCGGAAAATTCGACTGACTCTGTGAGTTCGGGTTTGGTGGCCCTGGGAACAGAGTTACCTGAAGCACCATTTGTCTGTTTGTGATTTTGAAGAGCATTACTGTTTGCCTGTTTCTTCTTATAGTAATGAGGATTCTTCTTCTTATTATCATTGGCAACGGTTTGCGTGTTTTTGGCATTCTGTTGTTGGTTACGTGAGAAGCAACGATTGTATGAATGACTGGAGCTGTTATGAATCAAACAATAACGCGTTCTACAGTCTCCAATTATATGGCCTGATCGCTTACAATTGTAATAAGTTACCCTGCTGCGTTTATTATTGACTATATTTACTTGCTGGGGTTTACTTTCATTTTTTGCAAAAATTTGAGTAGGCAAGTGGTCGAGATCAGTGCACTTAGACATGTGTTTTTTTATTTGTTTATATGTGTCTAATTCCGTACTGTCAGGCGTTAGCTTCTAGTCAAAACACGGTACCAGAGCTTCGGGCAACATAACTGTTATGCATGTTAAATATGTGAGCCTGATAAAATCTTTCACGGCCATATTCCCTCTCGTAACCCAAGTGGAATTATGCAAACTATCCTGATATTCATTCAGTCGGTCTGCAATTAGTGTCGCCCTCTCTACAACATTAAGCTGAGTCATAGAGGCCTGATTAAGGATATTCCTCAAAGCTAAAACTACGTCCAATGCTTCTTCACTGCCATATATGGCACTTAACCTAATTTTAAATTCATCCCATATAATCACCTCTTACAAAGAGACTCCTCTCAGGTAAGAACCTGCATCTCCTTTAGCAAAGTCAATTAAACCTTTTGCTTCCTGTAATTGTACAGATGGGTCAGTGATGTCTTTTGCTTTTAAATGAGCATCTACTGACGAGATCCAAGACTCGTCACTTTAACGTAAGAACCCATTGACCCGACCTTGAAAGGGAGCAATTGCAGACCGCGCACTAACCAATGTCACAACTGGATTGGGGTTACTGGGTGAGGGAGAAATCGCAGCAGCAGTAGTTGCCATGGTGACTTTTGCTTTTTTCTTATCACTACGATTTCTAGTAATCCTATCAAAATATCTATATGAATACACTCGTCCACTGCGTAAATGCATATGCAACATAAAATAAGGAAAATGTGTTACAGATAATAACAGAGTCCCCCAATATGATAAGATTAAAAACAGATAATATGATAAAGATATTTCCGGAGAACTTCTGGAAGAAATAAAATTAGCAACAAAGATAAAAAGGCCTGCAGGGCGAGAATCCGTAGTTGAAGATAGATTCCTGCAAGGCAGGAAGATTAAGATTAACGTATAACTCACCCGTCAGGAATAATGGACGATCGACCTGTTTATGGAGACACTCACTGACACACACCAAAATGAATAAAGAATTGTAGTTAACTGAGATATTTAAGAGAGAGATAGTAGTGTTTTGATGATGTCACGGCCTCGCCTTCTTCCGTCCTGATTCGCGGTTGACAAATATCTCGACCCACCTTCTGATCACGCGTTGTTTGTTTGTAGAATGATTCGTTTCCCGTTAAAGATCCGATGCTGCAGACATGTCCGGTTTGTTTCTCGAAGATATGATGAGTGAAAGCTTCTAACTATGCTATCGCCTCTTGAATGCATCTCGATGAAGGACATTTCTTAGTGTTCGTAGGATGTTTTTGTGTTGCCTCTGAGTTGCTTGAAGATCCACTTTCCTCTGTTGACTTCTGATATGTTACATTTTCTATGATTCTGTAAGCTTCGGTTGACGTAGAGACGTCCGACTGCCACCATATGTACGGGTTTCGCCTATGTATAGGAAGGCGTCCCGTTGGATGTTATACCCTACGACTGTCATACACAAGTATCTATTGTCTACTTCCCATCCTCGTCGGAGTGACATCGATGCAGAGAGATTTTCTAAGTTCCCATTAGTATCTTCCTTGAGCATAGAGGCGAAGACTCAAACTCGGAGTCGTCAAACTTAACATTTATTTGGAAACGGCATCTCTGGAGTAGAGGAAGAAGTGGTTTTAGAGAACTGGTCTCGATGAAGAGAAGTAGAGATCTAAGTTACAAAGTCTTGTGCAAAGATAGTAGAACAAAGCTTATATCAGCATACATAACATACAGACAGACGAACATGTGACTAGGAAGTCACGTGTTGTCTCTGCGGGTGATAGGTCACCAGTTTCTCATAGGAAGGCACTGTGACCTGTTTTGCAAGACAATGCTTATGATTACACAGGCAAATGCAAACCAGGCCGTCGCAAACATAACACGGCAGCGTCTAGCTTGCGTCCTGTTTATGAGGTCATATCACACTCCTATCTCCCCAGTGACCCCTTAGGTCATGGACTTATTTACATATATGGAAAATATGTGATTCTGAATGTAATTATTACACTTCTACTAGAAGTCTTTATGAAGGGACATAGCATACTCCAAGGAAGAGCCCCTTCTCTCTGCAGAGCCAGTCTTCTAGATTATTCCCACAAAATGACCAGAAGGAAAACATCTACAATAATAGTTCTAGATATCCGACAAATTGTCCACTTTGACAGATCTTTTATTAGAGTCTTTCATCAAGGGACAGAGCATCCTCGAAGGAAGGGCCCCTTTTTCCGCAAAGCCAGTATTTTTAGAGTATTCCCACAGAATGAATAGAAGGAAGGTATATATATATATAGTATATATATATATATATATATTATTAGATATATATATATATATATATATATATATATGGGTTATATATATATATATAGTATATATATATATATAATATATATAGATATATATATATGTTATATATATATAATATATATATATATATATATTATATATTATATATATATATCATATTATATATTTAATATATGATATATATATATATATATATATATATATATATATATATATATATATATATATATATATATATATATATATATATATATATATATATATATATATATATATATATATATATATATATATATATATATATTATACTATATATTTATATATGCCTTCCTTCTAGTCATTCTGTGGAAAGGCCACAAGTGCGTTTGCAGTGCAGGCAGTTACCGACGAAGACCACAAGTGCGTTTGCAATGCAGCCGGTTACCAACGAAGGCCACAAGTGCGTTTGCTATGCAGGCAGTTACCAACGCCAACCCAAGTGCGCTTGCAATGCAGGCAGATACCTTGGGTTTTTACCCCCTTACAGATACTCTATAACGATTTGGGAGGGGGAGGAGGAGGAGGAGATAGGATCTTCATCCAACATTGGAGACACCAAGTAAAATATGTACTACAATAGCACTTCACATCCTAGAGTACTGTGGTGGTAATGACAGAGATTTTATTGGGTGGTTACCGAATGACAGACACACACAACGAGTTGAGAGGGGAGGGGGGAGGGGGGAAGGGGAATGAAGGGGAGGGGAGGGGAGGGGAGGGGAGGGTGGGAGGGGAGGGGAGGGAGGCAGGGTCTACATCCAACATTGGAGATACCATGTTAAAAACATATGTACTACAATAGCAACTGCACATCCAAGAGTACTGTGGTGGTAATGACAGACATTTTAGTAGGTGGTTACCCCCTGACAGACACTCCACATCGAGTTGGGAGGGGGAGGGGGAGGGGGAGGGGGAGGAGGAGGAGGAGGAGACAGGATCTGCATCCAACATTGGAGATATCAAGTAAAATATGTACTACAATAGCACTGCACATCCTAGAGTACCGTGGTGGTAATGACTTAGATTTCAGTGGGTGGTTACCCCCTGACAGACACTCCACAACGAGTTGGGAGGGATATGTTCCTTGGCGTGCAGTTGCCGTTGCAGCAGGGTCTTCCTGAAGCTCCTCGTGCCTGAATCTCGCTGGGCAGTAGGGTCATGTAGCCGGAAGAATGTGTATATTGGTAGACCTTCTTTTAGGCAAATACTGTTAAAAAGAATGGCAGAATTAAGCGAGTTGATTTTATATATTGTTTTTTCTATTTTCCTTACAATTCGCTTCTCAGGCTCAGCAATGTTTCTGAGTAACTGGCCAATATTCATATTGGGAATTTTAAAAAAATTATAAATGCTGAAGGTAATCTTTTATTAGAACAGGATAACAGGTCCAGGTCAAGCAAGGGTCGTCGTCAGTACCAATATTATTCCATAGGCGTAGTTCAGTTCGAGCCCTTCTGGAAATCTGTACTAAGAAGGCCCCTTTTGCTGATCACCGCAACTATATGTACACCCAGATCGACGGCGTGGCAATTTCTATATGGGTACCGTCGAAGAGAGGGTCTTCCAGAATTCCAACAAACCGAGGATGTACGTGCGCTACATTGATGATACCTTCGTCTGCGCCGACTCCCAGGATGAGATAGAGCAGCTGCGACATGCATTCCACGACCACAGTCCCTCACGTTCACGATTGAACATTGCAAATACCGCCGCCTCCCCTTCCTTGACGTTCTTGTCGAACTGCGAGTTTCCGAATTCAGCACGAAGGTGTACATGAAGCCGACGAACCTGGGAATATGCATGAACGGTGAGAACGAGTGCCCTGAGAGGTATAAGCGCTCCACCATCAGTGCCTTCGTCAGGAGGGCCCTCTCACACTGCTCCTCCTGGAATGACACACACAGTGAGTTGGAGCACGCCGCCCAGGTCCTCATCGACAACGGACACACCAATCGTGCTGTTGATAAATCTATAAAGAAAAACATGGAAGCCTGGTACCACCAGGAACTCCGCCCTGATGTTGCAGAGCCCATCAAGCTTTTCTACAAGGGGCACTTCCACTGGAGGTACAAGGAGGACGAACAAGCCCTCAAAAAGATCAACGACGAAAACGTCAGCCCCACCGACCCAAACAAAAATATTAAGTTAATTATATATTATAAAATGAAGGAGACGAGCAGCTTGGTGATGAGAAACAACCCTTCAGAGCCCCTGCAGGATCCCTTGAAGAAGACGAGTGTAGTCTACCGTTACACATGCCCTGTCCGAGGATGCTTCGGCAAATACGTCAGTATGACCTCCATGCGTTTCTCCAAGCAAATCTCCTGCCAAGCTCAAGAAGGAGCCATCTTCAACCACGCCAGGACTGCTCATAACAAACGGATAAAGAGAAATTATATTATTCCTAATATCGAAATAATAGACCAGACAACGGATCCCCGACGTCTGCGCCTCCTAGAAGCCCTCCATATAGGCAAGGAGAAACCAAATCTTAACATCACCCAAGAAACTTTTCCCCTTCCCACCGCCACCCGGAGAGCAGCGGACGACCCCCCAACAATACCAGATAATCAAGAGCCCCCACGGGATGACAGGATTCCTGCTACGGACAGAATTACTGTCGTTCATCCCCAGGCACACTACTGTGGCGCTCGCACGAGAGAATCCCCGAGACCTTCGAGACGAGATCCACGAGTCGTCCAAGAGAATGCAACTCTAGGTCCGAGCCGCTATAAATACCGCCCCACAGACTTTCTTGCTACAGTCTCTTCAAACGACCTGTCCGAAGATGACTTGCGAGAAGGTCGAAACGTCACGTAATACCAGCTATACCAGCACCAATACCAGCCCTTAAACCGAAGACGACCCCAGCCCCGAACTGAACTACGCCTACGGAATAATACCGGCACTGACGACGACCCTTGCTTGACCTGGACCTGATATCCTGTTCTAATAAAAGATTACCTTCAGCATTTATAACTTTTTTAAAATTCCCAATATGAATATTGGCCAGTTACTCAGAAACATCGCTGAGCCTGAGAAGCGAATTGTAAGGAAAATAGAAAAAACAATATGTGAAATCAACTCCTTAATTCTGCCATTCTTTTAAAAATAATAATAATAATAATAATAATAATAATAATAATAATTAATAATAATAATCATAATAATAATAATAACAATAATAATAATAATAATAATAATAATAATAATAATACAGATTTAAAAATAATAGTAATAAAATACTAAGAGCTGGACCGAGACCTTTCAACATGGCCTCCCCAAGTCACTCTCGGCAGATTTGTGCTTTCGGTTATCCGATTTTTATGACTGAGTTAGAGACGCATTATAAATCATATTAGCGATGGTAAATACATTGAACAGACGTGAGGATGTAATATGATGTTAATGCCTGTCTACTAGATGTAATGAACAATGAAAGTAGAATATTAATAGGGGGAAATTTAGCCGAATAATGGTCATCAAAGCCAGCATCGATAGAATGTATTGAAACACACTGCATTGGCTGGTTGTAGTGCGTGCCGGCGGGAAGTTAATACACGACACACTCAGCTGGCTTTAAACATCAAACTGCGGGCAATTTTCGTCTTAATTTGCCCGTAAGAATCATTTTTAGTTGAGTTTAAATTTTCTTCCCTGAATATATATATGGCACCGGATACTTGGTGATAGCATACAGATCAATTTGAGCGAGGCAGCCGAAAATAAGAGGACTATTAGTTAACTGACATGCTATTGTAGGCCTACTTAATTTGGGAGTCAGGAGCTCCACATTGTATGGTCGTCAACTTTGGGAGGGGGAATAGAATGGGGTTGGTTGTTGGTTGGGTTTTATAAAGTTTAGATGTGACATCAAGCCACTGGGGCAGCAAAGACCATTCAGCGCTTACTGTATAACTATGAAATTATAAGACGTGTTATATCATATAAAGCAGGTTTATTTCTTTGAGATAATTTACTATATTTTGAAGTGGGGCATTTTCTCCCAATGGTTCTTCAAGTGGTATATTATATATGTTGTTGGATCTTCGTTTTCTTTCGAATTTATTGCATTTAGTTAGTAGATGACGGACTGTGACCAGAGTACGACAACGGTCACAGTAAGGGGCCTGTCTTTCCTCGCCTTGCAACATCAAGTATTTGTGTGTTAAATATGTATGTCCTATTCTTAATCTTGTTAATATGACATCTTCCCTTCTTTGACATTGTTGTCTATTCCAAGGTTTTACAGATGATTTAATATGCTTTAATTTATGATTCAATTCTAGCCATTCTTTTTCCCATTTTGATCGACAGTATTCATTTATTGTTGTTTTAATGTCATTGTAAGGTATTTGTATTTTTTTGATAGACTCCTTTTTTACTGCCTTTTTGGCTTCTTTATCCACCTCTTCATTACCCTTTATGCCCACATGGGAAGGGACCCAACATAGTTTTATATTTATAGATTTCCGTTTTACTATTATATCTGTCCACTCCCTTATTTCTTCAATTACGGGATGAGAAACTGTGTATTGTCTTAGCGCTTCTAAAGCACTGTAAGAATCCGTGTATATTACAAAGGTATCATTTGCCTTTCCCACCATAAAGGTGTTTTATAGCCTCTAATATAGCATTAATCTCTGCAGTGAATATAGAGCATATTTTTGGAATTTTTTCCCTTTTTATATTTTTTGTTACTACAGCATAGCCTACACCCTCCTTCGACTTGGAACCATCTGTATAAATACTAATATCCCGTTTATGTTTTTCCTGGTGTGACAGAAATTCACTCTTCAATTGTGCATCTGTTACCTTATTAAATGATTTCAAACAAATTTCTATTTTAGCATGTCTCCACGGAGGTATTTTAGGAGTGGTTATTTTTTATATGCTACTTGTTCCTAATTTTAGATGTTCTATATCAGGTTTTAATCTATTCTCCAATGGTTTAGAGGCTCTTGGTTTATTGCCATAATTATTTGTTATGTTCTTCATTTATTTGGTGTTTGGATTATCATTAAGGTTATTTATTTTAGCTATATATTTTAATCCCATTTCTTCTCTTCGTACTTTCAGGGGATCTGTTCCTGCTTCTACATACAGACTTTCCACGGGGGAAGTTCTGTAGGCTCCAGTGCATAGTCTAATAACCATGTTATGTATGACATCCAGTTTTGTTAATAGGGTTTTAGAAGCACTACCATATACTTGACATGCATAATCAAGTTTACTTCGACAAATAGCCTTATATACTTTTATCAGAGAGGTTCTATCAGCACCCCAGTCATTATGCGCAATTACTTTTATTATATTTAAGGATTTTCTCACTTTTATCGCCAGTTGTTCTATATGTTCTTTAAATGTAAGTTTTTTATCAAGTATTACACCGAGGAATTTCATCTCATCATAATATTCAATTATATCATTATTTATGAATAAAGTAGGAATTAATTCCTGTTTTCTTGATGTAGTAAATCTGACTGCTTTTGTTTTTTGTGGTGAAAATTTAAAACCCTTGTTATCGGCCCATTTTTTTATGCTATTTATGGCTGCTTGCAATCTGTTGGTTATGTCCAGCGCTTTTTCACAGCTACTATATATGAAGTCATCTACAAAAAGGGATCCTTGGACTCCTGGTGGGATCATTTCAATTATCTCATTTATTGCTATAGCAAACAATGCCACGCTTAGTACACTACCTTGGGGGATTCCTTCCTCCTGGATAAATGATTCAGAGATTTCTGCCCCCACTTTGACTTTTATATATCTTTCAGATAGGAATTCCCTAATATATTCATATAAATTGCCTCCTATTCCCCATTCTATCAATTTTTTTAAAATCCCTCCCCTACAGGTGGTATCATATCCCTTCTCTAAATCAAAAAAATACTCCTATTGTTTGTTTTTCACCAACCATTGCATTTTGTATCTCTCTTGTAATCATTAAGAGGGGATCTATAGTACTTTTATTTTTCCTGAATCCAAACTGTCTGTTTGACAATAGCTGTTTATTTTCTAATACCCATATTAATCTGTTATTCACCATTTTTTCAAATATCTTACTTAGACAACTAGTAAGGGCTATTGGCCTATAGCTGCTTGGTGACTCTGGGCCTTTTCCTGGTTTTAAGCCAATGATTAAAGATTCTTTCCAGGTTTTAGGCATGCTGTGAGAGTGCCATAATTCATTTAAAATTTCTAATGAAAAGGTTTTGCTTTCATCTGGAAGATTTTTTATCATTTCATATCTAATGTTGTCTTCCCCTGGAGCTGTTGGACTTGCAAGTTTCAGGACATTTTCTAGTTCTTCCATGGTGAAAGGAAGATTATAGATTTCCTTATTTTAATGGTATTGGGACATAATTTTTGACTTTTAATTGGAATTTTTGTATAATTCGAGATACTAGATGTTTTGGCGAAGCATTTACCCAATTCATTTGCTACTAGTTTGGGGTTTGAAATATAGTTGTTTTCTACTTTTAATGTAGGTAATGGTTCTGGCCGATATCTACCCTGCAGTTTATTTTCTTCCAGATTTCTTTGTCTTGAGTTTTAGAATTTATATTATTAATATATTTTTTCCATGAATTTCTTTTGGCTATCTTGAATATTCTTTTCTGCTTTGCTTTAGCTCTCAAATATGCAATTCTATTGGCTTCACATTTATGTCTCAGATATTTTCTAAAGCATGTTCTTGTTATCTTCCTTGCTGCTTTACATTCCTCATTCCACCAGGGTACCAGTGGTCTAGTCGGATTGCCTGAGGTAACTGGAATAGTTTCATTTGCTTTATCATCTATTGTTTTTACTAGATGTTCATAAGCATCTATGTGGTTTGTAAAGTCAGACAGTTTTTTGTTAATCACCGTTTTCTCTTTATATAAATTCCAATTTGCTTCCTCTATTTTCCTCTTCGGTATATATGTTATATTAGTATTATTTTTTTGCTCAATTTGTATTGGCCAGTGGTCACTCCCAAATAAATTATTATTTACTTTCCAACTGAAATCTGTGGCAATTTCTGGGGAACATAAAGTGATGTCTATTGCAGAGGTGCTATTATGATAAACATCAAATCTTGTTGGAAAACCATCATTTAAAATAATCAAATTTTTGTTATCTATAAAATCTAGGAGAATATTTCCTCTCCTGTCAGATGATGTACTTCCACACATGGGGTGTTTGGCGTTGAAGTCACCTACTAATAAGTAAGGTTTTGGTAATTGTTCTATTAGATTTTCTAAATCTTCCACTTGTAATGGTCTATTATTTCCAAGATGATCTATTAAGCGACTTTCTAAAGATGGTTCCATATATATTGAGCATATTGTTATTTTTTTTTTCCAGGAATACTTGAACTGCACATGCCTGTATTACCGAGTTAATTCTAACAGGTTGGCATTTGATTGAAGAATGCGTTATGATTGCAGTTCCTCCTTGGCTGTTGTCATTTAAAATTTGTGTTGATTTCCACACATTATAATTTATGCCAGCATTGAGAACATTGTTACCTATTTTAGTTTCCTGTAAGCAAATGATATTTGCATTACATGCTCTAATTAATGATTTTAGGTTTTCATTATTTGATACGTATCCTCTAATATTCCACTGTAAAATAGACATTTTAAGAAGGTTTGGGGTTTTGTTTTAATATCTTTATTTGTTTTCCTGAACTTTGAATTTTATTGAAGTTGTATAATTTTGCTGTACTTTGTTCTTCTTTTGGTGGGTGATGTATTTCTGCTATTGTTTTCTTTATTGGCTGAAGAGTCTCAGATGTTCTTTTTATTAGAGGTGCATTTAAATGGCTTTTGATCTTGGGTTCTATTTCAATACTTTCTTCAATTTTATCTGATGTTTTAACTCTCTCTTTTATTTGGGTTTCTCTTTTTTCATTTTTTGTTTGCAAGCAGTTTTCGTTGACTTTGTCTTCTGGGTATTCATTTTTTTCCATATAGATTTTGGGTCTTACTGATTGTTTAATTTGTTTCTTGGATTTGGGTGGGGTTGTTTCAAGTAGTCTTTTTTTTGTCTTTTGACTTAGCTCTTGTATTTTGCTTGTCCTCCACATTCATCATGTCTTCTTGCATTTCTGGAATTGAATTTATAAAATTTGTGGCCATTTGCCACGCGCCGGAGCCAAAGGCCATTCAGCGCATATATATCAACAGGATATATTTAATAAAAAAGGTACACATATAATTAATCCAAATTATTAAAATAAACTTCATATTAAAATACTCAATTAAATATCATAAAACAAATGGATTTCCTTAAGAAATTTAAAAATCTCTTCTACGGGAGCACCCTCTCCTAAAATATCTGACAAAGGTTTGTTGGTGAAACCAAACCGACGTCTATGATTAAAATAAAGAGGACAGTCAACAAATATATGCCTCACTGTAATGCCAACATTACAATTGGAGCATTGAGGAACCTGCCTCTCTGCTCCACTAGTTAAAAGATACCGGTGAGTTAAAAAAGTATGCCCTATACGCAGGCGCGTTAAAACTATACTAGATCTTCTATCCATCCCAACAGAAGGGGACCAGGGATGAACAGAAGGTCTGATCGATTTCAGCTTTAAATTACTATTCAAGTTGGACCAGTGATTCTGCCATTTAGTCCTACAAAATGATTTAATAAAAAGTTTAAAATCTTCACAGGGAACCCTAACAGAGTGGGATGCCCGGGAGGAAGTTGCCTGCTTAGCGGCTGTATCAGCCAGCTCGTTACCACGAATTCCCACATGCGAGGGAACCCAACAAAACTTCACACCGATGCGTTTTCGAGAATGCAGGAGGACCAGCCAATCCTGCACCTCTTGGACGAGTTGATTAGATGGCGTCAACTTCTGGAGTGCAGCTAGGGAACTCTGGGAATCACAATAAATAATATAAGAGTCCCCAGTGCTACTTGTACTAAAAATAAATTTCAAAACGCTAAAAATAGCAAAAATCTCTGCATTAAAAATTGAGAATTTAATAGGGAGGCTTTTTGTAATTGTTCTCTCACCGACGATGACAGAACATCCAACTCCATTTGCTGATTTTGATCCATCTGTATACAGCAATCGAGTTACTATGCTCAGAAACATGGGCCAAGAAGCTACTTTTAAGCCGAACACTTGAGCTGATCTTTTTGTTGTCTCTAACTAGGCAAATATCTAAAGGAGGCCTACACCAAGGAGGGAATTTAGAAAATGTAGTTTCCATAAACCAGTGGAGGAATAAGGCCTACCTCTCTCGCACTTATGTTTAATCTAACTTCAAGGGGCTTAGGCAATGTAGGTTTAGTTGGTGCTCTGTCAACAGGATGTTTTATATACTTAAAATTTGGATTAGATTGAGAGGTTAGTGCTCTTGACAAATATCGGAGACCTTGTTCCTCCCTCCGAATGAAAAGAGGAAGAAAACCAGAGTCTACATAAAGGCTCTCAACAGGAGACGTTTTAAAAGCACCTGTACAAATACGCAATGCCATATTGTGTACTACATCCAGCTTACCTAACAAGGTCTTACATGCAGAGCCATAAACCTGAGATCCATAATCAATCTTACTTAAGCATAGTGCCTGATAAATTCTTAATAAAGTAGTACGGTCGGCTCCAAAATTCAGGTTACTAACAACTTTAAGAATATTGCACCGCTGTTTAACATTTACTACAGTCTCATTTATATGTTCAGCAAAAGTCAATTTTTTGTCAAAAATAATTCCTAAATATTTGACTTTATCTTCATAAAGCAAGATAGAACCTTCTAAAAATAAGGTTGGAATCTCTTCCCTTCTTCGTGTTCTGCAAAAACGTATAGCTTTAGTTTTTTCTGCAGAAAATTTGAAACCTTTACTATTAGCCCAGGAAGTAGCAGCATTAATTGCAAACTGAATTTTAGTACAAGCTTCAACTGCAGTAGCTCTACTACAGACGATAACAATATCATCCACGAATGCTTGACCAGTTACTCCAACAGGGAGGTGTTCAAGTAAACCATTAATGGCAATATTAAAAAAGGAAAAAAGGTTGGACTAAGCACACTCCCTTGTGGAATGCCTTCTTCCTGAAGATACTCTGATGAGAAGGTAGAGCCAATTCTAACTTTAAGATACCGGTCAGACAGGGAAGTCTTTGGCAAAATTAAACATATTGCCACTAATACGCCATTCAACAGCTGCATTAAAATACCAACCCTCCAAGTAGTATCAAATGCTTTTTCCAGATCAAAGAACACGGCAATTGTTTGATTTTGGACTGCAAAAGCATTCTGAATCTCACGTGTGAGACATAATAAGGGATCCAATGTACTTCTATTCTTGCGAAAGCCAAATTGCCTCTTCGACAACAGGTTCTTTGTTTCTAATAACCATATCAGACGAAAATTCACCATTCGTTCATAAATCTTGAAGACAAGCTGGTAAGAACAATAGGCCTATAACTTTTGGGATGACTAGGGTCCTTTCCTGGTTTTAAAAAAGGAACTATAACAGAGTTTTTCCACAACTTATATGAAGTCCCTGAGCACCAGAATTCGTTTAAAACATTGACAAAGAATTTTTTGACTCCAGAGGTAAGTGAGAAATCATTGCATAAATAATATCATCTTCTCCAGGTGATGTTGGAGAGGACAAAGATAAGGCATATTCAAATTCGACAATACTAAATGGAAGGTTATATGCCTCAGAATTTGAACAAACAGGCGGATTAACTACAGTCATGTTTCTAATATTGCGAAATTCAGGGGAGTAGTGACTGGGGCTTGAAATGCTTGAAAAGTGCCGAGCAAAGGCCTCTGCCACCTCTCTTGCATCCGATATAACTACCAGGTTGATTTTCAAAATAGGTAAAGGAGAAGGGGAAAATTTCCCTAGTAATTTACGGATTCTATCCCAAACCAGAGAAAGTGGCGAGTTATACTTTAATTCTGATATGTACCTAACGAAGGACTCCCTCCTTGCTTCTTTAAAAACTTGCTTTTGTTTGGCGAGGTTTTTCTTGTATATTATTCTATTAACCAAGACAGGTCGCCTTCGATATCGCTTGTAACTGGCTCTTGCAATTTTCCTACTCAAGGCACATTTATTATTCCACCAAGGTACCAGTGGACGACGGGATTCCCTGATGTTTTAGGAATTGACATCATTGCCCCTCCAATCATTATACTAGCGAGATATTCGTAGGCAGCCGAGGGGCAAGGAAATTCATTGGCCTTACGATTGACTTGGGTAGATTTTTCATACAGCTGCCAATCTGCCTCCTTTATCTTCCACTTGGGTAAAGATGGGGAGGGTGTATTTTGTACATACTTAAGATGGATGGGATAGTGGTCGCTCCCATAGAGATTTTCATCCACTGACCACTTATAGTCTAATCGTAATGACGACGAGCATATTGTAAGATCAATTGCTGAACAAGAGTTATGGGCTTACATCAAACCTTGTAGGAGAACCGTTGTTCATTAAAACTACATCATTGCAATCTATTAATCTTTCAATTATAAAACCACGGTGATCACACCTACCTTCCCCCCACAAAGTATGTTTTGCATTGAAATCCCCCATCAGAATGAAAGGCTGAGGTAGTTGATCTAAAAGTGATTGCAAATCTTCAACCTCTAATTGTCTTGGATTGCCAGCTCTGTCCACCAATCGAGTTTCTAGGCCAGGTTCTAGATAAAGAGAGCACAGAGTGACCCATTTGTTGATGAAAATCTGTGTTGCACAAGCTTGTAATATGGAGTCTAATTTGATAACTTTTTGTGGTAGTGACTTGGCCGCAATAATACATGTACCACCATGAGCACGTTCACCTACAGGTGGTGGAGATCTGTGAAAAATAAAGTTTTGTCCACAATTAGGAGAAACATTACCAACTTTAGTCTCTTGCAAACAAAGGGTAGCTAAATTATGCTCCTTGAAAAGGACCCGGACCTGTTCTCTGTTGAATGGAAACCTCGTATGTTTCCACTGACATAGAGCCATTATTTACTATTAGATTTTTTTTTTTTTTACTTTTTGGACTTGGATTGGGCTGGTCTGGAAAGACTTGGTCTTGGTCTTTGTTTCAAAGAGGAACTAGGCAGATCCTCAAGAGACCTGCTATTTCCTCTCTTGGGAACCCTACTATGGTGTGGGGATATAGGTGGAGATGATGATGGAGTACGGGGTCTCTTATTTCTAAGAGGCACCATCTCTGCAGCGTGCACCTGAGCCTTATGAGGTGCACTGATCAAGGTGTCATTCTGGGACATACCCAGATCAGGCAGCGAGGCTGCCTGTGAGGCTTCTACATTAGAAGCCCGAGAGACCTCCCAGAAGCCCAGAGGAGGCCCATCGGGAGGGACAAAGGGACCTTCTTGGATGAAGGCGGAGATGCTGAATGTACTTCGAGCTCAGAAGGGGATAGCTGAAGCTTTGACTTTGAAGTTGGTATTCTAGATAGATCTTTTATATTAGATTTTCCACTTTTTACTACTTCACTATATTGAGGTCTTGGAAACAAAAGTCTTTTTGCCTGGCTAATACTTAGATGTTCAGCATGACTTTCTCTATGGCTAACACTTCTTTTTTTTAAATGACTCACATTCCTTATGCCTTGCATTATGATTTCCCTTACAATTTATACATAATACTGGGGTAGTACATTCGCCTTCATGCTTTTTTAAGGAGCAGGTAGCACATAGCTGGTTCCTAGTACATACCTTTGCCGAGTGACCATATCCAAAACACATGAAACATTGGAGTGGTCTATGCTTAAAAGGTCTAACACGAAATCTCTCCTTGTCAACATATATATAATCAGGAACTTGATCATTATTAAAAGTGAAAATAATCATTCTTGATCTTGGAACCTTGAAAATCTTCCACACTTCATCATCACACATTTCCAGCAATTCCTCGTCAGGCAGTTCATATAGGTCTTGACTGAATACTACTCCCTTGGCATAACTAAAACTATAGTGTGGTTTGACCTCTTTTATCATATCAGTATTTTTCAACTTAGAGATCATGTGACCTTGTCTATAAGACTTAGCATGAACCAAAAAACTATTCTTTCCAAACCTCGTAATATCAGAGTTGGTCATTGTTCCTGCCAATGTTCTCAAATGTTTCCTGAAGTGGAAAAGATTGCAAAATTCTGATTTTGTAGAAACAATTAGCCACCTGGCAGGTAAAGATGTCCTCACCTTACATTTCCATCTGTAGTTTCCTGACTGACTCTTGCTGGATAAAAGGAATCAACTTCAATATTTTGGGGCATTTTATAAATTAACATACATTTTAAGTTTTCCTTAGTTGAGCACTTGAAATCATTCATGGCATTATTATGAGTTGTAAACTCAATCCAAACCCTCCAAAATGCAAAATCTTTAGTTTCACAATACTTTATGACTTTAATTTCACCAAACCTTCCAAACATTTCCATAAACGTAAAACAATTGAAGTCTGAGGAGAGATTATCAACATAAAGGATTCTCTCACCACTGCTAGAACTTTCCATAGCCACATTCACGGTCTTGTTATGGGTCGTCTTTTGTACAACTGAATTTTCTATAGGATTGTCCTTGTCCGTGCCAGAGGTCGAAGAGGAGGGTAGTGTCAAGAGGTCGCATTGTCCGGGGGAGTTTATCATAGGGTCGTTTATTCATTAATCCTTCAGCAGAAATTTGAGAAACCTACTGCAAATCAGGCAGAAATCCAGGCCCCCCGCACAAACCCCTCTCTCACCAAAGACACTCAGCAGAGACTGACTCCCATATGTCCACTCCCTACCCTACCCCGAAGGGATAGCTCTACCATAACATGAGTGGCTCAAGTGTAAGCAAAACCCGCTTGATAGGACTGAGGGCATAACTAGTATGCAATCATCCCCATTCATGTTACAATAGAGGGCACACCGGAAAGAATGCCGAGAGTCCTACCGTAGAGACCATACCTCCCCGGATTCCGCAGGCTAGTCCCCCATAGGTAGTTCCGCCCTGATGGATATTGCTATGAAATCATATCAACATCCTCAGGGTCCAAACATACTCGAGAGGCGGACCAAACCTCTACAGTCTCTGCCATTTGGATCAAGAAAGAGCCAATGCGAAAAAAGCCCAGCCCCTGCCCAACCTGTAAGAAGTTTTAGTGAAGAGGGGGGGGGGGGGGGGTGGGGGGGGGGGACAGCTAGTTGAGCAACTGAGTTAAAGATAATAGAAGAGTGGAAACAAATTTAAGTAAGAGGAAAATTGAGACTTTTGGATTCGAACTGGGAGATATTTCTCCCAGTTCGAAAGCCCTCTTGCCCGCTATGCATTTTCAGCAGTCAGCTGAAAATGCATAACTTCGTCAAGGCAGTCTCAAATCAAGAGGGTGCATTTCTGGCGTTGGTAATATATATAAATTTGTGTTGCTTATATGTTCTGTAGCTTCCGAGCTTGAATTTTGGGCCTTTATATTATGAGTATTTTTAGTTTGATTTATACTTTGCAATATTGTAGGAATTTGGTTTTGCGCTTCTTTATTTACTACCTCTTTATATGTGTTTTTCCTTGCTGGGTCTTGTAAACCTCTTACTTTTAGTTCTATCTTCGCTTCTCTTATTGACATTCCACTTCTTTCTTGTAAGATTTTTAATTCAGTATTGTATAGGTAATATGCGCATTCCTTCGATCTTGAGTGGTGATTCTGACCACAATTTATGCAAATTGGGTTTTCACAGTCCCATTTTGTTGTGTGGTTGTATGATCCACAACATGCACATCTTGGAGCTTCTCTACAAATTTTATTTGAATGGCCATATTTACTACATGATTTGCATTGTAGTGGTTTGGGGATATATGGTCTTATCTCTCTCGTCTGCCCTAATACTTTAATAGTTAAAGGGAGTTCATTTCCTTCAAATTTCAATTTAGCTATCTGTATATTCATTTTTGAATTTTTCCTACTTGGGATATCATATATGTCACATTCTTCAATATTTTTGTATCTTTTCTTAAGCGAGTCCATCAACATATTCTTATCTATTAATTCGTCGTCATTATTTGGCAGGATTATTGTACCTGTAATACTATTTAGTTTATTATGCTTGGTGACTTTTATTTGTGCGTTATCTATGTTCGTAATTTGTAAGTAGTTTTCTGATTGGGCTTTAGTAGTGGTTTCCACTATCCATGTATTTGTTTGTGTTTGACGAAATTTCATGTTTTCTGATAGGTATCTGTCAGTAAATTTTCTAATTTTAAATTTGAAATTTTCTTTTCACTTTCTATTGTCAAAAATCTTGTCCAACTGTCTTTTCCAAAGAGTGATTCAAATAAAGCTAGAGAAGGGCTAGGCTGGAATTTTCTTTTGACAAATCTTTTTGGCCTAGTAAAAGGCTCCATAGTTGCTATATTTTTGGTTGAATTGTCCAAAAGGGTGTCCTTGTTCGTTTCCAGGGTCAGATGGGAATTTAGTGTCATGGGGTCACATTTTCCGGGGGACTGAGTTCCATAGTCAATTTCCATTTTTCCTTTTATTTGAAATTACAGAGAAACCAACTGCAAGTCATGGAAAAAACTGGGTCTCCTCTCAAAGACTTCCCCCTCACCAAAGACACATAGCAGTGACCAACTCCCATACGTCCACTCCCTACCCTACCCCGAAGGGATGGCTCTATCATAACATGATTGGCTCAAGTGTAAGCAAAACCCGCTTGATAGGACTGAGGGCATAGCTAGTATGCAATCATCCCCACTCATGTTATTTTAGAGGGCAATCCGGATAAATTGCCGAGAGTCCTACCGTGGAGACTATACCTCCCCGGATTCCGTAGGCAAGTCCCCCACATGTAGTCCCGCCCCAATAAATATTGATGTGGAATCACATCAATATCCTCAGTGTCCTAACATATTCGAGCGGCGGACCAAACCACTATAGTCCCTGCCATTTGGATCAAGGTAAAGCCTAAGTTCAGAGACCCAGCTCCTACCTAACCTGCACGAGGGTTTTAGTGAAGAGGAAGAGGACAGCTAGGGGGAGCAACTGAGCGAGAGAAAGTAAGAGATTGGAAGATGATCAAGAAAGAGAAAAATTGAGACATTTAGATTCAAACTAGGAGATAATTCTCCCAGTTCGAAAGCCCTCTTGCCCGCTATGCAGTTTCAACCATAGGTTGGAAATGTGTAACTCCGTCAAGGCAGTCTCTAATCAAGAGGGAGCTACTGCAGGGGGAAGTAATCCCACCTCCCTGGCAGAGCTTGCTAGTCGGACCTCAAGCAGCTTTGGCAGTCTCGGTCTATTTGGGGCTCTGTCAGTTGGTTCTCTAACGTACTTATAGTTAGGGTTTAGCTTTGACGTAAGTATTCTTGATATGACTCTCAAGCCTAATTCCTCCCTGACTCAACATATAGGCTTTCTACTGGAGAAGTTCTATAGGCTCCCGTACAAATACGTAAAGCCAAATTATGGACAACATCTAATTTCTGCAGTGTTGTCTTGCATGCACAACCATAAACTTGACAACCATAATAAATTTTGCTTAGGCATAACACCTCGTACATCCTCAAAAGGGTAATTCGATCTGCCCCCCAATTAAAATTAGATACAACTTTAAGAATATTAAGACGAAGCTTCACGTTACATACAACTTCATTAACATGTTGAGTAAAAGTTAATTTCTTATCAAATGTAACACTAGATACTTAATGCTATCTTCATAAGGTAAAATCGAATCACTTAAAAACAGCGTAGGGATCTCTTCCACTCTTCTTAAACAGCAAAAATCCGTATAGCTTTGGTTTTTTTTTCTGTTGTGAAAATTTGAACCCTTTAGCAATGGCACATAATGTCGAAGCATTAATAGCAGTCTGGATCTTTTGACAAGCTTCGACAGCTGTAGACTTGCTACAGATTATTGCATAATCATTAGCAAAGACCAGACCATGCACCCCGACAAGAACTTGTTCTAGTAGGCCGTTGACAGCTACATTAAGGAGTGTTGGACTAAGGACGCTTCCCTGAGGTAACCCTTCTTCTTGAGGGTAAGCAGAAGAAATGTAAGAGCCCACTCTTACTTTCAGGTAACGTTCTGACAAAAAATCTTTAAGACAATAGAACAAATTACCCACAATACCCCACTCAAGTTGCAAAAGGATACCCCCTCGCCAGGTAGTGTCGTAGGCTTTTTCTAGGTCAAAGAACACTGCAACAGTCTGGTTTTGCACAGCAAAAGCATTCTGTATCTCCCGAGTAAGGAACATCAAAGGGTCAGAAGTACTTCTATTTTTCCTAAAGCCAAACTGCCGATTAGATAAAAGATTCTTTGAATCCAAATACCACACAAGTCGAGCATTGACCATCCTCTCATAAATCTTTCTAACACAACTAGTTAGAGCAATTGGCCTATAGTTCTTAGGAAGGAAGGAATCTTTAAAAGGTTTTAAAACAAGTACAATAATCGATATCTTCCAAGACTCTGGTGAAGTTCCTGAAAGCCAAAAACTGTTTAAAATGTCTAAAAGAAATTGTTTTGTACTTCTAGGCAAATTAACAATCATTAAGTACAGTATATCATCTTCCCCAGGAGATGTTGGGGAAGATAACGAGATTGCATGATCTAATTCTTTCATGGTGAAAGGAAGATTATAAGACTAAATTTAAACTAACAGCAGGAACAACCGTGGTACCGTCCCTAATATTCCTGAATGCAGGAGAGTAATGTAGGGCACTAGATATATTGGAGAAATGCCTACCAAAGGTTTCTGCAACTTCTCCAGAATCAGATATGAGGAACCCATCAATTTTCAATATGGCAAGGGAGGTGGGGAAAATTTCCCTTGTAGCTTTCGGATTCTGTTCCAGACAAACGACATAGGGGAATCATATTTTAATTCACTTATATATCTGATAAACGATTCCCTCTTTGCCTGGTTAAATGTTTTATTTTGCTTAGCAAGAGCTCTTTTATAGATAATTTTATTTACCAAGCAAGGATATCTACGATATCTCTTGTAGCAAGTTCTTGTTATCTTTCGGCTCAAGGCGCATGCATCACACACCAAGGTACTAGAGGACGACGAGGCTTACCAGAAGTTCGAGGAATAGACAGCATGGCACCACACAGCAATATACTGATTAAATACTCATAAGCGGATGTTGGGCTCTGAAAATCTTTTATATCTTGATCAACTTCAGTAGATTTTTTGAATAATCCCCAGTCAGCCTCCCCTACCTTCCATTTTGGTAAACAGGGAGATTGGAATAATTTTTCATAAATGGTTAAGTGAATGGCAATGTCACTGTCCTGTGCCATGATCTTCTGGTCTACTACCCACGTGGTAATCTAACCTACAAGACGAAGAGCAGATAGTGAGGTCAATGGCCGTGTCAGTATTATGAAAAACATCATGTCTTGTAGGGGAAAACCATCATTCATTAAAGTGATGTCATTTAAGTCAAGCAGCTGTTCTATTATTAAACCCCACCGGTCGCAGTTTGGTTCACCCCAGAGGGTGTGCTTGGCATTAAAATCCCCCATCAAAATGAAGGGTTTAGGAAGCTGGGTCTATCAATGTCTGTGATCGTTTAATTCTAGCTGACGAGGATTACCCTGCGCATCCTGCAATCTACTTTCTAATGATGGATCTAGGTATAAAGAACAAATAGTGATCCGTTTATAATTGAAAATTTGAACTGCACAAGCCTGCAACACAGTGTTCAATTGAACAACCCTATGATTAACAGACTTGCGGACTACGATGCCTGTGCCTCCCTG
>NC_061093.1:9714011-9742288 GCF_015104395.2 Macrobrachium nipponense
CCCTCTTCGCCTCATTCACGGTCACTCAGCAATCAAAGAAAAACAAAAGTAAAACTGACAGGGCAAGTGAAAGCCCATCTTCTAAAAGATCTGTAACACCTAGATCTAGGTCAAATAGTACTGGTAAAACTGATAAGATCTCTCTCACCAGGACATAGATTCCTAAATTAGTAGGGAATTTTAAGATACCTTAATCTTAAATAATGGCTCTCATGCAGTGGAACATCCGTGGCTTTATACCAAATAGAGAGCAGGTACGAGTTCTGTTTAAGGATCATGATCTATCTGTGATGTGTCTACAGGAGACAAAGTTGGGAGAGCACATTACCAACTTGGGTTTTAATTATTCATTTCATAGGTCTCCACCCCTGATAGGTATACGTGCTCAGGGAGGTACAGGCATCATAGTCCGTAAGTCTGTTAATCATAGGGTTGTTCAATTGAACACTGTGTTGCAAGCTTGTGCAGTTCGAATTTTCAATTATAAATGGATCACTATTTGTTCTTTATACGCGGATCCATCATTAGAAAGTAGATTGCAGGATGCGCAGGTAATCCTCGTCAGCTAGAATTAAATGTATCTACCGTACATTGATCCGAGGATGGGGGGCTTAGGGTTCAGCAGCTGGGCCCTGATGCCTGGTGGGAACTGCTTTCTCGCTGACTCTTGGTGCCCAGCTCTTGATCCAACTAAATGAGTCAGCCCTTTTCCTTTTACTAAAACTTTTTATCCTTCTGCTTCCTCCCCCTGTAAGGTACGGATTTTATGTTGATGACTTTTGGATTGGTTTTGGACATGATTTGGACTTGTTCATTGGATTTGATGGAGGGTGAGGATGGTTGGCATGGCACCTCACCCGTAGAACTCGAGTACCTAACGTGGTCGTGCGAGGGGAAAGTTTAGATGTCAAACCCTGCTCTTAGTACTAGTCTGATCTCGACGGACATCATGACGCCTTAAGCACTGAAGGTGGGGGTGTATATCTGGGTGGTACCCCTAGGGCAGCAGCCCTGTATGGGATAACACTGTCTTCTAAATGTGGCTCCATGGTGGGTGGGGGGGCTACCTGGACGAATCATCAATTCTACGTCTTATGGAGACATTAAACCTTCTGTTGACGACTTAGGCAAGGATAAGGACAAGGAAAATTCTGGTAATTCCTCCATTGTGACTTTGGAGCCTTTTTCAAAGGACCTCCTTGTTACAAACATTTTATATGTGAAACCAGTCCCTTTAGACTGGAATTATGAAACTGTATTTAATTTATTTTGTAAATTTGGTAAAGTAAAAGAAGTAAGGAAAATAGAATTGGCAAGAATTATGGTTTTTTTGAATTCTGGGTATTTTTCAATAACGAATCGGAAGCTCACAGAGCCTACAGAGAGTTCAGATCAGATTCATTGAGTGTTGGACTTGTAGAGGCAAAAGAGGTCCCTAGGTATCTTGAGATTTATAGACCACCAAATGAAACTAAAGATACTAGTAAAATAAGTAAAACCTCCAGATCACCAGACCCAGCTAAGTGGTTAATTATTACAACACATGGTGAGAGAGGCAACCTCTTCAAAGTGAAGAGGTTGGTAAGCCAGAAGATCGGCAATGTTGGGAGTCCGAGAACTCCTGAGTCCTTACCCTACAATACTGTTTTTAAAGGCAATTTTTGTATTTATGAAAAATATGCTTCATATCCAAAGCCTTTTGGATACAGGGTAAAATGTGCCTTAGAGGAGCTCAGTGTAATAAAAGGAAAAGTAATTCCAGCAAAATTTTCAAGATTCCCTCCATGGAAGTTGCCCTCTGTGAATATTGTAAATGGTTTTCTTGTTGCAAGGCAGATTGTTCAGATGATATTCTTAAACAGAAATTTCTTTGTCATGCTGAAAAGCATGATAACTCGAGGCAAATCTTTACCGATGGCTCCAAATCCAGTGCAGGCGTTGGGTTTGGAGTGGTATACCCTGACAGTAGTGTTTGTGGTGCACTACCAAGTTGTGCTTCTATTTTTACTGCTGAACTTTTTAGCATTTTAACAGCACTAAAGAAAATTGTAACTTTAGAAGGAGATAATTTTACTATTTTTAGTGATTCCAAGAGTGCCTTGGAAGCTTTGGCATCTTTTAATCCAGTACACCCTGTGGTACTGGAAATAACAGAGTGGCTGTTTTTATTAAAACAAAAACAGAAGGCAGTTAACTTCTGCTGGGTTCCTTCACATGTTGGCATTGTTGGAAATGAACGAGCTGATGAACTGGCTAAGTCAGGTACCTCAAAAAATCCAAGAAGTATAGCAATTCCTTGCTCAGACTACATTCCTGAAATTAAAAAGACGGTAGAATCAGTTTGGCAATTTTATTGGGCAATAGAGAGCAATAATAAAATGAAAGAACTTACTGATGTAATCAACCCCTGGTTTTATATGTTAAAAGACCGTTAAAAAGAGACTGCATTATGTAGGTTACGGATCGGCCACACACGGATTACTCATGGTTTTTTAATGAACAATGACGCCGAACCATTTTGTGAGGATTGTCTTGTTCCCCTCACTGTAAAACATTTAATAGTAGAATGTCCTAGCTTAATGTCGGTAAGGAACCGTCATTTCAACGCATTTGGAAGAACGGATTTTAAACTGGATGCCATTATAGGAAGAAATTTTAATGAGGATAGCCTTTTTAATTACCTTCAAGAAGCAGGCCTTCTTGAAAAAATTTAGGTTAGTTTGGGTATGATGTTTGAGATTGTGTATATGTGTTAGTATGTGTTAGTGTATATCATTTGCTTTTAATTTTTTTTTCTTTCTTTTTTTTTTTACTTCGTTAAATTTTTATATACATAGTTTACCTCCAATTGATATAATATTTATTATCATATATAAAGTTTGAGTACTTTTAATTTCTGTTTATTTCACAGAATTGTGTAGAATCTGGAAGTATGCAGGGTGCCTGTGTTGCTTGTACTTTTGTTTACAATTTATTTGAAATAGGTGTGTAGGTTGGATGGGTATTTCGTGTGTTCTTGGGTTTTCTGTAGTACATACTCACAGGTTTTTATATAAACATATTTATAGATTTTTAATTTACTTTTTCCTTTAAGATTCCTTTTAATGATACGGCGTCAATAACCTCGTCGTTGCGACGCCAGTAAGAATTAACATATCAATCAATCAACATATACATAAACCTATATGCTATATATATATATATATTAGCCTAGGGTTTTTGATTAATAATATATTGCCTATGGAATGTGGAGAACAGTGCAGAAGCAACGACCCGAGAAAGCTGACAATGAGTTTCTATGGATGGATGGCGTGAGATAAAACTGCTTAGTTACACATGTCAATGTACGATAGTTTATTAACTCTACTCAAAGTGCCTTTGTAAAACTGGTTGCGGCCAGTAAGTGTGAGGCGCTAACGAACTGTGTGTTCGTATGTGCATGTGCGCCTCTTTCTGTTAAAAGAGTATCATACACAGGTCTATGGGGGATTTTGATAGAGGCGTCTTCGAGAGAAAGGCAAGATGCCGTGGCGCTCACCGGGAGTTTTTTTTTAAGTGTGCTTTAAGTGTTCCGGCTGCATGGATGAGTGTTTGAAGTATTTTAGCCGAAGACTGGCTTGTTATCTACTTCTATAATGATATCCAATCTTTATCTCTGATTGTTAAATTTGTGTGTGTACTTACCGGGATGTGTTCTGTGTCTTGAAACAGACGGTTCTGGCAAAGGGGACAGGGAGTCCCAGATGGATAGAGACGATTGTTGTGACTATAACTGTTCAGAACATTTTAACTGTTGGGGGTTTTTTAAGTTAGTCTGTAAGACTTGATCAATTATTTATTCATTGTTAATAAATGTTTATTTTATGATGCAACTCTCTCCTTATCAATACCTGTTAGAATGGAGAGAAAGAGGTGGACAGAGAGAGAGAGAGAGAGAGAGAGAGAGAGAGAGAGAGAGAGAGAGAGAGAGAGAGAGAGGGCTGTGTGTATTGGTTTGCCTTGACGTTCGAGCTACACGTTTACCAAATGAATAATGGGGGAGGGAATCTCTCCATTACATATATATATATAATATATATTAATATATGATATATATATATATATATATATATATATATATATATATAATATATATTATATATCTATATATATATATATATATATAGTATATATGAGAAGTATTATTTTTTCCTTTCTTATTTGTCCCAATGTATTTACAGATAAGTTTGTAATAAGCATAACAGCATTTATGTATCAGTATATAACTCATTAAAAATTATATAGCAAATAATTTGATAATATATTAACAGATTTATGTACATTAATCATATCACCGTCATATTCTGATAAGAGTCTTATCTTTTATAATATTGTATTTGAATGAGAAATTGTTTAAAGTAGAAAAATATTGCAATTTGTATATGATAAATTTACATGAATGCGCCATGAAGAAATTGCTGCTGAAAATGCAATGTGGAATCCGCATCGGTATACAAACTTGGATAGCTGCCCCGTAGACTTTTTATTCCATATAGCAGACGAGCATTCCGCACTTCGGCAACACTGGTCAAGAGGTGACCAAGGTATATAGAATGGTCAGGTAGAGTCATTTGTGGTGGGTTGCGGCTAATCCCCCAAAGAGCCGTGTCACCTGGAGGCCAGGTCAGGGCTGAGAAGTTACTCCACGTCAGCTACAGTTTCATTCAAATGTATATCACAGGTCACTTCAATCATCTCTGTATTGATTTATTTTTACATTCTTCGAATACAACCATAGTTTTGATTTTTTATATAGTCTAAATTATTTAAATAATGCCAAACAACTGCGCCGTGTTTGGTTGTCATTCAAATAGTAGAAAAAAAAGGAGGCATCCTTTTTTTCGATTCCCTCGTGATGAGGAAACAAGACGGAAGGGTTCATCGTTGTAAGAGAAAGGCAACCCTACTACTCATCGCATATGCAGTCAACATTTTGATTAAAATGCATATAAAATAGACCTGCAGCAGGAACTTCTTTGGATCGCGAACCCCAGCAATGAAATTCAGACGTATGAATGTGAGGAAAGCAGTGCAGCTTCTTTCGGAAACAACATCTAAAGCTTTAGATTTTTATGGAAGTCAGGGACTTTTGAAGAGCGTACAAGGGACTTTATAAGGCATGCCGACTCCTGGTTTGATGTGTTCAATTCAAGGGTACTTTATGACAGAAAAGAATCTAGACATGCTTATGGGATGAATTCAACTGACGGAACAAATAATAAAATTCCTTGACAATATGAAGTGTACTGCTGGAACAATGCGAGTTTGCAAAAGTAATAGGATCTATCAAGGTCCCAAAAGGGACTTATTTGTCGTGTAAATCCTTGCCAAGGTTGCAAATGTTGAAAAGTAAATATGATGTATCATATATAATTACCTACAGACTTAACCAAGATGAACTGGAAAACATGTTTGGCTGTCTTAGACAAATGGGTGCAACTTATGATCATCCTACGCCATTTTTAAGTCAAACACAGAATAAGGTCATATTTACTTGGCAAAATAAACTCTATAACTGGAAAAAATTGTAACTCGATGAAGGAGTGCGATCTTCAAATATTGTCGGAAGGAATGTTCAGTCAAGAGAAAAGTTGTGAAAATAATGATTCAAATGAAACTGATCTTGAAAGAGAGCTTATGATTTCTGCAATGGTGTTTGCCTCTACTGAAGATGAGAAGATCCCAGAAGAAGATTCAGAAAACTTTGAAAATAAATTTCATGAAAGAACTTTAGAGAATGTTGCAGACGAAGAGGGCCTTCGATATGTTGGAGGTTATGTGGCATCTAAATTTCCAGATTATCAGTTCTTAGGATGTAAACTTGAAAAAGTGAAAGGTACCTGGATTAGTGCAGAAGAGCGACATGATGATAAATTAACGGAACCAAGTGCTGAGTTTTTTGAAAAATTAAAGGTAATAAAAAAAATGTTTCAAACATACAATGGAGAAACATTCACTGAGACCAGGGCACTGGAGCATTATGCGACTTGGCACGCCATATTGAAAATTGTGTATCCTTGCCTTTTAAAGTAATATTGTTTTTTGTCAGATGTCGGATGTTTTTTAGGATGAGAGCTCTGAATGCCCAAATTTTATCAAGTAGGCAAAAAATGAAAAAGATGCATAAGTTAACTAAATAATGCCATGAAAATGTTAAAAAATTTTGTTTTTTTCCACTTTTACTAAGTATTTTTCATTTCCATTATGAAGCCAGATACTGTTTTGTGTTATCTATGTCTATCTATGTTAGTTTATTGAATAATGTATTGTAAAATTGTAAATAACCCTTTGTAAATAAATGCCAGGTCAATGGTAATTGGATATGTCTTTAAGTCCTGTCAGCATATTAATTTTAGGTTTCTATTATATATTAGAGAGCCAAACATTATCAATCACGATTTTGTATGTGTACTACAGTGACCTATATGAATTCAAAATAACACCAAATGTATACAAGATAACAGGGTGAAAAGGACATCTAACACTTACAGGCCTGATCCCTTCGACCCAAGTACTTAAGTTTTCCCAAGGTAGTACTTGCCTTGACCGTTCCACCCTAGCCTCCAGGCCTGTCACGGAAATATCCCACAACTAAAACCCCGACCAAAGTGACTATGGACTGTGGTGCACCTCTCTCCCTTATTCTATATACCTTGGAGGTGACATGGTTGCTATGGGAACGGGCGGACCTAGGAAAAATACTTTTGAAAAGTCCAGAAAATAATAAATAAAATTTGAAGATAATAACGACATACAGACATAATAGATAATAAAAAAATAAAATAAATAACAAATAATAATTACAATGCTTAATTTTTTGTCCGTACGCAGGAGCCAAAACGCTGAAATAATAAAGAAACTTTAGGAAGATGGTTCCCCTATGCTGACGTCATACTCACCCGTTGACTTTAGCGACAACGAGCCTAAAAAAAAAAACTAAGAAATACATAAAGTAATATTATTGAAAATTTTGAGCGTATTTAATATTATATTCAATATTTATGTTCAATATCATATTCATATTGTTTGAAACTAGTACTTTTCGTGATTAACTTTACGCCTGTAGTTTTTCAGGAAATTCACGGGCCCTGCGATGCTATAGCCACCTATAAGGACTAACTAAAAACTCTTGCTTGTTTACACAAACATTTCCCCGTTGACTTTAAGCAAATGACAACGAATGAAAACGATTCGATACGAGATATCTATAGTAAAATCTTTTTTATTTTCTTTGGTCTCCAAATACTATTCTTCGTTCTGGTTAAAGACGCTAAAATAAATCGATTCAAAAAATAAATCACCATAAGGGAACTATTGAAAGTATGGCTTGTGACAGCATACAACAATTGTCAAGGCTTTAAAAAAAACATATGATAGAAATATTTTTATATTTAAAAATATGATAATATGTAAAGAATATAAAAAAAATATATTTAATGGTATCCAAGCATACAGTAATGGAATATTTTGGTTAAAAACTTTAAATTCAAAAGGTATTTTCCTTTAGAGTCAGGTTTAATGAAGAGCCAGGTTGTCTATGAAACCTGACAGAAAGTTAAAAGAAAAACACTAAATCATCTTTGGGAAGTCAATAAATATACGATTTACGACCCTCAAATCATGTAAAATTGATTGTTAATAAAAAACCAAACCTTAAAAATGGAAAAAATCAACAACATTTTCCTGATTTTGCCGAGTCGTCTTGGAAAATATTCCCAATACGTCATTGAATGGGAAACTGGACTAAAATAGCACGGAATTCGTCATATCTGGAAATGTATGAAAATTATTCAATTTGTGGATAAATAGATAATAACCGTGTCTTAATGCACATGAATGATTCGGGAATGCACCATTCAATGTATTCACTTGAAAAAATGCTATGAATTGTAACTGGCAGTGAAGAATATTATCTATGAATTTAAAGAATGCTGGGTAGAATTAAACTGTTCAATAAATAATTTTAGTAATTATATGACTAATAACTTATTGATTATAAAGAATACTTAGTTATCATTACGGGAATTAGCTAGATAATTATATATAAAATCATTATGAACAGCATAACCCACTTGCTTAACTAGAATGGTTTGACATGTGACAACTTGAGGCTAATCCCTCCATATCTAACCCACATTAAATGTTAAATGTAAAAGTGTCTATATAAAAATATGAAAATTTATATTTTATATTTTTATAGGTTTTCATCTCCTCATCGTATTTCTATTTTATGCTTCCACCCCTTCTCAAAATTCGTCTACCCTGCCCCATCTGCTGGGCGTCTCCAGAAAAGGACTATTGTCTTTTACGGTAAAAACTAAGAAAAAAAAAAAGGATTTATTATTTGGATTATTGAGAGGATTTTCTATAAAATATAGTATTCAATACCAGTTTGCAGCAACACCCGGTCATTTTCACTGAAAAATGAAACCATTTCCAGGCTTCTAATCCGAGAGTTTTGGCAGCTTTAAGAAGCAGACGAATTTCGTGATTTTAGCGAAGTGGAAGTGGGAAAAATGAAGTGAAAAACTTAGGTGGAAGTGTAAAAACTTTATGTGGAAAACTGAAGTGAAGTGGGAAAACCAAGTGAAAACTGAAGTGGAAGTAAGGAAAATTAAGTTGAAGTAGAAATAAAACGAAGTGGAAATGGAACAAATGAAGTAGGAGTGTAAAAATGAAGAGAAAAACTGAAGTGGGAAATTGGAAATATGGAGTAGAAAATTGAAGTGGAAGTAGGAAAACGAAGTGGAAATGGAATGAATGAAGTGGGAGCGTAAAAATTAAGTGAAAAACTGAAATGGAAGTGTGGAAAATGACGTGAAAAACTGAAATGAAAATTTGAAATATGAAGTAAAAAACTGAAGTGGAAGTGGGAAAACAATTGGGTAGAAAAAAACGAATTGGAGTCGTAGTGGTAAATGAAGAGGAAGTGGAAAGATGAAGTGGAGTCGAGGTGGAAGATATCAAGTGTACAGATGAAGTGGAAAACTGAAGCGTACTAGAATGAACAGAAAAAAGCGGAAGTGAATAAACTAAAGAGGAGTGAAGTGGAAGGGGAGAGAAATTAGGTGGAAAATGAAGTGAAGTCGAAAAGAAAAATTGAAGTGTAGTGAAGTGAAGGCAGAAAAATAAGGATGACTGAAGTGGAGTGGAGAAAAGGGAAACCGGGTGTGAAGTGGAAGCGGAAATGTAAAACTGAAGTGGAGTGAAGTGTAAAAGGATTACCTAGCAACGGGACCTACAGCTTATTGTGGGATCCGAACCACATTACACCGAGAAGTGACTTTCTATCACCAGAAATAAATTCCTCTGATTTCGCCTTGGCCGAGCCGAGAAGAATCGAACTCGTACCACCAGATTGGTAGCCGAGCGCGAAGTCCACTCGTCCAACGGGAAACTATGCGAAGTGAGGTGAAATGTGAAGGAAGTGATAAAACTGTAGTGAGTGGAAAGGCAGGAAAACAGGAGTGAAATAGAAATGGGATAGAAAATAATGAATTATAAGTGAGAGAGAGAGAGAGGAGAGAGAGAGAGAGAGAGAGAGAGAGAGAGAAGAGTCCAAACACAAGAACGTCACTTGAATAAGTATTTGTAAGTGAAGCCAAAAAGTAATTTATTATTATTATCATCATCAAATGAATAATAATGATATTCTCCTGTGGGGATTTGGAGAGAAGGTTGGAGGTGGATGTTGTGAATTGAGGGCTGTAGGAGGGACTGTCAGCAAGTTGTGGATGCGAGGTTGTAGGTAATGTTTTGTTGTGGTGTGAGAAGTTGTAGGTGGATGGTTGTTGTAGGTGACGTTGTTGGTTGTGTGTGAGAGGTTGTAGATGGATGGTGATTGTAGGAATGTTGGTTGTGGGTGAGAGGCTGTAGGTGATGCTGTTGTTGTGATACAAGTTCTAAACGGATGGTTGTTGGTTGTGGATGAGAGGTTGAAGGTGATGTTGGTTGTAGGTGATTGTAGGTGGATGGTTGTTGGTCAGAGGTTGTGTGGGACTGTCAGTGGATAGTTCCTGATTCTAGATGAGGTTGTGAGGTGAATGGTTGTGAGCAAAGGGATGTTATGAGGGATTGTCAGTGGGTTGTGGGCAGATGGTTGTGAGTGAGATTGTAGTGGCAGGTTGTAGTGATATATATCTTCAGGAAGTTAATCTTTTGTTTGGAGGGACAGGATACGATGCGCGTTCCGAAAGCGCTGACAAAATTAAATAAATTTACTGCATACGTATATTTCACGACATTTTGAATAAAATCAATATTCATTTACGATAAAATTCTATTATGGATTACAAAATCACGTAATATCACTCTTGGAGCAGCCTCTGAGTGAAGTTGAAACCCGTAGAAGAGAAGTCAATGTTTCATTTGAGAGACTGAACCTCTTGGAGGAGAAATGGTACGAAACTCTACTACGGGAAATCCCCTGCACATTTAACGTAATGGGTCAATTGGTAGTTTAGATCGAGGGTTGAGTTATTTCGGTCGTTTCAGTCATACAAGAATTGAAAGGAAAGTTTATAAGGAAATGGAGATGAAAGGGAAGTAGATAGTAATGAAGAGCCAAATCAAGTGGAAGACAGAAGGAGATGGTGGAGTGACAGATGGTGAGGTTCACTCGGAGTAATCGGTGACTGAAAAAGGGAAAATAAAAAATGAGATCGATAAATGTAAAAATCCTTGAAATAACTAGGTACTTGAAAACCATGTCAAACTGAATTAATATAGAACTTATAAATAAAAATTTAGGAACAGTAGAAGTCTGTGTTCTTCCTCGTTGTAGGAGAAGAAGAAAAAATACCTTGTCAGCAAAGGATTCAACTGCGGGTTCAGACAGCTCCTGTATTGTCAGAGGTCAGAAGTCTGTGATAGGTCAGTGTTTCTGAGCTGATTTTCCTCCATGGAGGAACTCCCTCGGGGCTTCTTGCTAGGGGTATTTCCTGAGGGAGGCAGTGCCCCGCTGGGCTCTACTTCACACGGGATGTCTTTTTTTGGCCCAGCTACAGAAGGCTCTTCTATAATCAATACTATACTATAATGGGCGTAATGTCTGACTGTCTGTCTGTCTGTCATTCAATCACCCAGGGCCAAACAAGCTGGCGGGTCAGATGGGCATGAAACTTGGCAGGTTATGGTGGGGACCCCTACGATGGTATGTAATATTGGGGTTTCATCCAACCTACCCCCCATCCTTTGTAGGGGTTGGGGGTGAGAAGGGATTCCCTGAAACGGAGCTGTTTCTGGCCGTGAAACGAGGCTGGTTATTCCCTATTTGCCCCATAGGACTTAGTTACTTTAATTACGATTTTTCCCAATACATAATTTCTGTAACAACAACTTCCCTGGAGAAAGTCGCCAAATATTTTTCAAATATTTCAGCTCGGACACAATAGAAGATGAAAATTATCATCAATATCCGCAAGATTTTTTGAATAAATTAAATCCATCATGACTGCCAGTGCACAAAAATAACGTTGAAGAAGTACTGCCCGGTAATGTTGCTTCGGAATTTCGATCCTGCCAATGGACATAATAAAAAAGGAAACTGACAAGTTCCTACTTTCTACTCTTTTTGGAAGACACAGGATCATAAGAGCATTTATCAGTAGCCATACGCACTGACATACAAGTTGCGTCTTTGCAGTAACATAATGAAAAGAAAGATACTTAATTATTCGTATCACCGTCAAAGTAATTGACAAAGAAACGAACCAATCAAGATCCCTGTTACGTTAAATGAATGTCACCGACAAGAGAGAGAGAGAGAGAGAGAGAGAGCCATTTAACACATTAATGCACTACAATTTTTAAAATTTTTTATCTTGCTATCGAAAAATGAGAGAGAGAAAACGAGAGGAGATAATTTGTGATTTGAGTTAGCTAAGTAATCCGATAATCCCATCATCGTCTCCCGTTACTTGACTTACATTGAGAGAGAGAGAAAAATTATTAAAAGTAAACAATATGAATATAAAACTTACGTTCATTTGTCGTCCCTTCACTTCCTTTAAGAGAGAGAGAGAGAGAGAGAGAGAGAGAGAGAGAGAGAGAGAATTATTAAAAGAGGGTAAACAATAATGAATACTTTCCCTTACGTCAAACTTCTTTACGTTCATTGATCGTCCCTTCTTCACTTACTTTAAGAGAGAGAGAGAGAGAGAGAGAGAAATATCATTAAAAGAGGGGAACAACAATGAATAAGAATTTCTCTGTGTCCAGTGATTGTCCCTTGAATTACATTATGAGACGAGAGAGAGAGAGAGAGACTATTCGTGTAATCGCCCTTATTCTAATATTGCTGAACAAATAATACATATAAATTTTTCACTTCTGCACCCATATTTTACGATGGGTAAGTTTGCTAGTAATAATAATCATACTATAATGTGCGTAATGTCTGTTCTGTCTGTCATTCAAATCACGGCCAAACGGCTGGTCAGATGGGCATGAAACTTGGCAGGTTATGGTGGGAACCCTAAGATTGGTTTGTAATGGGGTTTTTTATCCAACTACCCCACTCCTTTGTATGGGGGTGGGGGTGAGAAGGGATTCCTTGAAACGGAGCTGTTTCTGGCCGTGAAACGAGGCTGGTTATTCCTGTAGACTTAGTTTACTTTACAAATTTTTCAATACATAATTCTGTACAACTTCCAAGGAGAAAGTCGCGAATATTTCAGCTCGGACACAATAGAAGATGAAAAATTATCATCATATCCACAAGATTTTTTGAATAACTTAAATCTATCGGGTTATGCCAGGCACAAAATAACTTTGAAGAAGTACTGCCCGGTAATGTTGCTTCCTTATTTCGATCCTGCCAATGGACATTGCAACGGAACGAGGTACACCATTATGGAGCTAAACTCCCACGTCATCGAAGCAGTGATAGCAACGGGTCCTCACACCGGCAAAAATCTGTTCATCCCCCGGATTCCTCTGATGCCTTCGGAGAACCAGTTTCCATTCCAGTTACCCATCAACCTGGCCTTCTCATTCACTGCAAACAAGTCGCAGGGCCAGACTTTGGAGCGTGTTGGTGTGTTTCTGCCATCACCCATGTTCACGCATGGCCAACTGTATGTGGCGATGAGCAGAGCAACTGACTCTGCCAACTTGAAATTAAAGTTGTGGACAAACTGATAATATTGTGTACAAAGAAAATTATTTTTTTATCTTTCAATTTAAATACAATACTTTTTCACTATGTCACCAAATAAGAGGGCCAAACTCCCAAAAAGGGAGCATAAGCCCAAAGATATTGCATTTAAAATTACTTATTTTTAGAGCTTTTCTCTGTTTCATTTTTTGAACTATTATTTAGTAGGTATGTATAAAAATCGCCCTTATTTTAATATTGCTGAACAAATAGTACATATAATTTTTCACTTCTGCACCCGTATCTTATCACCCATCATAGATGGTAAGTTTGCTAGTGATAATAATAATAATAATAATAATAACAATAATAATAACAATAACAATAATAATAATAATAATAATATAATAATAATAATAATAATAATAATAATAATAATAATAATAATAATAATAATAATATAATAATAATAAGAAACCATTCCTGAAATCAAACAGGAGAAAGCTTCTTAGCAAGGGATCTGCAGACACTGACAGGACACAGTCCCCGAAATTTGGTAGTCTCCAACAATTTTCTCTCTCTCTCTCTTAGTAGCTATAAGAACCTATGGACATACTCCGGTCACTGATTACAGAAACTATTTAATATTTTATCAAAACACAATATAAAATTCTGTATCAACATACATACGAAGTCAGTGGCGATGGAATCCTATTTATACCTATAAAACAGATGCTTAAAACAGGAAGAATTGTGAAGTAAATTGAATATTTTGAAGAAACTCGAGACGTTCCTTCTGGTAACACAGAGAATTGATCGCCTCTTGGCTTTGTTAGAAGATGCAGGATGGCCACCACAAAAGAAGCTAAAACATGGCATTAAAACGTAATAATATTATAATCTGAAGCTGAATCAGAGAAGGGAAGATTATGTTCTATTATTATAAGATTTTAGGCTTGACAATTATAGCACCTGCTGTGAAGTACTGAATGCAGTTCCTTTACTTCAAGATTCCTCAAAGTTGGTGGCATTCTTGACTGTCAGTGGCCTCTAAATGTAAAAGGTTGGGTTTCCTTTACATTTCATTCTGGTCAAAGTTCCACAGACTTAGAGGTAATGCTAAGATGCAAAAAACCAAAACCTAACATGTATACAGTGAATAAAATTATTTTGCTTTTATTAGTTTCTCGAGTTTCATAAAATTACGAGAAATGTGGGAAATACGCCATGTTTAAATTCTGCCAGTATTTTTTGATTTCCTCAGAATGACCAACTTTAAGATCTCTAGAACTTTCAATTTCCTTTCCAGTGCTGAATGGCCTCATAGGTCCCATTACGTAAGACTGGTTTACACCTATGCACTTTTGAGGTGTGGTCTGTTACGGCGTGGAACCACAAGAAACCGCATGAAACCGCACTATATACGCACCAAAAAGCGTGCCACCTCGCTGGCGGGGGTGGCTGCACGATGACTGTTAAAGCCGCACGACGCCACCTGGATTTTAAATCATTTCAAATTTCTGCTCGGCGTCTGGCGGTGTGATGATGTCGCACAAAGCCGTAAGCAGTGTGGCGCGGCGCCTCAACCAAAGAGGTAAGAACCCACATGGTGCCGTGCCACACCACACGTGGTGTGACGTCGTACCACCCGCAAGGGGGTGTTACAGCGTAATGTTATGGTGCCAGTGCGGTGCCCCTGCGGTACCCTTATGGCGCCATCATACACGATTAATACATGATGCACACATGTTCTGGGGGTGTGGCATGCGTGCGGCATGTTACGGCGTCTCCCTAGGTTGATTGGATGGAAGTTGGCTCACATTCTGGGGAGGATAAAAGGGGCCTGACTGACCACAGGGGCATCATTCACGCTCTGACAGCCTGTCGACCAGCCCACTCTCGCCCAGCGACGCTCACCCAGCCACTCTCACCTAGCGACATTCACCCAGCGACATTCACCCAGCAACGCTCACCCACCGACGTTCACCCAGCGATGTTAACCCAGCCACATGACACGATGCCTCTATGGAAGACCACCCCCAGGCCTACCCAGCAGTCCCAGGACACCCAGGACACCTAGGACACCCAGGACACCCAGGACATCCAGCCTTCACAACAGGAGGAGACGTCTGAACACGAGGAAGAGCTGACCGTTGAGTCGACCGTATCCATTGTCGAATCCCAGGACATCACAGGCCCAAGTGGTATTGTAGTGCAGCCGAAGAAACGATACCGCCCCAGCAAGAAAGACATTCAAGACTACCCGTTCACGCCAGAGGACAAGGAAATCATCGTAGAGTTCGTGAAGTCACACCCTACCTTGTACGACAAGCGGGACAGGCAATGGTCGAATCCGAGGAGGAAGGAGGAACTCTGGCGTGAACTGGCAGCGAACTTCATTGATTGCACCTTCCAGCAAGTTCGAAAGTTCTTCGAGGCTCGCCGTACCGACTTCGGGAAGATAGAGAAGAGGGAATCACGAGCGGGTCGGCTGCACGCAACAGGACAGCACGGGAGGAGGAGGTGCATTCCTGGTAGGTCCACATCACCACGAACCCAACGTAGCAAGCAATCGGTTCTCACCTGTATCGTCGCACAGAACCGATGCAGACCATTCCTCTACTGACATGTCGGGCCTATCAGCAGCTTCAATCCAGCGGAGGAGGCGGCTGAAGCAGAAGAGACAGACGAACTTGACTCTGCAGACTCAACTGACCCAGATTATGACACAAGTGTAGGACAGCACGCATCGTAACATCACCGTGTTCGTCCAGTACTTGACTCAATGCTTGGAGTACATGCCTAAACAATACCAGAAGCCGTTCTTCGAGCAAGTCATCAGGCTTTGTCACAGTTTGGAGGGACCCGAGGAAGAGGATGCCACAACGAAAGAGGCCATGGCTCGTGGGGGTTGTTCCCACAGGATGCCACCACGAGTTGATAAAGAAACGCAGACCAAACCCGAAACTTCGACAGCTTCTGCAGTGCAACCGGTTTGGGGATCACCACACCAGTGGTTCGCGTCTCAACCCCAATTTGTGTTCTTTTATGATCCCCACCCTCTACAGCAGCCTCATCAGCAGCAGGTATCTCATCAGGTGTACTCGACACAGGCGACACGGGTAGCGACACCGTCATTCATCCCCAGTGGACGTTAGACACCACTGAACTTCTCTCCTCGACCTTCCACTTCTTCACTGTCGTCATTGGTCAACAGTCTCTTGGCAGACTTGCGGCCCCCTACCCCTGGCGCCAGTATTTCGACACGGAAACCTACTGCTGCAGAGGATCCACCCACCTACGACTTGACCATCTCCCCAGGTGATAAGGAGGACATTGACCCCGAATCAATGGAGTGAGAGTCAACAATTTGTAAATAAATAAATAGAACGGTATTTTTTTAATAATAAATTATATTTTAGTTATTTTCTTAATATTCAATGATTTTGTAAGTTTTATAAGTCATAATTTTTCTTTTTGTAATAAATATGTTGAAATACTGAATTGCATTTACATTTTCCTTATAGATGCTTCATTTATATGTCATGACAATATATATGATATGATTGGGTGAAATGAAATTGAATAAGAAAAAGCATGGCCATAAAGAATAATAACACGAAGAAGTATAACAGGAAATATAAAATGAAATATATGTGAAATATGAAATATGATATAAATAGAACTCGGAAAATAACTTAAACTATAAAATGCAATTGAATAATGAAAGAGCATGGCCATAAAGAATAATAAAATGAAGAAATATAACAGGAAACTCTTAACATGAAATATGTTATATGAAATGAATAGAACTCCGATAAATAACTTAAACTATAAAATGAAATGTAACATGAAAATAAATATGGCCATCAAATGATATAAAACATACAAGGTAAGACAATAATATAATATTGAGAACATGATCAAATGAACATGACACATATAAATATGATAATGAAACAGTAATTAACATTGACTGGACATAGTTATTAACAGGGGAACAATGAAAAATCAGTAACATACTAAAGACATATTGACCTCAGCTGATAATATATGATATTTGCAACTGAAAATTTTATGGTATAAACCAAGTCCCAATTTCATTTACTTACATTCTATACTTTTCATGTTCATTTTCTTATATTCTGTGCTTTTCATCTTCATTTTCTTACATTCTATGCTTTTCATATTCATTTTCTTACATTCTATGCTTTTCATGTTCATTTTCTTACATTCTATGCTTTTCATGTTAATTTTCTTACTTTCTATGCTTTTCATGTTCATTTTCTTACTTTCTATGCTTTTCATGTTCATTTTCTTACTTTCTATGCTTTTCATGTTCATTTTCTTACTTTCTATGCTTTTTTATATTCATTTTCTTACTTTCTATGCTTTTCATGTTCATTTTCTTATATTCTATGCTTTTCATGTTCATTTTCTCACTTTCTATCTGCTTTTTATATTCATTTTTCTTACTTTTCTATGCTTTTCATGTTCATTTTTCTTACTTTCTATGCTTTTCATGTTCATTTTTCTTACTTTCTATGCTTTTCCGTGTTCCTTTTCTTACTTTCTATGCTTTTCATGTTTGTTTAGTATAAGTATTTTTGTTATGCCCATCATTTGCTTCTCATTTGTCTCATTATTATGAATTATGTTATTATTACTCTCAGTTAATTATTTTCCATCATCATTTTTTATATATTATACCAATCATCATTCCAATATTCGGAGTAACAAAGCCGCAAGAGCGCGTGCCCTGGCAGAGCAACAACGACCATAAAACCACACCAACGTCGTAACACTCCGCTAGACACCGCAACAACATGCCGTGACATGCCCGTACACACCACACGGGTCCGCGCCACACCGCCTAATAACACAAAAGTGCGTAGTAGGTGTAAACCTACCTTTAGTCTTTGACATAAACTCTATATTCCATTCCGACTCTTACTCTCCACCAGAAACTTCCCTATTATTAATATTAAAGTAACAGAGAGAGAGAGAGAGAGAGAGAGAGAGAGAGAGAGAGAGAGAGAGAGAGAGAGAGAGAGATAAGTCGTCTTTGATTTATGCCGTAATGTATTTTCAACAGAAGCTTTCCGGGCCAATTATGACGTCGATGAGGTCTTACTCGGCAATGATTACTTCATAGAAATCTTATTGAAAAGGATGATCTCTCTGAGGGCGATACTTACCTCGTAGAGGTCACCCACGGGCAAGAATGACCTCGTGGAGGCCATACCAGGCTACGATTACCACTGCATCATATGTTGAGAGAGAGAGAGAGAGAGAGAGAGAGAGAGGAGAGAGAGAGAGAGAGAGAGAATGATACTTTCTAGAGAGCCAAATAACCTAAAATACCATTTTCTATAATGACAGCTCTTCCACCTAGATAGAAAACATAAAAATAGATTAATGGTAAACTATAGTAATCTATCTAACTCGCGCCTAAATTTCATAAATCAACTAAAATCGCTATGAAAGTAAAGATACCATAAATTATTAAATGATGAAAGGTATTCCTAGTAATACAAAGAAGATGTCTGCTTACTATTGATACTAAATAAAGGGCATTCATTGCGTGCTATGAATACCAAATATAAGATATTTTTAAATCGTGATGTTTTCTGGAAAATTGCACGCTAAATTTAGACATCTATCGAGTGCTAAGACAGTCTTTTGGATGAAGTTTGGTCGTTCGAAGACGAAACTATTATATATTGTCTTAGCAAGACCCACGAATAAATCCATGTATCGATATATATGATAAGTATTAGAGGAAAGTTTTATATATCTCAAATTGAAAATTAATAAGGTGACGTTTCGAAGAACGTGAAATGTTTTCAACAAAGGGGGCAAAGTTCGTTCTGGTAACAAACAATGGCTGCGCCTTGTCCGGAGAAGAAGCAGATTGTCAACATGAATAAAGGCTTTAACACGCAATTAAGGGCAAATGACGAACTATTCTTTACGAGAATTAATGAATTAAAGACGTTAATTGATTCCCGTAAGCAATATCATGTCTTTATTCCGATACAAAAATGAGCAAATGACGTAGAAAAGGCTGAAAATTCTCTTGTTTAAGTCTTAAAAGTTGGAATTCATGATGCTCAAGGACTATTTGTAGCTAACGTTTTGAATCCTTTAAGTTCTATTTTAATCGAAACTTTGCCATTTTGGAGGTATATTGCATAGAAATTATTGTTTTTTATTTCAAAGCTTGTCTCGAGTTTGTTGAAATTCGTAGGAATTGTAAATTTGAGGTTGAAATACATCGGAATTTGTTACTTAGAATTACCAACCTTAAAATTCCAGGATACGATAGGAAGTCGAGAAGCAGCCCTAGGAATATGAATAATTAGAATGGAATGATATACATATAATAAAAACAGATTTAATTTTCATCAATTTCTACAAGAATTCCACCCAATTTCTCCCTACAAAAAAAAAAAAAAAAAAAAAAAACAAAAAAAAAAAAAAAAAAAAAAAAAAAAAAAGATAAATGTACATTAGTACTTGGTAATCCTGTGGGTATACCATCACCATCCATATATTGCCAACAATAATTATACCCCAACCTCGTTCTCATAACAAAAGTATCAACTTTCGAAAGTACCTTACCATATGTAACTTTAACGTTTTCAATGACAAACAAATAATGCCCCATACTGACGCTGCCCTCTTCCAAAACCTTCATAGCCTTTTCTGTCCCCCAGACCTCTCTCTCTTTTTATTCTCATTCCTCTTTTATTCTATTTAGGCTCATAGAGGTTTCTATGTCAATGTAAGGCTTTCGTGTGGCTTCCTTGGCCAGATTGTCAGCAACTTCATTTAATAAAATACCAATAGGAGATATGACCCAAAAAACTTCTTTACAGTTAGTCCTTTCTCCTGAAGCCGACAAACCAATCCTTTACAGAGCACAACCACCTCGCTACTACTGGGTAGTTTTGCTATTTAAGGCTAGCAAAGCACTCTGCGAATCAAACAACACAAATATATCGTTTATTTTATTAACAACCATTTTGAGGCCCTCATGTATACCATGTAACTCTGCTGCCGTAGATAACGTTTCATCTTCAAGCCTCTTGGGCAGCGTTGCATCCACACTAATATCATTTTCATAATACTCACGAACAACCACACCACAACCAGCTTTATTACCATTTACAGAGCCATCACAATATATATGAATGGTATTACACCTAGGTAACATATTCAGTTTACTAAGAAAAGGATCGTCTTAACACACTGTATTACACTCGCTCTTTTTATAGTCCAACTTACTTATACACATATTTAACCTATAACACAACCACGGCTTTGGACATTTTACTCTTTCCAAATGAACACAGTATTTAACAACGTCATATTTTAACAATATCCTATATAGTTTTCTCAAATGACCATTAGGTCTGTTGAGATTCTAAAGTTACCAGACACCATGTCAATGACCTTTTTTAAAATCTCTTCACCCCTCCTTATGCTGCGGACAACTGCAGCACAGACTATTTCTTGAACTCTCTCGGAGGTACTTGGGAGATTCAACTCCATTCTCATGATTTCTATGCGCGTGCTCATGGGACAGCCTAGTATTTTGCGCATTGCTTGATTTTGTATTATTTTCTAACTTCTTTAATTCTCTCTCCGGATAGCAGATTAGCACCGGGGATGCATAGTCAATAACTGATCGAACTGTGCTTATGTATATCATTCGTAATACAGGTATACCGGCACCATTGCCTCTATTAGCCAACACCTGCAAAGGTCTTAATCTTGCCAGGCAAATATTTCTAACATAATTGACCTCATCCATACTTTTGTGAAAGCCAATGTACAGTTGGACACAGGTTTCCCTGGTACACCTTCTTGAGGGACTTCAAAAATTATATGGTAACAGTGTTTACTGAGGGGGATGGGGGGAGGACTCCTCCTCTCTTAGCAAGAGTTTCCACCAATAAGCTCTGGAATTCTTTCAGTGGGAGGAGTCATTAGGCTTGGTTGGAGAAACACACACACACACACACACACACGGAGTAAAAAAAAAACAAATCTGGGCAGGGTATAGCGCTGTAACCAAGATTACTGCCTCACTTTTGATATAAGTTTGTTTATTAAGATTCCATTTAACTTTCGTCTAAGTCGTTCTCTTACCACCGTGTCTGTTATTATATTTCGGTCATATTCATTACGCAATACTTAAAATTGATAAAAATCTTAGTTATATTGGTATTGGAGAGAATCACGAACATCATAACAGGATATTTTAAACCTTATCACGTAAGCCAGTTTATAGTATCGGTTGCAGTGCGTTTCCTATCAATAATATAATAGAGCTATAAGAGGAAGCGCAGCAACACTTCATTGAACATATCCAAAACTCTGTGAACGTGTTGAAAGTGTCCGACACCTTAGCTCCTCTCTCTCTCTCTCTCTCTCTCCTCTCTCTCTTCTCTCTCTCTCTCTCTCTCCCATATTAGCTACTTTAAAGTGACATGTCATCTAGAAATGCCACTGCGCTAAGTATGCAGTTTTGATATGTCATTAACACCCTTTAATCTTGACTAAACCAATATATGCATATATATTTTTTTCGGGGGCGGGGGGATTGGTGTCGGGGATAGAGTTCTTGTTGTTAAGCCGTCTTACAGGTTTTGGAATTCTAAAATGTAATTCAACTGACAAGCTTCTTGCTTTTGCTGTACCGATGTCCTCAGCCTGGCTTTGCTACAACTGAAATGGGTGGGGGACTAGGGGTGGTAAGGTGGCCTGGATAGTGTATGGCTAACGAAAAGCTCCACTTGAAAATATTTTCTTGTTTATCTTTAATGCCTGCGTGTTTTTTAGTGTTTATCCTAATATTATAATAGTACTGTAGATTTTCTGAATACAAAACATTTGCAAGAAGAAGGATTGGGTTAAACTCACTCTCTCTTGTAAATATATAGAATGAAAAGGAGAGAGAGAGAGAGAGAGAGAGAGAGAGACGAGAGAGAGAGAGAGAGAGAGAGACTAGACGTTACTGAGGAATCAAATGAAACTACTAGGGACAGAGAAAATTCCACTACGTGTAATGGAAACCATTCCCCATATGGTAAACTTAATTCTTTGTTTGCCAATGATAAAGAATTGTTGATATTCAGAGGTTTCATGTATTCATGGTTGGGTTTGTATTCCCTCTTGAATATACTGTAGAGATTATTCCCTACACCCCGTTCATTACAATAATTATTACATGATATGGATAACCATATCTACTTGACTTATATTTTCTAATATATTAATTGTGATACACGTTTTTTAATGTCATAAGGACAGAAATTCCTTTTGCTCTTATTATCATTCGTGTGATGGATAAGAGACAGACGTCTTTATTGTTAAACAGCCCCTTCAGTCATTTACCTGTCCATTGTGGAAAGAGCTATTTGGAGAAATGTAGTTTGATGATATTGTCCTAGTGTTCTCTTTTTAGATAATTTTTTAAGAAAAATCAGGATAGCGAAATTCCCTTTAGATTTTTGAACTCCTTTAAAAGAATCAAATTCACCTTTCTAATAAATAAATTATAATAATCATGACCTGGAGCTAAACGATATGCATAGGTCTGTTTACGATTTTTTTTTTTTTTTTTTTTACATCATACGACATGGAAGTTCAGCGGAAGCCATGGGGTAATCCAAATACACACACTCAATTTTTACATATATTTTCATATTAGTGAGAAGTCCAGCCACCTTCCTTCTAGATCACCTCTTGCAATCTGTTAGGCATAGAAGATTCCATGGTTTCTGACGATCTGTGGTCGGTTGTGGAAGAGTTTCCATTGTGTTCCCAGAGGTTCATAAGTTGATCTGGTCTCCTCTCCCTCACAGGCTCCCAACATTTTACCAAATTAGCCTAAATATTCTCAGTGAGGTTCATGTCTGTATCCTTACTTGGCCAGTCAAGCAACTGCAGATCCTCTCGACCTTGAAACCATTCCTGGACTATTCTGGCCGTATGGATGGGGCAGCAGTGTGAATGAAAATGACAGTCGCAGGTGGGGAAGAATAATTCCGCTGTTGAAGTGAAAGATGTTAGAAATCCTGAAGAATTTCAATGGATTTTTCACCAGTGAACCTCCACTCAGTCATGGTGATGTCATCCATATAATGTAAGAAGATCCAGCCCCACACGTTTACTGTGACATGCCCATTCCTGGTCACCTCGTAAATTTCTTCTGTAGTATCTGAAGGGAAAAAATCTTATTTTCAACAATTTATGCTTTTCATAATAGGGAATATAATTCTATATCTTTTGGGGAAATAAAATGCTAAGTAACAACCCTTGCAATAAGTTAAGAATGTTTATTCATCTGCAAGGATTAATACTTATAATAGCATTAACTTTGATCTGCAACAGTCCGTTATGATATGATATTCTTTAATTCAGTAAACAGGCTGTACTCTGTATTATAAGTTTGCCTACGTGATTATCCTAACATTAATAATGTATTTGCTTTATGCCTGAAGCTGGCCATAGTAGAACTAATGGGGGTTTTTGTGTTTTTCAATGAAGAATTTTTATTTTCACACTCTCGTGGCAATAAAATTCAATTAGCGGAAAATACATGGTTATTGACAAAATTATCTTTTGATTATAATATTACCCTTGCTTATAATTATTTATAATCGACTGTTATTAATGATTATAGAAACTCACCTTATATTACTCTGTCTTCAGTTATGTATTCTGCCGTGACTTCTGCTAGTAAAAGACCTTTCGTCACTGCATACGACTCGAGACCAAAATTCCATACCCTCCCCCACAAACTGTTGAACGAAGGCAAGCCTATCAGCACGATGCCGAGAATTCCTTCTTGGCAGGAATTCTATGAGGTATTCCTGCCTCATGCAGACGTCTTCGCACCGTCATAGCCTAAACATTTAATGCCAGACGTTCACAAATAGCAATGGTATTGGTAAAAGGATCTGCTTATGCTGCTCGTCGAATGTCGTCGTTATCCTAACGGGTGGTCCATTCGTGGTGGAGGTCTTCGAACTGAAATACGTAATTAACATGCAGATACCTAGATATCAAGATTAATTATAGCCTGTTTACTTATGGGAACGCTATTTGGTATTCTGGGAAGTAAAGAGAAAGAATCACTATTTGAGTTCAACAGGACCAAGGCAACTGTAATTTAGGTTTCATAATTTCACGGGTTTTATAAGGTTTATAGTTTAAAGTATTAATAAATAAATGAAATAAATAAATGCTATCCAAAGTCGGTCAATTTCCAGTCTAAGCGTGCCTCCTTTTCCATTTATCTACTGTTGTAGGGGAGACGTCAAGACGCTGTGCAACAGCACGCATTGAAAGCCCACTTTCTTGTAGAGCGACGATCTGCGCCCGGAGAACAATATGTTGCTGTTCATTTGGAGACTATAACGAACACTACTAGCAGAGACTACTAGCAGAGGACAGAAGCCCTATCAAATTTATACAACACCTCAGTCTAGCCATGATTGGGTGACAAACTTGTTAGCGTGTAATAGAGGTGCTGTAGCAGAGATATCGTATCACCGAACAAAGTGATATATTAAATCACACGATTACTGGGACTGATTGATTGATTGGCTGTTACTGGCATTGCAACATCTCAGGTCATTACTGTCATTGTTAATTGTCTGTTTGTAACACTGTTTACTAAAGGTGGTGCTATTCCTCTCTTAACGTGAATTCCACTAATCAGCTTTCGAGCTGTTTTAGTGTATAAGAGGTTGGAGGAGGCAAACTTGTAATAAGTATTAATCCTCATAGATGAATAAACATTATCCTAATGCAGGGGTTGTTACTTAGCATTACATTTCCCCAACGATATATCATTATTTTCCTTTTATGGAAAGCAACGCGTAAATTGTAAAAAAATCAGATTGTTTTCCTTCAGATAATACCAAGGAAACATTTGCGAAGTGGCCAGGAGTGGCTTGTAACCGTAAACGTGTGGGCCTGGATTTCCTTACATGGTATATGTGATATCACCAAAGACTGAAGGGTTTCACCAGAGAAAAATACGTTAAAATTCTTCAGGATTTCTTCCTCCCTTCACTTCACCAGCGGAATTATCCCATTCCACCTAGTCCTGTCATTTTCATTCATGACGGCTGCCCCATCCAATACGGCCAGAATAGTCCAGGAATGGTTTCAAGGTCGATAGGATTTGAATTGGTTGCCTGGCCAAATAAGGGTGCAGAACCACATAGATCCCGAGAAAGATAAAGTCGATTTATTAAAGATTGAACAATTCACAGGTGCCCCGAGAGAAGCCGAAGTGTAGTGGAAAAATCACTGAATTTCTAATCAGTTTTCTCCCATGTATGCATAAATTTTTTTTTTTATTTTTGTTCCCATTATTTTTATGCTCATCCATTTCGTATGAAGTAGCTACTGTCGCATATCTTATGTAATATAAGCTGGTTGGGGTAATTACGTTTGCTTTCTGTCTATTACAATTAGAATCATAATTACCTGAACCTGTTATCGAATTACAATTACAACTTCAATAATACTGAATACAAAACTTAAATATTGGAAAAAAGATTTCACAACACTTTTTGCACAAAAAAGGAAATAAATGGAATACAAATTTTTAAGAATTGGTAGCTGGCTTGTTAAGATTCTCTCTAATAATATAATAAATAAATTGGGTAGCGACTCAAAACATCTCTCGGTTGCATTTGGCAAGTAAGAGGGCTGTTCTAGGATAACAATTTCAAATAAAGTACTTTATTATTTGAACTTTTCAGTTACAATTACAATTACCATTAAGTATAATAAAAAAACAACCGCAATTACAGTTAACTTCAAAATGTATAATTAAAACATTTCAGATAAAAGGTAATGTTTATTTGTAATTGGTAAAGCTCTCTTACTGTGGGTTTCAACAGATAGTGCAGTCACGTTTTTGGTCAATACACTGTAATGAAGACTGGTATCAGTACGAGATTTTGCTACAATTTTTCGGTATAATCAAGGGCTTTAACTCAAATGAATGTCCGGTAAAAATGCTCAATTTTTATTTGTAACACTAAGAGCAACTGTAACCAGTTACCTATTCAAACCAATCTGTAGGCAATTGGCGGCTCTCTGCTTTGCTAAAAAAAAAAAAAAAAAAAAGTTGAAAAGTTGCGTGACAAACGGATTTCTGCTTCCATGCCGACAGTTAAGTTCCTAGGCGGCCATCTCTTCTTCACCTTCGTAATACAAGCATATGGCTGATGCCCTGAGTCCAAATGAAGATTGCGAAGGAGGTAACCAAACACAAGTATAACAGTAGCTTTACTATCAATCACAGTATCTATCGTTCTACTACTCCACCATACATGCAGATATCTCTCACTCTAATAATTATAATAATTTACTTGTTACCCAAGTCAATAGTCACTAAAGAAAGAAAAAACAATTTGACCTTAAGATAAAAATAGTGATGGCTACTACTACTGCTGCTGCTGCTGATGCTAAGAATATAGTAAAAAACTAAAAAAATGCTATATTACTGGTTATTATTATTATTAGTTAATTAATATTGTTCCCTTGTTTTCAATACGTGAGTTGTCTCGGTATAATTAAGCCTATAAGAGCATTTTATTTGTGCCCACCCCCGTCATAGTCATTGTGTGTCTTTTGATAGCTATAGTTTATTTATTAAATGTCATTTCAGTGATGGCTCAGGAATGATTTACAGTTTTAATAACCACCAACCAAATTGAGAATATTATGGATATATGTAATCTCGTTCTATTTGATATGCTTTTGAAACCAAAAATATAACGCCATGTTTACTAAATTATGATCAATCCATCGAGTACAAAATTCGAAGAATCTAGAATTGATTGCGATGATATATAAATTATAAGTTAACAATTTGAGATAATATGTTTTCTTAGCTAAGCCAGGGGGTCCACGGAAAACCACCCCAGCTGAGGATGACGCCATTATCAGTGCGGCTCGAGAGCAACCCTTAACCAACGCCGAGGCCATTCATGAAGACCTTGGATTAGAAGTGTCATCGATGACAGTACGACGCAGACTCCACGCTGCTGGGATTCATCACAGAACTCCAGCGACGAAGGAGCTCTTGACGGAGTGACATAAGGCGGGAAGGCTTGATTTTGCCCAACGTCATGCTGATAAGGGTTTGGACTTTTGGGGCAGGGTCATCTTTACTAACGAGAAGTGCTTCTCGCCCACATCGCATGGGAAGCTGCATTGTTGGCGAACAAATAGAACTCGGTATGATAAGGAAAATCCTTACTTGCATCAATTATCAATTGCATTCTTCTTTATATTAATTATCAAGCTTTAGATTTTGTAGATTTTGTTCCACGGAAGTGGACTGTCAAAATATAGAAAGGGAGGTTATCATAAATAAGAGAGCTATTTCTGAGATAAATATTAGGTAAGGGACAGTGGTATCATTTGCTCTTTTTTCTCAAATATAATATTTTAAATAAATAAATTACACAATAGAATTCTTTTTAGTGTTGTTCCATCGCTGAGAATTTAAATTCTCCAAAGGTATATATATATATATATATATATATATATATATATATATATATATATATATATATATATATATATATATATATATATATGTAATATGATTTATATTATACACACCCCCTTTTTTCTCTCATTCAGATATGAACCCCGTAACATCGTTGAGGTTGTTCGATCTGGCCATGTCACCTGCAACGTATGGGGCTGGGTGTGTCTGCATGGTATGGGTGATGTGTTCCGTATCGAGGGACGATTAACAGTAGCTAAGATGTTGAGCTGCTGCAAACCTCCTTCTTGCCTTCGTTACGAGAAAGGAATTTTCCCTTCCCACCAGGGCCCATCCTGTTCACACTGCTCACGTTGTTCAAGAGTGGTTTGCCAGACAGGATAACCTGCTTCTTCTTGAATGGCCGAGCAAAGGAGCAGATATGAATGTGATTGAACACCTGTGGGCCCAGATGGGTGAACACATGGAAAATGGAACATGAGAGAATACAACAGCAACTCATGGTTCACATCAACTCTCAGTGGAAAATTTTTAGACGGAGACCGCAGCAAATTTTCAACCTTGTTCATTCGCTGCCCGACAGATTTA
>NC_061093.1:9742788-9790288 GCF_015104395.2 Macrobrachium nipponense
AATGCTTAGTATTAATAATAATAATAATAATATAATAATAAATAATAATAATATAATAATAATAATAATAATAATAATAATAATAATAATAAGACAGAAAGAACAGAGGACTGGCACAACAAACCAATGCACGGACAATACATGAGACAGACTAAAGAATTAGCCAGCGATACCAAATTGGCAATGGCTACAGAGGGGAGAGCTCAAGAAGGAAACTGAAGGAATGATAACAGCGGCACAAGATCAGGCCCTAAGAACCAGATATGTTCAAAGTATGATAGACGGAAATAACATCTCTCCCATATGTAGGAAGTGCAATACGAAAAATGAAACCATAAACCACATAGCAAGTGAATGCCCGGCACTTGCACAGAACCAGTACAAAAAGAGGCATGATTCAGTGGCAAAGCCCTCCACTGGAGCCTGTGCAAGAAACATCAGCTACCTGCAGTAATAAAAGTGGTACGAGCACCAACCTGAAGGAGTGATAGAAAACGATCAGGCAAAGATCCTCTGGACTATGGTATCAGAACGGAGGAGGGTGATACGTGCAAACAGACCAGACGTGACGTTGATTGACAAAGTCAAGAAGAAGTATCACTCATTGATGTCGCAATACCATGGGACACCAGAGTTGAAGAAGAGAAAGAGAGGGAAAAAATGGATAAGTATCAAGATCTGAAAATAGAAATAAGAAGGATATGGGATATGCCAGTGGAAATCGTACCCATAATCATAGGAGCACTAGGCACGATCCCAAGATCCCTGAAAAGGAATCTGGAAAAACTAGAGAGGCTGAAGTAACTCCGGGCCTCATGCAGAAGAGTGTGATCCTAGAAACGGCACACATAGTAAGAAAAGTGATGGACTCCTAAGGAGGCAGGATGCAACCCGGAACCCCACACTATAAATACCACCCAGTCGAATTGGAGGACTGTGAGAGCAAAAAAAAAAAAAACAAAAAAAAAAAAAAAAAAAAAAAAAAAAAAAATAATAATAATAATAATAATAATAAAATAATAATGTAATGTTGAAAATGAGTTATTATAATATTATACAGCAAAATGTTATATTTACTGTTTATGCACAACATGAATGTTGTAGTCTAGTAAATACATACTTGTATCATGACATTATACTCTGTAAGATTTATATGCACAAAATCAGTGTAAGCATACTTCAAGTTCTTATACACACAAATGCCTCTTTAATACTTGGGTCTGTTGAATATCATTGAATTAATGATGCATTTCTAGCACTGTCTTCAGTTTCATTATACTGGTATAAAATAAATGTCTGTAAAACATATTGGATTCATTATTGACCTTTAAAATAGCATTACTTTCTTCCGGTTTAATGAGGATGAGAAGTTCCATTATAAGATTCCAGTGGGAATAGATGATTCTCAATTTGCCACGAGTGGCTGACTATGAAATCAAAAGAATTTGCAACACTATTAATGGAAAGGCATTTCATGTCTTATTAAATATAACAAAGAAAAGCTTAAACTGATTATTATGCAATGTGTTTATCCTAAGTTTGTGATGTTCTATAAGAATATTACATCGTATATATAAGAGAAGACTTAATGTCATAGTCGCAAGTGAAGAGGTTTGCTTATTGATTAACAATGCAGAACTTGTGGGTCTTAATAGAATATTGACTTCACGAAGGGTTTGCTGTATCTACAACCTTTTTTATGATTTTTTTCTTATTAATTTGTGCGTTTTATCAGACCTGTAAATTCCTACAGTCGCAGGGAATGCCATACTTCTCTCTACATCTTCTTAAGTTTGTGTTCAGTACATTAGTTGTGATTTTGACCTTTATGTACGCAACAAAAATTCAAGTTCAAAAATATTTTACCAACTCACTGGAAGCAGAATCTTATTTTCCATTCTCTCTCTCTCTCTCTCTCTCTCTCTCTCTCTCTCTCTCTCTCTCTCTCTCTCTCTCATTCCTTTGACTGTCGATGGATATCTTGGGTAACGACTGACTCAACAACCTGTGGAAGCAAAAGTCTGTTATGGGGAGGAGTCGCCCCTTGCTCCACAGGAGATAATTCCCCTTCAAAGCAAGAGGATGCCCTCAGAGGAGTATTGTCCTGGTCATCTTCACCCCTCAAAGCCCGTTCTTCCTCCTCCCACTAGTTGGAAGAGGAATGCGAAAGCGAGCCCCGAAGGGAGAAACAGCAAGTTACAGGAGGCTTGCCGGGAGAGAAACGATGATGAAGGGTCAGCAACCAGAGGCGTCGTCGGGAGTGTTACCCTCAGGCAAAGCCTTGGGAACCTACCTCCAGCAGCTCAGGAGACCAGTCACAATACTCAGAACAAGTATTATCCTTAGAGCTCTCATGCCCTCTACAATGTGTGGAAAGGGCACGAGGGTCTCCTTCAACAAATGATCTAGTTTCCAAGTTTCTAGCTGCCAACTCCCAAGCACATTCACTTGGAGAAAGTGGCCTTCTTGGGTAGAATTGGTTTGTGGATTTGCATGATTATCATCAATATAACAAAAACAGACAAATAGCACCATACACAGAAACAAGAAAAGATACCATCACAAAGGTAGAAAGCACAGCAAAAAACAGTCGGGTAGAGATTAGTGAAACGTGTTTCAGATACACCAGAAAGTAAATTGAAATGTTTACACTGGTCAGGAGAGAGTCCTTGACTACCGGACCAGTAGTTAACTACCGAACCACCTTGCCTGAACTTTCAGTGGCCTTGTCCAGGTTTCCCCTTGGGTAATTCCTATTGTAAAGGATAGAGAGTACTTTTAAAAGGCCCACTGGTCTACTTTAGATAATAATCTTAAATTAAAGTCGATTAGGCCTTCTGTTCATCTTGGCCTCATAGCCGGATGGATAGAAGGTCTGAGATAGTTTTAGCTAGATTACGTATTGGCCACACTAAATATACTCACAGGTATCTAATGACGAGTGGAGCGGATAGGCAGGTTCCTTGCTGTTCCACCTGTCATGTGGATTTGACTGTGGTGCATATTTTGGTGGAGTGCCTTCATTTTGAAAACAAACGTAGAGCTTGTTTGCTGGCAAATAAGACTCTTGCCGATATTTTAGGTGAAGGTGCTCAGGTAGGGCAAATTATGACATTTTTAAAAAATGTTGGTCTTTTTTACGAATTGTAATTTTCTTTTGATTGTTTAAGGTTCTTGTTTGGTTTTTATGAATGAATGATTTGTATGTTAGATCGGTTGTGTGTATGTATGTTTGTGTGACAGTGACTTTTTTGTTCTTAAGGGTAGTCTCCACTTTGGAGGGGTGCCGATCGTAAAAATATTTGCCAAAAATACACTAATCAAGACAGGCTAATGAATTTATCAGGCATTATTAGCACTATAATAACGCATATTCTCTGTGAGTTTTATCATCCTACAGGGAAAATAAATGATTTTAAGAAAAAAAAATGTGAAATTCAGGGCCCTTGTACTGAAGGTCATTTGGTGATCGGTGAGAAACTACAGTCTTGGAATAGAAATTCGGTCTGACAGAATGTTGGTATATCCCCTTGGAACATACACATAAAGTATTATCAAAATATAACAGTAAATAAGCACGTAACAACAACAAAAAAGAGAGCAACAACTGAAGCGAAAGCGCAGCCGATAAATATGGAAATCGCAAATTAAAAAAAATATTATAGTCCCTCCCTCTAAATTGGTCGATGTCTTTTCTACGTTTTTCTACGAGTAGTTTCATCTCAGAAAAACCATTTTAGGGGTATCTAAACTAATTTTTCAAGTTTCTTGTCCTCAGAAAAAATCGCTTTTTCGCTTTTTCTCTGGTTTGGTTTTTTTCGGAAGGGGAGGGGAGGGGGGGGGGGGGGTATTTCTTTTATTGTCCTACATAATACAATTTTCTTTGATTGTCCTACATAATATAATTTTTAGATGTTTTAGGCTATCAAGTGACATAATAACTACAATCTCTCCGAAGGTTTTGTCCCTAAATCGAGGTTTGAATTTTTTCTGAATATTTCTTCCTCACTATAGTCTTATTTTTCGGCGGGGCTTTCACTGAACTTACCTGAAGTTGTTGCTCTTTTTTTTGTTATTACGTGCTTACTTACTGTTCTATTTTTGATAATAATTTATGTGCATGTTCTAGGGGGATATACCAACATTCTGTCAGACTGAATTTCTATTCAAGACTGTAGTTTCTCACCGATCACCAAATGACCTTCAGTACAAGGGGGCCCTGAATTTCACATTTTTTTCATAAAATTCTTACTTTCCCTGTAGGATGATAAAACTCACAGAGAATATGCGTTATTATAGTGCAAATAATGCCTGATAAATTCATTAGCCTGTCTTGATTAGTGTATTTTGGCAAATATTTTTACGCATCTCTACAATCGGCACCCCTCCAACCAAGTGGAGCCTACCTTAAGAAGTATATATGCGCTGAATGGCCCCTCGGCTCCGGAGCTTGGCTATGTGCCAATAAAAATTTTATAATCTAATGTAATCTAAGTACATGTGTTTCATAATATTTTTCTTCATTACCCTTTCATACACTTTCAAAATATGTGATGTTAGACTCACAGGCCTATAATTACTTGCCTCTAGTCTTGATCCACTTTTGAAAGTAGGGTGGGGGTAATATATGCTAATTTATGCTCATCATAAATCTTGCCTGTATCTACACTTTGTCTTAATAATATTGCAAGTGGCTTTGCGATAGATGAACAACTTTTTTTTACAAAATAGCTTAGACACCATCAGGCCCTGCGCGGCTCCATTTTTAATTTCATTAATAGCCTGCACAATATCAGCTTCATTAATATCTATAACAGCTAAATATCACTATGTTCGTCCCTTACTTCTATATCATTGTCTTCATTATTAATTCTAGGGGTGAATTCTCTCATTATATCGTTCTGCCAATATGTTGCATATTTCCTTTTTTTCATTCGTTAATCTCCCTTCAATTCTTAGAAGGGCCTATTTCTATTCTTCTTTTATTCATCTTTTTCGCGTACGAGTATAATAGTTTGGGGTTTTGCTTGATATTTACTAGGGTTTTTTCTTCAAAGTCCCGTTTTTTCATTTTCTTTTGATTGTAATAATCTTTTGTTCTGTATTGTCTATCTTACTTTTTAGTTCTATAACTTTCCATGCATTTTTTCATTTGAAAGACCTTTTTTCCACTTTCTGATTTTCTGGAACAAGATCCTTCTGTCTCTTGGTATGTATGACTGATGTTACTTTTCTTCTTCGGTATATATTTATCCACTATTTTCTCTAATATTTTATATAATATCTCCGTATTTACCTTTATGTCATCATTTACGAAAATCTTATCCCATCTTTGTTTAATTCTTCATTTATTTCCGACCATTTTATATTTTTACTGTAGAAGTTGTATTTTCCATATCCTTCCCACTTTTTCATTTCTTGCTTACCTCTGTTTTCACTTGCTTTGGAATGGACTGTTAATTCTATGACATTATGGTCTGAAATACTTGCATTATAAACTATTATTTCTTTAACATAATTCACCTCGTTCACAAATACTAGGTCTAAAGTATTTTCCTTTCTTGTTGGCAGGTGATTTATTTGTTGAATGTGTGATTCTAGTAGCATATCTAATAGCTTTTCGATTTACCTCTTATCTACTGCACTACTATTACTCTCTTTTTTTTATATGTATAAATACAACCACAATCTCCTATTCGTTCTTTCCAGTCTACGAAAGGAAAGTTCCAAAGTCCTCTAGATAAGATTTGAATAAGTCCTCCTTGTGACGGGGTTCTATATATATCATCAAATTTTTCTATATTAAGTCAAACCTTTTAGTATTAGGGGTCTATATATTTTACTATGTTCATTAATTTTTCAGATTCAAATTCTACCACTATTAGTTCACATTCTGAGTTACTATATTCTTCATTATATCCTATTTTTTTTGTTTTTTGTCTTTCCCATATTATTGCGGTTCCCCCTTGATTCCTATTTTTTCTATCTGATCTATAAGTTTGGAACCTTTTATTTGATCGTCATTCCCAGTCTCTTGGGAATACCAGGTTTCACTATATTCATAATATCTATTTTCTGTTTCAATTTGGGTTAGTTCTTCTAAGTACTCTATTTTTCTTTTTGAGTTACTCGTAACTAAACCTGCAATTCATTCATCCTATGATGGTTTGCCTTGTTTTTTCCTTCATTTAATATGGGTAATAATAAGGATTTTCCCATGTCTCTTTCCTGTTCTGGTATGTTGTTCTTTTCTTCATTTCCAGAAAATTCTGACATTAAAAAATCCAACTTTTCCTAATATTTGATTTTCTTCATCATAATAATTCATTTGTGTCTGAATCTGTAATTTTCTCCGTATCTGCAATATCCTCTTGCATCATAAATACAGTTCTTATCTCTTGAGTTGTATCTTGGAGTGGACTGCTTGGAAATATTTTGCTGACTGCATATCGCGGTGATGGCTTGTTTTTTTCGTTCACCTGATATTCTTTGTTCCTCTCTTTATTTGTTTCTTTCTTATTTTGGATTTTATTGTTTGATTGATTATTTATTTGATTTTGATTCATGGCTACAAGGTGCCCTCTTTTAGGTTTTAGCATATTTTTTTGGATGTAGATCTCTGCAATCATCCTCATAGCCGTCTAGGTATGCACATTTACCATATATTTCATAGTTGTGACATACCTTAGGATGTTTTGTAGGTAACATCTTTCTCCGAATCAGCAATTCCTTCTTTTCAAAAGGTTGCAGACTTTGTGCTCTTGTCTATTTTTTCCTCTTTTCCCATCATTGTTCAGATCTGGGTAGAGCCTCTTCGGGATTTTCTTTTGTGTTGTCATGTCGTAATTTATTTCTTCGTACGTATGCTGCTTGATTGGCCCCTCATATGTAGTATCAATGAGTACCTCTGCATCCATACTTTATCTTGTTCTTTTTGTTTTTCCTTATTTTTTTTCTGTCATTTCAGTTTTGTTTACATTCTCTTCCATTTTCCTCTTCTTCTTCTCTTCTTCTTCTTCTTCATCCTCAACTATTTGTACATTCAGTCTTGATTTAATGACATTGTCTATCCATGATAGACATGTTGAGCAAAATATTCTGGTATCTTTTCTCATATCTTGCATTACTTTAGCACATTGCAGATGCGTTGGAATGTTGCACGCAGAACATTTTCTGATCATACAGAGAGAGAGAGAGAGAGAGAGAGAGAGAGAACGAGAGAGAGAGAGAGAGAGAGAGAGAGAAATTCTTGTAAGTGATGCGAGAAAAAATATTTTAAATTTAAAGGAGAGAGAGAGACAGAGAGAGAGAGAGAGAGAGAGAGAGAGAGAGAGAGAGAGAGAGAGAGAGAGAGAAAAAAAAAATTTTGTAAGTGATGTGAGAAAAAATATTATTTTAAACTTAAAGGAGAGAGAGAGAGAGAGAGACGAGAGAGAGAGAGAGAGAGAGGGAGAGCAGACTAGTCGATTAAGATTTTAACTCCTGTTATTTTGAAAAAAAAAAAAATTTAATTCACGCAATGACAAGTAACTGCCTACGAATACAATACGATTCTGAATCTAAATATGAATCTAAATATGAATTTAACCCGTTGCATGTAAGCTGTTCCTATTGATTGCAAACTCACTCCCACGTTGCATGTAAGCTGTCCTATTGATTGCAACTCAACCTACAAACTCATCCGCTCGAGAAGGTTGTCCTTTGACCACGAGATTCAGAAGTTGAGACTAAAGACGACTAACTTCCTTTTTTTTCAAAATCGTTTAGATAAATAAATATGATAAATATATTATAAGCCTTGCCGAGGATGGGGGCTTAGGGTTCAGCAGCTGGGCCCTGATTGCCTGGTTGGGAACTACTTTCTCGCTGGACCTTGGTGCCCAGCTATTGATCCAACTAAATGAATCAGCTCTTTTTCCTTTTACTAAAAACGTTTCATCCTTCTGCTTCCTCCCCCTATAAGGTACAGATTTTATGTTGATGACTTTTGGATTGGTTTTGGACATGATTTGGACTTGTTCATTGGATTTGATGGAGGGTGAGGATGGTTGGCATGCCTCCTCACCCGTAGAACTCGAGTACCTAACGTGGTCGAGCGAGGGGAAAGTTTAGATGTCAAACCCTGCTCTTAGTGCTGGGTCTGATCTCGACGGACATCATGACGCCTTAAGCACTGGGGGTGGGGGTGTATCTGGGTGGTACCCCTAGGGCAGCCCTGTATGGGATACTGTCCTCTTAAATGTGGCTCCATGGTGAGTGGGAGGCTACCTGGACGAATCATCAATTCTTCGTCTTATGGCGACATTAATTAGATCTTCTGTGACGACTTAGGCAGGATAAGGAACAGGAAAAAACCTGGTAATTCCCCAATGTAACTTTGGAGCCTTTTTCAAATAACCTCCTTGTTACAAACATTTTGCATGTGAATCCAGTCCCTTTAGACTGGAATTATGACACAAGATTTAATGAATTTTGTGAATTTGGGAACATCTCTTGAAAAAATAACACTAAGTTATTTTTTTGTTTTCTGTTTCTTTTTTAATATGGTAATTTGGTAAGTTTGTAAATGATTGTTTTAATTTCAACTTGCATTTTTAGTATCTAAATATTTTTTGTTTTTTTGTTACATAAAATGATGACAATTCCTTAATAACCTGTTACAAATTAAGATGGTTTGGGTCGTGAAAGAGGTTTTGCTGCTCGTTAACATTTCTTACAGAATGGAGAAGTGGACGGCTTTTAATGAAAATGAAGGTAGTTCTTAGCCATTTTCACCAGTGACAACATTGGATTTACTTACCTCTTTATCGTCATGGTGAAAAAATAAGTGATCGGTACCATGGATCCGCATCTTACGTTGTCTCTGCTTGGAAGCCTTATCAAGAGCCAGCACAGCATTGTGATTTGTTGCATTTACAAACAGCATACACGGACAGTATGGGTTGTGAGGTACGTCATCATTTTTTAAAGGCCATTTAAATTTTATGATTTATAATCCATAGTTCCTTAATAATGAAAGTCCCTTGCTTTGCTTTTTAGCCCCCACAAATAAATATACCCTTGGATAATATTTATATCATTTACAATTTTTATGGATTGCCATATTATAATTTCCCAGACCATAGTTAAGAGATTCGTTTTTATCTTCAGTTACTTTGTGCTGGTTAGATAATTTAAGTGTTGTATCATATTTTGGTATTTTCTCATTGCCACTTTATGTTAATAGTCGTTTATTTACATTCGTTGTTTTTACTACTTAGGTGGTTATTCGTTCGGCCTTACTGTAAATTTGGCTTGTTGTATACAAGTAACTATACTTAATACGCAAAGTGGACCATTGCCTTTGGGTAATTACTATTTGATAGTGTTAAGTGAAATCCATTATTGATACAATACTATATTTGAATGGCATTCCTTGTTTAAATAATTTATTAGTGATTTCGATAGTTTAAATTACCATTTTGAAGTGTAACTGATATTTGGTATTTTATATTTATCTAGGGGTTCTTGAAAATGGTAATTGGAAGTTGGAGATGCTTGACCATCGCTTTGACCTCCATTTAAGGCGATCATCTTCGACAGCAGCAACAACAGCATTGGGTTTAATTTGAGCAGCAATACATGAAACCATTTTATTATATCTTATTCAATTTCTTAGTTGTTTTTTAATTAAAGTTTTTAAAGTTCATAATTTTATGAAGGTTTCATTAAGATAAGAAAATTACGAATTACGGAATAAACTTGGCTAAAAAATTGGCAAAAATTTGTTTTTTTTTTTTTATTTCTGGATAATTTTCAACAATGAATCGGAAGCTCACAGAGCGTTTAGAGATTTTTAGGTCAGATTCTATGAGTGTTGGACTTGTAGAGGCAGAAGAGGTCCCTAGGTATCTTGACATTTATAAACCACCAAATGAAATAAAAGATCCTAGTAGAATAAGTAAAATCTCCAGATCACCAGACCCTGCTAAGTGGTTAATTATCACTACACATGGTGAGAGAGGCAACCTCTTCAAGGTGAAAAGGTTGGTAAGCCAGAAGATCGGCAACGTTGGGAGCCGAGAAGTAACTCGCTTTGGGCGTAATAGTTTTTTAGTTCATACCAAGACCAATGTTCAATCGATAATGCTCCTAAATTTGAAGCTTGATCGTGAGGGTTTTGGTAAAAGAGGTAAAACCTCACTATAATTTTAGTTAGCGAAGGGTGTTATCTTTAATGAAGATTTACATAAAATGGATGAGGAGGAAATTTTGGAAATGTGTCCAGATGTGGTTTGGAAGGTTTTTAAAGTGCCCCGCTCATCGATGCTTATTTTAACATTTTATAAGTTCTTTCCTGCCATCTGAAATTATTCTTGACAGTGAAATCATGAAATTCGTCCTTATAGACCGAGAGTGCTCCAGTGCTTTAAATGTTTTGGTTTTGGACACTCCTCTAATGTTTGCACCAGAACTAACTCTGTGAATCTGTGGCCAGCTTGAGCACGAGGAATGTTCCGGACCAGTAATTTGCGTAAACTGTAAGGGTGAACATCGAGCCCGTGATAAGAAATGTGTGCATTCAAAAAAGAACAAGAGGCGTTACTTAAATCTATTGCTGAACACATCAGTGTGGGACAGGCAAGAAGCTGTTGGGGAGGAAAACCTATTCAGATGCTTGAAGGCACAACAATTGAATACTGCTTCTTCTGGTGCCCCTTCTGGTGGGGCTCCCCGGTGCCCTCTGGTGGGGCATGGCACCTTAAGCACTGAAGGTGGGGGTGTATATCTGGGTTTTATTTCCCATACAGGGCGCCCTGTATGGGATAACACTGTCCTCTAAATGTTGGATCCATGGTGGGTGGGGGGGGACTTACCTGGACGAATCATCAATTCTACGTCTTATGGAGACATTAAAACCTTATGTTGACGACTTAGGCAAGGATAAGGACAAGGAAAATTCTGGTATTCCTCCATTTGACTTTGGAGCCTTTCTTCAAAAGGACCCCTCCTTGGTTAAAACATTTATATGTGAAACCAGTCCCTTTAGACTGGAATTATGAAACAGTATTTAATGAATTTTGTAAATTTGGTAAAGTAAAAGAAGTAAGGAATAGACTTGGCAAGAAGATTGGGATGGTTTTTTTGAATTCTGAGTATTTTTCAATAACGAATCGGAAGCTCACAGAGCCTACAGAGAGTTCAGATCTGATTCATGAGTGTTGGACTTGTAGAGGCAAAGAGGTCCCTAGGTAATCTTGAGATTTATAGACCACCAAATGAAACTAAGGATAACTAGTAAAATAAGTAAAACCTCCAGATCACCAGACCCAGCTAAGTGGTTAATTATTACAACACATGGTGAGAGAGGCAACCTCTTCAAAGTGAAGAGGTTGGTAAGCCAGAAGATCGGCAATGTTGGGAGTCCGAGAACTCCTGAGTCCTTACCCTACAATACTGTTTTTAAAGGCAATTTTTGTATTTATGAAAAATATGCTTCATATCCAAAGCCTTTGGATACAGGGTAAAATGTGCATAGAGGAGCTCAGTGTAATAAAAGGAAAAGTAATTCCAGCAAAATTTCAAAATTCCCTCCATGGAAGTTGCCCTGTGTTAAATTTGTAAATGGTTTTCTGGTTGCAAGGCAGACTGTTCAGGTGATATTCTTAACGAAATTCCTTTGCCATGCTGAAAAGCATGATAACTCGAGGCAAATCTTTACCGATGGCTCCAAATCCAGTGCAGGCGTTGGGTTTGGAGTGGTATACCCTGACAGTAGTGTTTGTGGTGCACTACCAAGTTGTGCTTCTATTTTTACTGCTGAACTTTTTAGCATTTTAACAGCACTAAAGAAAATTGTAACTTTAGAAGGAGAATAATTTTACTATTTTTAGTGATTCCAAGAGTGCCTTGGAAGCTTTGACATCTTTTAATCCGTACACCCCTGTGGCACTGTGTTTATTAAAACAAAAACAGAAGGCAGGTAACTTCTTTGCTGGGTTCCTTCACATGTTGGCATTGTTGAAAATGAACGAGCTGGTGAACTGGCTAAGTCAGGTTCCTCAAAAATCCAAGAAGTATAGCAATTCCTTGCTCAGACTACATCCTGAAATTAAAAGACGGTAGAATCAGTTTGGCAATAGAGAGCAATAATAAAATGAAAGAACTTACTGATGTAATCAACCCCTGGTTTTATATGTTAAAAGACCATCGGAAAGAGACTGCATTATGTAGGTTACGGATCGGCCACACACGGATTACTCATGGGTTTTTAATGAACAATGACCACGAACCATTTTGTGAGAATTGTTTTGTTCCCCCCCCCACTGTAAAACATTTAATAGTAGAATGTCCTAGCTTAATGTCGGTAAGGAACCGTCATTTCAACGCATTTGGAAGAACGGATTTTAAACTGGATGCCATTATAGGAAGAAATTTTAATGAGGATAGCCTTTTTAATTACCTTCAAGAAGCAGGCCTTCTTGAAAAAATTTAGGTTAGTTTGGGTATGATGTTTGAGATTGTGTATGTGTTAGTGTATATCATTTGCTTTAATTTTTTTTTTATTTACTTCGTTAAATTTTTATATACATATTTTACCTCCAATTGATATAATATTTATTATTATATATAAAGTTTTAGTACTTTTAATTTCTATTTATTTCACAGAATTGTGTAGAATCTGGAAGTTTGCAGGGTGCCTGTGTTGCTTGTACTTTTGTTTACAATTTATGTGAAATAGGTGAGTAGGTTGGATGGGTATTTCGTGTGTTCTTGGGTTCTCTGTAGTACATACTCACAGTTTTTATATAAACATTTTTTATTATATTTTTAATTGACTTTTTCCTTTAAGATTCCTTTTAATGATACGGCGTCAATAACCTCGTCGTTGCGACGCCAGTAAGAATTAACAAATCAATCAATCAACATATACATAAACCTATATACGTATATATATATATATATATATATATATATATATATATATATATATATATATATATATATATATATATGAGAAGTATTATTTTTTGCTTTCTTATTTGTCCCAAATGGATTTACAGATAAGTTTGTAATAAGCATCAGCATTTATGTATCAGTATATAACCTCATTAATATATAGGAAATAATTTGATAATATATTAACATTGATGTATACATTAATCATATCACCGTCATATTCTGATAAGAGTCTTATCTGTTATAATATTGTATTTGAATGATAAATTGTTTAAAAGTAAAAAAATATTGCAATTTGTATATGATAAATTTACATGAATGCGCCATGAAGAAATTACTGCTGAAAATGCAGATGCGGAATCTGCATCGGCATACAAACTTGGATAGTTGCCCCGTAGACCTTTTATTCCACATAGCAGACGAAAATTCCGCACTTCGGCAACACTGGTCAAGAGGTGACCAAGGTATATAGAATGGTCAGGCAGAGTCATTTGTGGGGGGGTTGCGGCTTATCCCCCCAAGAGCCGCGCCACCTGGAGGCCAGGAGGTCAGGGCGAGAAGTCACTCAGCGACCGTTTTATTCAAATGTATAACACAGGTCACTTCAATAATCTCTGTATTGATTTATTTTTACATTCTTCGAATACAACCATAGTTTTGATTTTTTATATAATCTAAATTATTTAAATAATGCCAAACAACTGCGCCGTGTTTGGTTGTCATTCAAATAGTAGAAAAAAAGGAGGTATCCTTTTTCCTTTTTCCAGATTCCCTCTGATGAGGAAAACAAGACGGAAAAAGGGTTACTGCGTTGTAAGAGAAAGACAACTTTAACCCTACTACTCATCGCATATGCAGTAAACATTTTGGAAGAAAATGCATATAAAAGAGACCTGCAGCAGGAACTTCTTGGATCGCGAACCCCAGCAATGAAATTCCGACGTATGAATGTGAGGAAAGCAGTGCAGCTTCTTCGGAAACAACATCTAAAGCTTTAGATTTTTTTTTTATGGAAGTCAGGGACTTTTGAAGAGCGTACAAGGGACTTTATAAAGCACTGCCGACTTCTGGTTTGATGTGTTCATTCAAGGGTACTTATTACAGAAAAGAATCTAGACATGCTTATGGGATGCAACTGACGGAACAGAATAAAATCCTTGACAATATGAAGTGTACTGCTGAAACAGTGCGACTTGCAAAGTAATAAGATCTATCAGTTTCCAAAAGGGACTTATTGTGTCATGTAAATCCTTGCCAAGGTTGCATATGTTGAAAAGTAAATATATGTATCATACATAATTACCATCCAGACTTAACCAAGATGAACTGGAAAAACATGTTTGGCTGTCTTAGACAAATGGGTGCAACTTATGATCATCCTACGCCAGTTTTAAGTCAAACACAGAATAAGGTCATATTTACTTGGCAAAATAAACTCTATAACTGGAAAAAATTGTAACTCGATGAAGAGTGTGATTCTTCAGATATGTCGGAAGGAATGTTCAGTCAAGAGAAAAGTTGTGAAAATAATGATTCAAATGAAACTGATCTTGAAAGAGAGCTTATGATTTCTGCAATGGTGTTTGCCCTCTACTGAAGATGAGAAGATGACAGAAGATGATTCAGAAAACTTTGAAAATGAATTTCATGAAAGAACTTTAGAGAATGTTGCAGACGAAGAGGGCCTCCGATATGTTGGAGGTATGTGGCATCTAAATTTCCAGATTATCAGTTCTTAGGATGTAAACTTGAAAAAGTGAAAGGTACCTGGATTAGTGCAGAAGAGCGACATGATGATAAATTAACGGAACCAAGTGCTGAGTTTTTTGAAAAATTAAAGGTAATGGAAAAAATGTTTTCAAAACATACAATGGAGAAAATACAACTGAGACCAGGCAATGGGGAGGGTATTATGCGACTTGGCACGCCATATTGAAAATTGTGTATCCTTGCCTTTTAAAGTAATATTGTTTTTTGTCAGAAGGATGTTTTTTAGGATGAGAGCTCTGAATGCCCAAATTTGATCAAGTAGGCAAAAAAGAAAAAAATGCATAAGTTAACTAAATAATGCCATGAAAATTTAAAAAAAATTTGTTTTTTCCACTTTTACTAAGTATTTTTCATTTCCATTATGAAGCCAGATACTGTTATGTTATCTATGTCTATCTATGTTAGTTTATTAAACTAATGGTATTGTAAAATTGTTAAGTAAAAAATCCTTTGTAAAATAAATGTCAGGTCAAATGCTAATTGGATATTTCTTTAAGTCCTGTCAAGCTTATTAATTTTAGGTTTCTATTATATATTAGAGAGCCAAACATTATCAATCCACGATTTTGTATGTGTAGTACGTGACCTATATGAATTAAAAAAACACACCAAATGTATACAAGATAACAGGGTGAAAAGGACATCTAACACTTACAGGCCCTGATCACTTCGACCCAAGGTACTTAAGTTTCAAAAGGTAGTACTTGCCTTGACCGCTCCCCACCCTGGCCTTCCAGGCCTGTCACGGAAATACCCTACAAACTATCCCCGCGACCAAAGTGACTGTACCTCTCTGAGGCTCTCTCCCTTATTCTATATACCTTGGAGGTGACATGGTTACTATGGGAACGGACGGACCTAGGAAAAACACTTTTGAAAAGTCCAGAAAATAATAAAAAATAAAAATTGAAGATAATAACGACATATAGACATAATAGATAATAAAAAATAAAATAAATAACAAATAATAATTACAATGCTTAATTTTTTGTCCGTACGCAGGAGCCAAAACACTGAAATAATAAAGAAACTTTAGGAAGATGGATCCCTATTCTGACGTCATACTCACCCGTTGACTTTAGCGACAACGAGCCTAAAAAAACCTAAGAAAATACATAAAGTAATATTATTAAAATTTTGAGCGATTTAATATATTATATTCAATATTTATGTTCAATATCATATTCGTATTGTTTGAAACTAGTACTTTTTCGTGATTAACTTTAGGCATGTAGTTTTCAGGAAATTCACGGGCCCTGCGATACTATAGCCACCTATTGGCCACGTTTAAGTAACTAACAAAAAGTGAAAAAATAAGGACTAACTAAAAACTCTTGCTTGTTTACACAAACATTTCCCCGTTGACTTTACGCAAATGACAACGAATGAAAACGATTCGATACGAGATATCTATAGTAAAATCTTTTTTTATTTTCTTTGTCTCAAATATTATTCTTCGTTTTGGTTAAAGACGCTAAAATAAAATCGATTCTAAAATCACCATAAGGGAACTATTGAAAGTAGGCTTGTGACAGCATACAACTATTGTCAAGGCTTAAAAACTATATATAGAAATATCTATATTGAAAAAAATATGATATGTAAAGAATATAAAAAAATTATATTTAATGGTATCCAAAGCATACAGTAATGGAATATTTTGGTTAAAAACTTAAATTCAAAAGATATTTTCCTTTAGAGTCAGGTTTAATGAAGAGCCAGGTTGTCTATGAAACCTGACAGAAAGTTAAAAGAAAAACACTAAATCGTCTTTGGGAAGTCAATAAATATACGATTTACGACCCTTAAATCATGTAAAATTAGTTGTTATAAAAAAAGCCAAACCTTAAAATGGAAAAAATCAAAACATTTCCTGATTTTTGCCGAGTCGTCTTGTGGAAATAGTATTCCCAAGCCGTCATTGAATGGGAAAACTGGACTAAAATAGCACGGAATTCGTCATATCTGGAAATGTATTCAATTTGTGGATAAATAGATAACCAACCCTGTCTTAATGCATATGAATGATTCGGGAATGCACCACTCAATGTAATCACTTGAAAAAATGCTATTAATTGTAACTGGCAGTGTCTCGTAATCATGAAGAATATTATCTATGAATTTAAAGAATGCTGGGTAGAATTAAACTGTTCAATAAATAATTTAATAATTAATATGACTAATAAGTTATTGATTATAAAGAATACTTAGCTATCATTACGGGAATTAGCATTATGAACAGCATAACCCACTTGCTTAACTAGAATGTTTGACATGTGACAACTTGAGGCTAAACCCTCCATATCTAACCCACATTAAATGTTAAATGTAAAAGTGTCTCTATAAAAAATATGAAAATTTATATTTTTATTTTTATAGGTTTTCATCCCATCATCGTATTTCTATTTTATGCTTCCACCCCTTCTCAAAATTCGTCTACCCTGCCCCATCTGCTGGGCTCTCCAGAAAAGGACTACGTATTGTCTTTTTACGGTAAAAACTAAAAAAAACAAGGATTTATTATTTGGATTATTGAGAGGATTTTCCATAAAATATAGTATTCAATACCAGTTTGCAGCAACTCCGGTCATTTTCGCTGAAAATGAAACCATTTCTAAGGCTTCTGATCAGAGAGTTTTGGCAACTTGAAGAAGCAGACGAATTTCGGATTTTAGCGAAGTGGAAGTGGGAAAGATGAAGTGAAAAACTTAAGTGGAAAGTGGAAAAATTTATGTGGAAAACTGAAGTGGAAGTGGGAAAACAATTGGGCGGTAGATAAAACGAAGTGGAGTCGTAGGGGTAAATGAAGAGGAAGTGGAAAGATGAAGTGGAGTCGAGGTGGAAGATATCAAGTGTAACAGATGAAGTGGAAAACTGAAGCGTACCAGAATGAACAGAGAAAAGCGGAAGTGAATAAACTAAAGAGGAGTGAAGTGGAAGGGGAGAGAGAAATTAGGTGAAAATGAAGTGAAGTGGAAAAGAAAAATGGAAGTGTAGTGAAAGTGAAGGCAGAAAAATAAGGAGGATACTGAAGTGGAGTGGGGAAAAGGGAAAGCGGGTGTGAAGTGGAAGCGGGAAATGTAAAAACTGGAAGGTGGAGTGAAGCGGAAAAAGGGATTACCTAAGCAACGGACCTACAGCTTATTGTGGGATCCGAACCACATTACACCGAGAAATGAATTTCTATCGCCAGAAATAAATCCTCTGATTTCGCCTTGGCCGAGCCGAGAAGAATCGAACTCGTACCACCAGATTGGTAGCCGAGCGCGGAGTCCACTCGTCCAACGGGAAATTATGTGAAGTGAAGGTGAAATGTGAAGGGGTGGAATGATAAAACTGTAGTGAAGTGGAAAGGCAGAAACAGGAGCGAAATAGAAATGGGATAGAAAAATGCAATGAATTATAAGTGAGAGAGAGAGAGAGAGAGAGAGAGAGAGAGAGAGAGAGAGAGAGAGAGTCACAAACAGAACGTCACTTGAATAAGTAATTTATTAAGTGAAACAAAAAGTAATTTATTATTATTATTATCATCAAATGTAAAAATGATATTCTCCTGTGGTGATTTGGAGACAAGGTTGGAGGTGAATGATTGTGAACAGAGGGTTGTAGGAGGGACTGTCAGCAAGTTGTGGATGCGAGGTTGTAGGTGATGTTGTTGGTTGTGGGTGAGAGGTTGTAGATGGATGGTTGTTGTAGGTAATGTTGGTTGTGGGTGAGAGGCTGTAGGTGATGCTGTTGTTGTGGATGACAAGTTGTAAACGGAGGTTGTTGGTTGTGGATGAGAGGTTGAAGGTGATGTTGGTTGTAGGTGAGGATGTAATTGGATGGTTGTTGGTCAGAGGTTGTGTGAGACTGTCAGTGGATGGTTCCTGATTCTAGATGAGGTTGTAGGTAAATGGTTGTGAGCAAAGGGATGTATGAGGGATTGTCAGTGGGTTGTGGGCAGATGGTTGTGAGTAAGATTGTAGTGGCAGGTTGTAGGTGATATATATCTTCAGGAAGTTAATCTTTTGTTTGGAGGGACAGGATAACGATGTGCGTCCGAAAGCTCTGACAAAATTAAATAAATCTACTGTATACGTATATTTCACGACATTTTGAATAATATCATTATTCATTTACGATAAAATAATTCTATTATGGATTACAAAATCACGTAATATCACTCTTGGAGCAGCCTCTGAGTGAAGTTGAAACCCGTAGAAGATAAGTCAATGTTTCACTTGAGAGACTGAACTTCTTGGAGGAGAAATGGTACGAAACTCTACTACGGGAAATCCCCTGCACAGTTAACGTAATGGGTCAATTGGTAGTTAGATCGAGGGTTGAGTTATTTCGGTCGTTCAGTCATACAAGAATTGAAAGGAAAGTTTATGAGGAAATGGAGATGAAAGGGAAGTAGATGTAATGAAGAGCCAAATCAAGTGGAAGACAGAAGGAGATGGTGGAGTGACAGATGGTGAGGTTCATCGGAGTAATCGGTGACTGAAAAAGGGAAATTAAAAAATGAAATCGATAAATGTAAAAATTCCTTGAAAATAACTAGGTATTTGAAAGTCATGTCAAACTGAATTGATATAGAACTTATAAATAAAAATTTAGGAACAGTTAGAATCTGTGTTCTTCCTCGTTGTCGGAGAAGAAAAGAAAAAAATACTTTCTCAGCAAAGGATTCAAATGTGGGCTCAGACAGCTCCTGAATTGGGTCGTTGTCAGAGGTCAGAGTCTGTGATAGGTCAGTGTTTCTGAGCTGATTTTCCTCCATGAAGGGAACTCCCTCGGGGCTTCTTGCTTTGGGTACTTCCTGAGGGAGGCAGTGCCCCGTTGGGCTCTACTTACAGGATGTCTTTTTTGGTCCAGCTACAGAAGGCTCTTATAATAATAATAATAGTAATAATAATAATAAATAATCTCTAATAATAATAATACAATAATAAAATAATAATAACAATAATAATAAAATAATAATGTTCATGGACGACATCAAGCTGTATGGTAAGAGCATCATGGAAATAGATACCCTAACCCAGACTGTAAGGATTGTATCTGGGGACATCAGGATGGAGTTTGGAATAGAAAAATGCGCCTTAATCAACATACAAAAAGGCAAAGTAACGAGAACTGAAGGGATAAAGCTACCAGATGGGAGCAACATTAAAACACATAGATGAGACAGGATACAAATACCTGGGAATAATGGAAGGAGGGGATATAAAACACCAGAGATGAAGGACACGATCAGAAAGAATATATGCAGAGACTCAAGGCGATACTCAAGTCAAAACTCAACGCCGGAAATATGATAAAAGCCATACACACATGGGCATGCCATAATCAGATACAGCGCAGGAATAGTGGAATGGACGAAGGCAGAACTCCGCAGCATAGATCAGAAAACCAGGAAAACATATGCAATACACAAAGCACTACACCCAAGAGCAAATACGGACAGACTATACATAACATGAAAGGAAGGAGGAGAGGGGACTACTAAGTATAAGGACTGCGTCAACATCGAGAACAGAGCACTGGGGCAATATCTGAAAAACAGTGAAGACGAGTGGCTAAAGATTGCATGGGAAGAAGGACTAATAAAAGTAGACGAGGACCCAGAAATATACAGAGACGGAGAATGACAGACAGAACAGAGGACTGGCACAACAAGCCAATGCACGGACAATACATAAGACAGACTAAAGAACTAGCCAGCGATGACACATGGCAATGGCTACAGAGGGGAGAGCTCAAGAAGGAAACTGAAGGAATGATAACAGCGGCACAAGATCAGGCCCTAAGAACCAGATATGTTCAAAGAACGATAGACGGAAATAATATCTCTCCCGTATGTAGGAGCGAATGCCCGGCACTTGCACAGAACCAGTACAAAAAGATGCATGATTCAGTGGCAAAAGCCCTCCACTGGAGCCTGTGCAAGAAACATCAGCTACCTTGCAGTAATAAGTGGTACGAGCACCAACCTGAAGGAGTGATAGAAAACGATCAGGCAAAGATCCTCTGGACCTATGGTAATCAGAACGGATAGGGTGATACGTGCAAATAGACCAGACGTGACATTGATTGACAAAGTCAAGAAGAAAGTATCACTCATTGATGTCGCAATACCATGGGACACCAGAGTTGAAGAGAAAGAGAGGGAAAAAATGGATAAGTATCAAGATCTGAAAATAGAAAATAAGAAGATATGGGATTTACCAGTGGAAATTGTAACCATAATCATAGGAGCACTAGGCACGATCCCAAGATCCCTGAAAAGGAATCTAGAAAATTAGAGGCTGAAGTAGCTCCAGGACTCATGCAGAAGAGTGTGATCCTAGAAACGGCACACATAGTAAGAAAAGTGATGGACTCCTAAGGAGGCAGGATGCAGCCCGGAACCCACACTATAAATACCACCCAGTCGAATTGGAGGACTGTGATAGAGCAAAAAAAAAAAAAAACAAAAAAAATAAATAAAAAAAAAAAATAAATAAAAAATAATAATAAAATAATATAATAATAATAATAATAATAATAATAATAATAATATAATAATGAAACCATTCCTGAAATCAAGCAGGACAAAGCTTCTTGGCAAGGGATCTGCAGACACCCGACAGGACACAGTCCCTGAAATTTGGTAGTCTCCAACAATTTTCTCTCTCTCTCTCTCTTAGTAGCTATAAGAACCTATGGACATACTCCGGTCACTGATTACAGAAACTATTTAATTTTTTATCAAAACACCATATAAATTCTGTATCAACATGCATACGAAGTCAGTGCGATGGAATCCTATTTATACCTATAAAACAGATGCTTAAACAGGAAGAATTGTGAAGTAAATTTAATATTTTGAAGAAACTCGAGACGTTCCTTCTGGTAACACAGAGAATTGATCGCCTCTTGGGTTTGTTGGAAGATGCAGGATGGCCAACATGAAAAGAAGCTGAAACATGGCATTAAAACGTATTAATATTATAATCTAAAGCTGAATCAGAGAAGGGAAGATTATTTTCTATTATCATAGATTTTAGGCTTGACAATTATAGCACCTGCTGTGAAGTACTGAATGCAGTTCCTTTACTTCAAGATTCCTCAAAGTTGGTGGCATTCTTGACTGTCAGTGGCCTCTGAATGTAAAAGGTTGGGTTTCCTTTACATTTCATTCTGGTCAAAGTTCCACAGACTTAGAGGTAATGCTAAGATGCAAAAAAACCTAACATTGTAATACAGTGAATAAAATTATTTTGCTTTTATTATGTTTCTCGAGTTTCATAAAATTACAAGAAATGTGGGAAATACGCCATGTTTAAATTCTGCCGGTATTTAATTTCCTTCAGAATGACCAACTTTAAGATCTCTAGAACTTTCAATTTCCTTTCCAGTGCTGAATGGCCTCATAGGTCCCATTACTTAAGGCTGGTTTACACCTATGCACTTTTGAGGTGTGGTCTGTTACGGCGTGGAACCACAAGAAACCGCATGAAACTGCACTATATACGCACCAAAAGCGTGCCACCTCGCTGGCGGGGGCTGACGATGACCGTTATAGCCGCCCGACGCCGCCCGGATTTTAAATCATTTCAAATTTCTGCGCGGCGTCTGGCGGTGTGATAAAGTCACACGAAGCCGTAAGCAGTGTGGCGCAGCGCCTCAACCTAAGAGGTAAGAACCTGCATGGTGCCGTGCCACACCGCACGTGGTGCAACGTTGTACCACCCGCAAGGGAGTGTTACGGCGTGATGTTACAGCGCCGTGCGGTGCCCTTACGGCGCCGTCATACACAATTAATACATGGTGCACACATGTTGTGGGGTGTGTGGCGTGCGTGCGGCGTGTTACGGCATTTCCCTAGGTTGATTGGATGGAAGGTTGGCGCACATTCTGGGGAGGATAAAAGGGGCCTGACTGAGCACAGGGGCATCATTCGCGCTCTGACAGCCTGTCGACCAGCCTCTCTGTGACCCAGCCACTCTCGCCCAGCGACGCTCACCCAGCCACTCTCACCCAGAAGATGTTCACCCAGCGACATTCACCCAGCCACGCTCACCCAGCAACGTTCACCCAGCGACGTTCACCCAGCCACGTGACACGATGCCTCTATGGAAGACCACCCCCAGGCCTACCCAGTAATCCCAGGACACCCAGGATATCCAGCCTCACAACAGGAGGAGACGTCTGAACACGAGGAAGAGCTAACCGTTGAGCCGACCGTATCCATTGTCGAATCCCAGGATATCGCAGCCCAAGTGGTATTGTAGTGCAGCCGAAGAAACGATACCGCCCCAGCAAGAAGGACATCAAGACTACCCGTTCACGCCAGAGGACAAGGAAATCATCGTAGAGTTCATGAAGTCACACCCTACCTTGTACGACAAGAGGGACAGGCAATAGCCGAATCCAAGGAGGAAGGAGGAACTCTGGCATGAACTGGCAGTGAACTTCATTGATTGCACCTTCCAGCAAGTTCGAAAGTTCTTCGAGGCTCGCCGTACCGACTTCGGGAAGATAGAGAAGAGGGAATACAAGAGCGGGTCGGCTGCACGCAACAGGACAGCACGGGAGGAGGAGGTGCATTCCTGGGAGGTCACATCACCCACGAACCCAACGTAGCAAGCAATCGGTTCTCACCTGTATCGTCGCACAGAACCGATGCAGACGATTCCTCTACTGACATGTCGGGCCTATCAGCAGCTTCCCCCGGATCCCAGCGGAGGAGGCAGTTGAAGCAGAAGAGACCGACGAACTTGCAGAGGACCGACGGCTATCCGCCACACAGTTGCCTCTGCAGAAGGACTGCAGACTCAACTGACCCAGATTATGACCAAGTGCAGGACAGCACGCATCGTGACATCACCGTGTTCGTCCAGTATTTGACTCAATGCTTGGAGTACATGCCTAAACGATACCAGAAGCCGTTCTTCGAGCAAGTCCATCCAGGCTTTTGTCACCAGTTGGAGGGACCCGAGGAAGAGGATGCCACAACGAAAGAGGCCATGGCTCGTGGGGGTTGTTCCCACAGGATGCCACCACGAGTTGATAAAGAAACGCAGACCAAACCCGGAACTTTGACAGCTTCTGCAGTGCAACCAGTTTGGGGATCACCACACCAGTGGTTCGCGTCTCAACCCCAACTTGTGTTCTTTTATGATCCCCACCCTCTACAGCAGCCTCATCAGCAGCAGGTAATCAGGTGTACTCGACACTGGCGACACGGGTAGCGACACCGTCATTCTTCCCATGTGGACGTTAGACACCACTGAACTTCTCTCCTCGACCTTCCACTTCTTCACTGTCGTCATTGGTCAACAGTCTCTTGGCAGACTTGCGGCCCCCTACCCCTGGCGCCAGTATTTCGACACGGAAACCTACTGCTGCAGAGGATCCACCCACCTACGACTTGACCATCTCCCCAGGTGATAAGGAGGACATTGACCCCGAATCAATGGAGTGAGAGTCAACAATTTGTAAATAAATAAATCGGTATTTTTTAAATAACAAATTATATTTTAGTTATTTTCTTAATATTCAATGATTTTATAAGTCATAATTTTTCTTTTTGTAATAAATATGTTGAAATACTGAATTGCATTTACATTTTCCTTATAGATGCTTAATTTATATGTCATGACAATATATATGATATGATTGGGTGAAATGAAATTGAGTAAGAAAAAGCATGGCCATAAAGAATAATAATAACATGAAGAAGTATAGAACAGGAAAAATATAAAATGAAATATATGGGAACAAATATGAAATATGATATAAATAGAACTCGGAAAATAACTTAAAATATAAAAATGCAATTGAATAATGAAAGAGCATGGCCATAAAGAATAATAACATGAAGAAATATAACAGGAAATCTTAACATGAAAGATGATATATGAAATATGAAATAAATAGAGCTCCGATAAATAACTTAAACTATAAAATGAAATGTAACATGAAATAAATACGGCCATCAAATGATATAATAACATACAAGGTAAGAACAATAATATAATATTGAGAACATGATCAAATGAACATGAACACATAAATATGATAATGAAACAGTAATTAACATTGATTGGACATAGTTATTAACAGGGGAACAATAAAAAATCTGTAACATACTAAAGACATATTGACCTCAGTTGATAATATATGATATTTGCAATTGAAAATGTTATGGTATAAAACCAAGTCCAATTTCATTTCTTACATTCTATACTTTTTCATGTTCATTTTCTTATATTCTGTGCTTTTCATCTTCATTTTCTTACATTCTATGCTTTTCATATTCATTTTCTTACATTCTATGCTTTTCATGTTCATTTTCTTATATCTGTGCTTTTCATCTTCATTTTCTTACATTCTATGCTTTTCATATTCATTTTCTTACATTTTATGTTTTCATGTTCATGTTTTCTTTATATTCATGTGTCTTTTCATCTTCTTTTTATTTTTACATTCCTATGCTTTTCAGATTCATTTTCTTACTTTCTATGCATTTTTCATTGTTCCATTTTTCTTATTAATTCCTAATGCTTTTCATGTTTCATTTTCTTACTTTCTATGCTTTTCATGTTCATTTTCTTATATTCTAATTGCTTTTCATGTTCATTTCTTTTTAAATTCTTTATTGCCTTTCATATTTCCTTTTCTGTTGGAGGGTTTTGCTTTCTATGCTTTTCATGTGTTCATTTTCTTATATTCTATGCTTTTCATGTTCATTTTTCGAACTTTCTATGCCTTTCTATATTCCTTTTCTTACTTTCTATGCTATTTTCATGTTCATTTTCTTTTTATATTCTACTGCGTTTCATGTTCATTTTCTTACTTTCTAATGCTTTTCATGTTCAGGGGATAACTTTTCTATGCTTTTCATGTTTGTTTAGTTTAAGTATTTTGTTATGCCCATCATTTGCTTCTCATTTGTCTCATATTATGAATTATGTTATTACTTACTCTCAGTTAATTATTTTCCATCATCATTTTTATATACACCAATCATCATTCCAATATTCGGAGTAACAAAGCCACATGAGCGCGTGCCCTGGCAGAGCAACAACGACCATAAAACCGCACCAACGCCGTAACACTCCGCTAGACACCGCAACAACATGCCGTGACATGGCCGTAACACACCACACCACCTAATAACACAAAAGTGCGTAGTAGGTGTAAACCTACCTTTAGTCTTTGACATAAACTCTATATTCCATTCCGACTCTTTCTCTCTCTCCACCATAAACTTCCTATTATTAATATTAAAGTAACAAAGAGAGAGAGAGATAAGACGTCTCTGATTTATGACGTCGATGAGGTCTTACTGAAAAGGATGATCTCTCTGAGGGCGATATTTACCTCGTAGAGGTCACCCACACGCAAGAATGACCTCGTGGAGCCATACCAGGCTACGATTACCACTGTAATCATATGTTGAGAGAGAGAGAGAGAGAGGAGAGAGAAGAGAGAGAGAGAGATATGATACTTTTTTATGGAGAGCCAAATAACCTAAAATACCATTTTCTATAATGACAGTTCTTCCACCTACATAGAAAACATAACAAATAGTTTAATGGTCAACTATAGTAATCTTATCTACCTTGCGCCTAAATTTCATAAATCAACTAAAATCGCTATGAAAGTAAAGATATCTAAATTATTAAATGACGAAAGGTATTCCTAGTAATACAAAGAAGATGTCTGCTTACTATTGATACTGAATAAAGGGCATTCATTGCGTGCTATGAATACCAAATATAAGATATTTTAAATCGTGATGTTTTCTGAAAAATTGCACGCTAAAGACATCTATCGAGTGCTAAGACAGTCTGTGGATGAAGTGTGGTCGTTCGAAGACGAAACTATTATATGTCTTAGCAAGACCACGAATAAATCCTGTATCGATATATATGATGAGTATTATTAGGAAAGTTGTATATATCTCAAATTGAAAATTAATAAGGTGTCGTTTCGAAGAACGTGAAATGTTTTCAACAAAGGGGCAAAGTTCGTTCTGGTAACAAACAATGGCTGCGCCTTGTCCGGAGAAGCAGCAGAATTGCCAACATGAATAGAGGCTTTAACACGCAATTGACGAACTATTCTTTACGAGAATTATGAATTAAAGACGTTAATTGATTCCCGTAAGCAATATCATGTCATTTTCGATCCAAAAATGAGCAAATGACGTAGAAAAGGCTGAAAATTCTCTTGTTTAAGTCTTAAAAGTTGGAATTCATGATGCATCAAGGACTATTTGTAGCTAACGTTTTGAATCCTTTAAGTTCTATTTTAATCGAAACTTTGCCATTTTGGAGATATATTCCATAGAAATCATTGTTTCTGTTTCAAAGTTTGTCTCAAGCTTGTTGAAATTCGTAGGAATTATAAATTTGAGGTTGAAATACGACGGAATTTGTTACTTAGAATTACCAACCTTAAAATTCCCGGATACGATAGGAAGTCGAGAAGCAGCCCTAGGAATATGAATTATTAGAATGGAATGATATACATATATAAACAGATTTAATTTTCATCAATTTCTACAAGAATTTCACCCAATTTCTCCCTACAAAAAAAAGATAAATGTACATTAGTACTTGGTAATCCTGTGACCCATATCAGTATCACTATCATTTTAAGAACTTTCTGGCATATCTATTATAAGTTTTCTTTATATGATATTAATCAAGAGAATATTCTGACTTCATTACAGCCCTATAAAATAATTTAATCTTTATAACCTTTGATGTTAGCAGAGAAACTCGAAGGGCAAATAATCGTCCTTTTAGGTGATCAGTTTTGTAAAAATCTCGTATATACAGACCACTGTCTTCAAGATGAAATACGTTACTTTATTTCTGCAAATTTATGCTTTATTGATATGCATCGTCGAAGGAGGTATTAGAGCGCACCCAGTGATTGTTTTCTGGTATATTTTAGTCGGGAGAAAAGTTAAGAGGAATCGCAGTGCTGACACCCTGTAACCAGGTAGCCAGCCATACAAACTCTTGAAAAAATTAAAAGTACGAATCAAATGAAAAATTTCGCATATGTGATGTTTTGCCGAGTATTAGATTAAAGTAAATTAATAATTTGCTTAATATAATTTGTTAATAGTTTGTCCAAACCTTTTGATCTTATTTAGGTTAAGTTTTTTTGTTTTTTAACAAGTTTAGTATCGTTTATTAGTTCGATGAACTCTGTAAGGGAGTCATATGACTTCGCAGTTTTGCTTTGTTTACCGCCTTCTCCCCCGGTATTCGTGAACCATTGAAGTGCCGTATTAACGATCGTTGTTTTTTCTCTCCTATGAGCTGTGTTGACTCGAGTGGAAGGCTTGATCGTAAGGGTGGTGATTTGTGACAGGGTTAGTTCGAGTTCCTCCTCACATCCTGACGCTTCGCCACTTTATTTATGGTCACTTCAACAATTTTGTACGGAGATTTGGATCACGGCATCTTTATTCCTTCGCTGCCTTGTGTGTGGTCGCTGGTCTTTGTCACCCGCGGCATTCATCAGCCACGCCCCTTCCCTCGTTCTTCGGAAGGATTCAGAACGAGTTGGCCCGTGTCTACTGAGAACGGCGTAGTTTGTGGCGTGCGAGAACCGTTGACGTCCCGGATTCTCGGAGGCTACCACCCTCGGTGTTCCCGTGGTATTTTGGGTTGCCTGCAGGCATTGCAGCTTGACCCGGTTGACCTCGGAATCAGCGTCAGTGAGTTCTTGGAACTCGTGGAGACAAGTAGGGCGGCTTTCTACAGTATGAGATGTTTTATAGCTATTTAAGACGATCGTGAATCGCTGAGTACCTGTAGATTTGCACGCCCCTGTTTGCAGTACGGTCTTCTGGACCTTGTATGGCCTGAAGAGACGGTCTACTAAGCCTCTTGTGGTTGAATCAGTTTGTAAGATTATTTTCATAATTTATTATTTATCTACTTATTATAATTATTCTTAATATATTCTATTCACTAATTTAAGTTTTGAGTATAATTTAGTCTGTATGTGTTAGGTAGGAGTATTATTAAGTTTCCCTCTTATTTTCTCTTGCTTCCTTCTGCCTAACTTATTTCTTAGGTTAGGTTTTGTCTGGCCAGCTATTTGGAAGGTACCTACCTGAAGACATACTTAAAAATATCCTATTTCTTGGTTTAGGGTTTAGTTTAGTTATAGGTGATCTTTTAAAGATCTTAAGGTTGGTTTTTCCCTTGATATATATATTAATTTTGCCAACCGCTACCTTTTTCTTGTGTAAATAAATATTGTAACTTTTGTTGAGGTGTTTGCTCTATTGTTCCTAAGTTGCTGTGTTACATTTCTACTGACCGCAAATTCTGAGTAGAGACAAGAACCCTTGAAATTACGGCCGTAAATAAGGTCGTAACAATCTGGCGACCGTGACAGGATTTGCGCTCAGGTGTACACAGTAATTGGGACTTTGGAACGCTCCTCAGTGGGGGTTATAGTATTTGTTTTTGGAAATACCTTTCTCTCCTACCACTATGGATAATTTGGAAGACTTTGAGTTTAGTCCTGCAGAGTTCTTAGGGTCTGCCGACTGTATTAGGCATTTACCAATACTAGGCAAGGAATATCTGGTTAGTTGTGCTAGGTGGTTGGGTATTCCGTTCAAAATGACGGATACAAAGAGAAAGTTGTTAATAATGGTGAAGAATAGTGTTGTGCAAGGTTTGGCTGAAGCTGAGGGATTAGTCGGGGAAAACATTAGTGATAAGGTAGTGAATTAGGGAATGATGATAGGCTAGTTGTAGATGATAATGGTATTAGTGGTGGTGCAGGTTTTTCTCTATTTGATGATCCTCCTCAGACTGGACTCATTTATGAAGGACCAGCCAATTTGGTGCCAAGAGGAAATATAACTACAAACCCTTTCTTGACTGTAGAGAATTTAGGGCCAGCAGTGCCTACAATGCCCGTAAATTCTGATTCAAAAGGAAATTCAGGAATATGACTTAATTTGTAAAAAGATAGAGTTGTTGAAATTGGAACATGCGGAGAACGAGAGGGTGAGGAGGCATGAGATAGAGATGGCCAACCTTAATTTGGAAATGGCTAGGTTACAGGGGGCCCCTAACCAATTTAGCACCCCACGAGGTAGTCAGCCTGACAGGTTTAATATTGGTGCTGCATTAAAATTGGTCCCCATTTTTGATGAAAGGAATGTTCCTGAATTCTTCAAGGCCTTTGAGAGGGTGTCAGCTCGGTTGTCTTGGCCACCAGAGATGTGGACAGTGCTGATTCAGTGTAAACTGGTAGGCAAGGCAATCGGGTATATAATGCCTTGGAAGAAGGGATAGCCAGGGATTATCACAAGGTAAAGGCACTAATTTTAAAAGCCTATGATTTGGTCCCTGAGGCATACAGGTTAAAGTTTAGGAATTTTAATAAACATCCTTCCTTATCGTATGTAGAATTTGCCAGGTTCAAGGAGGAACAGTTTGACGACTGGTTGAAAAGTCGTCAAGTTGTCACTTTTTCTTCCTTGAGAGAACTCATGCTTTTGGAGGAGTTTAAGAAATCTTGCTCCAAAGAACTAAGAATTTATCTGGAGAATTGAAGGTCACTAATTTAGGTAAGGCAGCTCAAGTGGCTGACGAATTTGTCTTGACCCATAGAACAGGTTCAGGCAATTTCGCCAGCAAGGATATGAATAGTAATAATGTAGTAAAGTCAGCGAATTTTCATAAAGGAATAAGAGATGATAATATAAGCCTAAGAATTCTGTGGTTCAGAATAATTTCCCTGTTAGTAAGAATGGAAAATTCACGAGTAAACCTGGTACTCGTGTATTTTCCAATGGAGGTAATTCTGGAACGAGAAATAGTAATATGAAGACTTGTTTCTGGTGTAATAAACCCGGTCATTTCCAAGCTCAGTGTCACGCCAGAACAAATTATCTTCAAAGGAATAATCCTGTGGCTTTAATGCCAAGTGCATCTCCTGACGTAAAATTACCGATAATAAATAGTGGTAGTGGTGGTAATAGTACGCCCGGAGATGGAAATAATAATCCACAGGAATGACTAAAATATGATAAATACATATGGCCTGGTAAAGTAATTTATAATTCCATCATTATTGATGTTAGGTTTTTGAGAGATACAGGGTCTGCTCGGTCGTTAGTGCTGGAAAGCAGTTTAAAAGGTTTGGTGAAGTATTCAGGGAACTTTATTGTTCTGGGAGGTTTCCCGAACACAATAGTTTGCAGCTCCTTAGTAGAGGTAATGTTGTTCAGTTTCCCTGGGTATTATGGAAAGACCGAGTTGGCCGTTGTCGAGAGTCTTCCTATAGCTGGTATTGATGGCATATTAGGAAATGATATGATTAATAGTGATGGCCAGGAATTATTCCCAATATTGTCAATCAATAATTGTCCAGTGGCGGTTTACCACTAGAGCTGCCGCAAGGCTGCAGACTTATTAAATAATGATGGAAGAGTTTTAAATTTAAGTAGTCTAGAGGTAGATGTAGATGTAGGAAGACCCGGGTCTGTAGTAAGTAGTGTAGTAAGAAGTGATAATGTAATTCCCGATTGGGATCGAGCAGCTTTTATTGAAGCCCAGAAGAGAGAGTTTAATTTTGATTTAGGTGATACTTCTGACTTGACGAAGCCTCGATTCTGGGTAAAAAGGGCATATTATATAGGGTGAGTCGTCCCCTGGTTGCTAATGATCCCCAAATGTCCCGTATTGAGCAAATAGTGGTGCCTTCTCAATTTCAGAGACAAATATTAAATTTATCTCATGATGATTCATTCTCTGTCATTTTGGTGTCTGGAAGACGTTCCGTAGGTTGGCTAAATGTTTTTGGTGGCCAGGAATGAAATCGTCAGTAAAACAATATGTGAAAGAATGTCCAGTGTGCCAAGTGGTAGGTAAACCTAATCAAACAATTGTAAAAGCACCTTTATATCCCATACCAGCTATTGGCGAGCCATTTAATGAGCTGGTAGTTGATATAGTAGGCCCTCTGCCTAAAACTTAAAAACAGGTTTTTATCTATTTACTGACTGTGATGGATCGGGCATCACGATTTCCTGAAGCCATTCCCATGAAGAAAGTCACATCTAAGGCTGTATTTGACCAGTTGGTAATTTTCTTTTCGAGGTATGGGATCCCTCGTAAGATACAAACTGATTGTGGAACTAATTTTACTAGTAAGGAATTTCGAAGTAAGTGTGCAGATCTGGCCATTCTGCACACTACTAGTGTTCCTTTACCATCCAGAGAGCAGGGAGTGGTGGAAAGATTCCATCAAACTCTTAAATCAATTTTAAGTAGATTTTGTTATGAGCATGGAGAGGAATGGGATAAGGGTCTTCCTTTTGGCTCTCTTTGCTCTTAGAAAGTCATCCAAATTCATCCACGGGCGTGGCTCCTTTTGAATTAGTCTTTGGACATAAAATACGGGGGGGGGGCCCTTTAGAAATTTTATATGAGGTTTTGGAATCTGATCAAATAAAGGAGACGAACGTGGGTGAATTTGTTGATAATCTTAGAGGAAAACTTTCTAGCGCCTGGAAGTTTGCTAGAGAAAATTTAGCTAGCTCTCAGGCTGCTATGAAGATTAATTATGACAAGAAAAACTCGAGCACGGTCGTTTGAGCCTGGGAATTAGTTTTGGTGTTAGGTACTGATTCGGATAACTTCCTTGAACCAGGTATAAGGGGCCTTGGAAGGTGTTGAGGAAGGTATCCGATCTTAATTATGAAATGGAAGCTCCCGGACCAAACGAAAGTGTCGAATTTTTCACATTAACAGACTGAACCTTATGTGTCTAGTAGATCTGATCCTTTGGAAACAGGGTATGAATCGGTTTCTTTGGTGGCAGAGGTGCTTCCTGATGGGTCTGAGGAAATAATTAATCAAGTACCTTCAGATGCTCTATCCAAGAATGTGCTATGTTTGGATGGGTTAGATGAGCATCTGAAGCATCTGATCTAAATCAAAGGAAGGGAAAATGGAAGGCTTAATTCGTTCTTTTTCAGATTTGGTTAGAGATTCTCCCGGATTGACCAGTTTAATTGAACATGATGTGGTAGTAGGAGAAGCTTCACCAATTAAACAAAGTCCTTATAGACTAAATCCCACTAAAATGGATATAGTCAATAAGGAAATAGAATATATGCTGAAACATGATTTAATACCACCTTCTGTTAGTCCTTGGAGCTCCCCTATAGTATTGGGTTGAAGAAATCCGATGGACAGTATCGGATGTGTGTGGACTATCGTAAAGTTAATGCACATACTAAAAATGATTCCTTCCTCCTCTTCCAAGAATGACGACTGCATAGACCGCATTGGTTCAGCAAAGTATATTACAAAGTTGGATTTGCTCAGGGCTACTGGCAAGTTCCTTTGTCGGATCGAGCAAGAGAAATTTCAGCATTTGTCACCCCATTCGGCTTGTATGAATGCAAGGTCATGCCTTTTGGGATGAGGAATGCTGCTTGTACTTTTCAAAGATTAATGAACCGTGTGGTCTGTGATTAGAAGGTTAAACCGAGATCTACATAGATGATCTTGTTGTTCACAGTAATGATTGAAAACTCATTTACTCAGGTTGGTAAAGTTTTTGAAGCTCTCCGTGCTGCGGGCTTAGTCATTAACCTCGGTAAATGCGAATTTGGTAAGGCCACAGTTGTGTATCTGGGTCATGAGGTTGGTCTGGGTCATATAGCCCCGAAACAGGCTAATGTCCGAGGCTATAACTAATCTAAAGAGACCGTGCAATGTCCGAAAAGTTCGAAGGGTGCTAGGTATGGACGGGATACTATAGGAGGTTTCGTTAGGAAACTTTTCTGACATTGCTCGTCCCTTGATGATCTTTTGCTAAAAAATGGAAATTTATTTGGACTAGCCGAGTGTGAGGAAGCATTCATTAAAATTAAGACTATTCTTATGTCTAAACCTATTTTGATCTCTCCTTATTTTCAAGCTCTCTTTATAATTGCTGTGACGCTAGTGGTGTCGGCATTGGAGGCGTTCTCTTCCAAAAACGTGAGGACGAGGTGTACCCAACATCCTACTACAGCAAAATATATTAACGGCGGAGCGTAAGTATTCAACTATTGAGAAAGAGGCTCTCGCCCTGATCCGTACCATATCTCATTTTAAACCATACTTAACTAATCTTTCTTTTCCAGTGGAGGTATGGACGGATCATAATCCGTTAGTGTTTATTGAACGGATGAAAGGGTCTAACCAAAGGATTTTACGTTGGGCCTTGCAACTGCAAGAGCTCAACTTGGTAATTAAACATATTAAAGGATCTGATAATAAGATCCCGGACACCTTGTCTAGGATGTAAAGTGTTTATTTTTGTTTGGTCTTTCCCTGCCTCTTTCGCCCTGCTCGTTTCTCTTTGTGTTCATTTAGAGTGAAAGCAAGTGCTAACTTTATGGTTTGTTCCGACGTTGTTCGGTTGTTTCGTTTATTTATATGATAATTCTGTTTTTTTTTTGCCAGTGTTGTTTTTAGTTTAAGTATTAGGGTAAGAAATATTCAGTTCTATATTAGTAATAGTTTCTTATTAGCTGATAGGTAGGTCTTTGTGCCATTTATATCTTTAATTTTTAGCAAGAACTTTTGGAATTTCAGAACTTTATCATTTTCTGTGATTTAGTACATTTTGTTCTTCGCTTTAGAATTATGTTCGATTAATTTTTATTTTATTTCCAGGCTTTGTATTTAATTAGACTGTTTATATATTGGTATGTTTAATTGAGGTATATTTAATGCCGACCTTTTTATTTCAGAATGTGTAATGCACAATTGTGTGTGCTTTATTAGATAATTCTATGCATGTTTACATTAAGGTTATCTTTACTTTTAAGATTGATGCTATTTTAAGATTTAATTGATTCTTTAGGTTGTATAAAAAATTTTACTCTATTTGATTAAAAATTTTTTTGTAGGGGGAGAAAGGTATTAGATTAAAGTAAATTAATAATTTGTTAATTATAATTTGTTAATAGTTGTCCAACCTTTTGATCTTATTTTAGGTTAAGTTTTTTTTTTTTTAACAAGTTAGTATCGTTTATTAGTTCGATGAACTCTGTAAGGGAGTCATATGACTTCGCAGTTTTGCTTTGTTTACCGCCTTCTCCCCCGGTATTCGTGAACCATTGAAGTGCCGTATTAACGATCGTTGTTTTTTCTCTCCTATGAGCTGTGTTGACTCGAGTGGAAGGCTTGATCGTAAGGGTGGTGATTTGTGACAGGGTTAGTTCGAGTTCCTCCTCACATCCTGACGCTTCGCCACTTTATTTATGGTCACTTCAACAATTTTGTACGGAGATTTGGATCACGGCATCTTTATTCCTTCGCTGCCTTGTGTGTGGTCGCTGGTCTTTGTCACCCGCGGCATTCATCAGCCACGCCCCTTCCCTCGTTCTTCGGAAGGATTCAGAACGAGTTGGCCCGTGTCTACTGAGAACGGCGTAGTTTGTGGCGTGCGAGAACCGTTGACGTCCCGGATTCTCGGAGGCTACCACCCTCGGTGTTCCCGTGGTATTTTGGGTTGCCTGCAGGCATTGCAGCTTGACCCGGTTGACCTCGGAATCAGCGTCAGTGAGTTCTTGGAACTCGTGGAGACAAGTAGGGCGGCTTTCTACAGGTATGAGATGTTTTATAGCTATTTAAGACGATCGTGAATCGCTGAGTACCTGTAGATTTGCACGCCCCTGTTTGCAGTACGGTCTTCTGGACCTTGTATGGCCTGAAGAGACGGTCTACTAAGCCTCTTGTGGTTGAATCAGTTTGTAAGATTATTTTCATAATTTATTATTTATCTACTTATTATAATTATTCTTAATATATTATATTCACTAATTTAAGTTTTGAGTATAATTTAGTCTGTATGTGTTAGGTAGGAGTATTATTAAGTTTCCCTCTTATTTTCTCTTGCTTCCTTCTGCCTAACTTATTTTCTTAGGTTAGTTTTGTCTGGCCAGCTATTTGGAAGGTACCTACCTGAAGACATACTTAAAAATATCCTATTTCTTGGTTTAGGGTTTAGTTTAGTTATAGGTGATCTTTTTAAAGATCTTAAGGTTGGTTTTTCCCTTGATATATATATTAATTTTGATTATTAATTTTGCCAACCGCTACCTTTTTCTTGTGTAAATAAATATTGTAACTTTTGTTGAGGTGTTTGCTCTATTGTTCCTAAGTTGCTGTGTTACATTTCTACTGACCGCAAATTCTGAGTAGAGACAAGAACCCTTGAAATTACGGCCGTAAATAAGGTCGTAACACCGAGGTAAAAGCTAGGAAGCAAAACAAATTCTTCTCTCTATAAGTTACTTACAGTTTTGTCATAATTAAGACCATAATAATATGTGGAATAGTCATATATTGTTGGTTTTATAATTTTAGCTTTTCGCCGGCTACCAATCCGGGACTGTGTATGTATTACCAGAACCAAGTTCGTGAATTCCCAGTACATTTTCGTGCATTTAGCTCCAAGTACTGATTTTCTAGGCACCAATAGGCATCTGATTGAATATACATATTATTTTTAAATGCAGTCATTGCAATCACTTATTCGACAATTTTTGCCTTGCCTCGCTATCAAAGACACAACAGTTTCTTGTTTGAACACCGGATAGCCTGGGACAGTCAATAGATGGCGTCTGTAGTCCACGATTCTGAAATTAAATCCGGTCCAATCCAGTTTCGATTAACGAATTTGCAGACGTCACAGTCACCTGAGGCCCTTCGGTTCTTAGAGGAGAATGAGTCGCCAAGGGGGGGGGGGGAATTTTAATTGGGAAATGCTGGTTTCCGAACTATCAAATGGTCTCCACTCGTGTGAGGTTCGCCCCTTATCTATTTTGAAAAAAAAAATAAATACAAATAAAATGAGTCTATCAGACGTTTTCATGGAATATATTGCGTTCTTGAAAGCTACCTGAGATATATTGCAGTTCATTTCAAGCTTACAATGACAGTAATTAGAGTTTGGATGGCTGTATTAACGTTTATTAGATGATCTCTAAATGCTGAAGGAATTTTCAGCTTTATGTTGGTAGGCAGAGAGTGATGTCATATATAGAGCGGCAGCCTTGACCATTGAGATACAACGAACGGAGATACCGACTGTAAGCCCTACTGGTATTTAGGAGCAGACTTGTAAACTGTGAAACTCATATTCAATTCAAATTCAAAAAAATTTATTGACAAAGATACATCAAATGGGATGTATTAGCATGCTAATGCAACCCCAACAAATATAATTTTTACAATGCTCTTTTATCTATTCCAGAAAACCTTAGGAACTTATTAACAATTCTTTTTGTGAAATTATTATTCAAAACAAACTTGATCAGTAACATTAGTAATAGAACATTAATAAAATCCCTAAGGTTATCACTTTCTAACATATATGATGCAGAGTATGCGAGTATGCTTCACCACATAATCTACAGGGTATACCATCACCATCCATATATTGCCAACAATAATTATACCCCAACCTCATTCTCTTAACAAAAGTATCAACTTTCGAAAGTACCTTACCATATGTAACTTTAATGTTTTCAGTGACAAACAAATAATGCCCCATACTGACGCTGCCCTCTTCTTCCAAACCTTTATAGCCTTTTCTGTCCCCCAGACCTCTCTCTTTTTATTCTCATTCCTCTTTTTATTTCTATTTAGGCTCATAGAGGTTTCTATGTCAATGTAAGGCTTTCGTGTGGCTTCCTTGGCCAGATTGTCAGCAACTTCATTTAATAAAATACCAATATGAGATGGAACAAAAGAACTTTACAGCCGACAAACCAATCCTTTACAGAGCACAACCACCTCGCTACTACTGGGAGTTTTGCTATTTAAGGCTAGCAAAGCACTCTGCGAATCAAAAAACACAAATATATCCTTTATTTTATTAACAACCATTTTTAGGCCTCATGTATACCATGTGACTCTGCTGCCGTAGATGACGTTTCATCTTCAAGCCTCTTGGGCAGCGTTGCATCCACACTAATATCATTTTCATAATACTCACGAACAACCACACCACAACCAGCTTTATTACCATTTACAGAGCCATCACAATATATATGAATGGTATTACACCTAGGTAACATATTCAGTTTACTAAGAAAGGATCGTCTTAAAACACATGTATTACACTCGCTCTTTTTATAGTCCAACTTACTTATACACATATTTAACCTACAACACAACTACGGCTTTGGACATTTTACTCTTTCCAAATGAACACAGCATTTAACAACGTCATATTTTAACAATATCCTATATAGTTTTCTCAAATGACCATTAGTCTGTTCGAGATTCTAAAGTTACCAGACATCATGTCAATGGCCTTTTTAAAAATCTCTTCACCCCTCCTTATACTGCGGACAACTGCAGCACAGACTATTTCTTGAACTCTCTCGGAGATACTTGGGAGATTCAACTCCATTCTCATGATTTCTATGCGCGTGCTCATGGGACAGCCTAGTATTTTGCTCATAGCTTGATTTTGTATTATTTCTAACTTCTTTAATTCTCTCTCCGGATAGCAGATTAGCACCGGGGATGCATAGTCAAATAACTGATCGAACTGTGCTTATGTATATCATTCGTAATACAGGTATACCGGCACCATTGCCTCTATTAGCCAACACCTGAAAGGTCTTAATCTTGCCAGGCAAATATTTCTAACATAATTGACCTCATCCATACTTTTGTGAAAGCCAATGTACATGCCAAGATATTTATAAGTTCCTACCATTTCCAATTGCCTCCCATTAAATGAGATCACATTTTTAATTGGATAACGTGATTGGATTTGACTTTTACTCTCATTAATAACTAATTCACCCATGTGTAAGCATAAAGTATGTAGTTCAGATAAAGCCTTTTTTCAAAAACAACCTCATCTGTGCACTGGATCATTATGTCGTCAGCGTATATGACAACTCTGTGCCACTAGGAAAAGAATGCCTTGCAATACGATCCATAAGTACATAAAACAAAGTAGGACTTAAGACGCCCCCCTGTGGCGTACCCAATTCCATATCCATTTCTTCAGACTCATGCCCCTGAACCCAGACCTTAGCCCGCCTTTCACTTAAGTAGCTTGCAATCCACCTTAGCAATGATCCCTTAATACCCTTATTAACAAGCTCTTCGAGTATGAACATCTTTATTTGCCCTGTCCAATGGTCCTTTGAGATCAATAAATGCCCTACATTTGACATTGCTGTTGCACAGCACTCTTGAAGCACAATCTGCTGTACTCTTTCCCTTAATAAAACCATAAAGATTGTGAGAGAATTGATCACCAATGACAAAAAGTAATCTATTAAGAATCATCCGTTCCATTAATTTGCATATACAAGATGTTAATGATATGGGGCGATATTCTGCATTACTCTTAGGTACAGGTACGAGCAATGCCAATTTCCATTTAATGGGTAATTTGCCATTTTCAAAACAAAGATTGATCAAATCAAGTAGTGGGCTATCTTCCATCATTATAAGACCAATTTATTATTTCATATGTTACCCCATCTTCCCCAGGAGCAGTCGACCCACCTTTCTTAATTCCCAACAATAATTCATCTTTAGTAAATGGGCAAATAGTCTCGTCCACCATATCTATTTACATTCTTACTAACTGTCGTCGCTGTGGTCGACGGTTTACGTAAACTAGCCTGCAACATTGTCCGGTAAATTACGAAAGCTAGAGCAGATGACCATTTCTTCATTATTCATTTGCCATTCCTTTTGAGTCATGATGCGCAATGTTTTTTCTTCTGATCCCTCTCACTTTAATTCACAGCGCTCCATACACCACTGAGGGACTTCATAAAAGATACCTCCTCTAAAAAGCGTCCCAGTATTTTCCTTTTATTTTTTTTCGTATTTCAGAAGTACCTTCTGCAATTTGTATCATAACCTCTCTATTACTTAGATCATTAGGGTTGTTTTTGTTCCAACCCTTTATTAACTTTGTCATCGGTATAACTTTGCTTTTTTATAATTCACAATAGAACGGTTCTCCTGATTCCCTTTACGTGCAATATAGAATCTATTACTTTAAGCAAATCATCCAGAAACACATTATCATCATTTCCATGTCCATTTACATATTTGTAGTCCCCTATAGTATTCACCAACCTTAGCCATAAATGTAACCTTCTCATCATTCTTGATTGTTAATCTTTTTCGTTTCGGACTGAAAGTTGTCCTTTGTATACCTAGACCTCACCTCAAGAGCAAATGGTCACTTACTAAGTCACGAATAACGGAGGCAAAAGCTTCATACTCAGGACATATTCGAAGAGCAAGGGCGTTAGTCAAGTAAGGACACCTCTCACATGAGTGGGGTCCTTTATTTCCCAAAAAACACCAGTGTGATCAAGAGAATTAACAATACTGTTCATGACAACCCCATTTTTATTGAACCCCCATTATTTTCAAAAATTCTTATGCCGGGCATTAAGGTAACCCAGTAGTAAACACTTTTCTTCAAAAATACATAGAGGCAAACTTTCTATATTCAGCATATCACTATGAACATAAATATCAATAATGTATATATAACAATCAGTAACATAAAATTTCAAGGACACAAACTCTGTACCATTAATCATAAGAGTCACATAAAACAGCAGGAATGCGGTTCTTAATAAAAGTAGTTAACCCTCTGGTGTTATTCTCTAGGCATGCAGGTTAATTCATAAATCTTTGATATCCTGGCAACTGAAAGCCAGCACCATTTACCCCTACCTCCTGCAAAGCAACTACATCAGGATTGCAAAACAAAAACGTATGCATGAATGTCAGTTGCCCGTTTACTTAGACTATTTATATTCCACGATAAACATTTAAGTTTACACATATCCATTACTACTTATATTTATTTGCTCCCTAAAATCTTTTACTTTCGCAATTACGTTTGAGCAGAAAAAAAATCCCTTAGGACAAACGACCGTGTTATAACAAATATTTATTTGCAATACTGAAACTAACATCTGTAGATTCTAAATCATTTTGAGAAATTTATAATATGTAGTTGGTTGTCAGTTGATGCTAGTTCACTTGGAGTAGTAACTGCTTTTGGTCAGCAACCTAGAAAGCATTGGCAGATATACTCCTGTCCCAAGCTTTCCACTCCACCTTGAGCCAGTCCTAAAAGATAAATAAATCTTTAACCACCCAATTCAAATTGGAAACCAGAATTTGTATAGAATTTGTTTTAAATTGATATTTAAATGATATATGAATATAATTTTTGACGACCCTAAACTTTTGTTCACAATATATAAAGGCGAATCAACAAATTAAATTCGCCTCCAAAACTAATCTCAATTTAATATTATTTTCTAAAATTGAAAATCAAAAGCCAACAAGCCAACAATTTCAATCATATTTTGGACCTAATTAACAAATTAAATATATGTGATGAAGGCATCACTTAGAATATATGTTAATAGGCCGAATTTCAATAAACAAGCAATTTATGGTCGACAATTGATGATTTTAATTAGAGTAGCCTATAAACAAACCTAGTTTCACGAGCGATTTTCAATTACTGTGTTCAAGGCTTTATTTAATTTTTTACTTGAGGATGATAAAAGTCACCAAGAAATGCCACTACTATTGTGCCAATCAATTATAGGGACTTCATAGGATGAAATAGAGAATGGATATGATAATTCCATAACCATCACTGAGGTCGCCTCCACATTCATCAGACGAGATGTAGAGTTAATTTAATTCTTCATGGTATTACACTTAGTATTCATAGCACTGAACACAATGAGTCCCATCGCTGTAGAGTCCTGAAAAAAATGTCCAGCACTACGACGAAGAATATAAATCCATAGAATATCCACAGGTAAGGTAAGTGAGGTGAGGGAGAGTAATCACTCCTTGACGGTTGGTGTTGGACTGCTTTTCCCTTCCGACCGTGACTTCGAGGTTACTTCGTAGAGTTGTTTGGCTCGGAATATTCAGAAAATTAGGTAGTTAGTAGTTATCTTTAACTCCTCTTTACTTTGGTTTGCACAACGAAGGCTGAGGTCAGTTAATTAGCACAATTTTATTTACAGTGATTTAGGAAAAATAAAGCCTCAAACATTAATTGAACAAACCGGAAGTAAATTAAAACAAAAAAATAAAAGGAAACAAATTCAAAGAAATTATAAAGTAAACTACGGAGATAATTACCAATTCCTACCGATCATAAAGAAAATTTCTCAATCACCCAAAATAGCAATACACTTTTTACAAAATGTTATAGGAATATATATTTGAATATATATTTTATACAATGTTATTTCGAAGATTATCATTTGGCTCTTCCATGTACTTGAAAACTGCTGCTAACAATAAGGCCACATTATAAACCTGCGTTCTGTATGAATCCACCTTCCCTGCTTGACAATCATCTTTTGTAATATATTCCCTCTCACTAACCACAGCAGAGCGGGACCTCAACCTCACAGTAACCCAAGCAGCAAATATCTTTAGCAGCAGTACTTTTCACACCCAGGCCATTCTCAGCAAATGTACCTTTCACTTTGCTAATCTTATCAATCCGACCTTGCATGGAAGATTAACTTCCCAAGTTCATTTACTTCTAATCGAAGATCGTTTACTGCATCATTATGTTCTTTACTCCAGCGTTCCCATACATTAACCACTGGGGCTGCTGCTGGGCTATTTGAATCGAAACAATTCTGAGGTATCTTCGGTGGTGAATTGATTACTGTGGTTACTGCAACTAATGGTTTTCGCTTACATGACCATGAATTTGAGATGTGCCCTTCTCCACAATGACAGCACTTTGGAATAATTTTAACATTATCCTTAATTTTCTGCAGACAGTCTTTTGAATCATGGGGCTTGCTGCAGAATCTACACCTAAAATCATTTTGGCACTTGTATGCCAAATGTCCCCATTGACTACATTTATAGCATTTAATAGGAGGCTCATTCAATACAGATACCCTTCTATAACCAATGCAAGAAACAAAAATCTTATCTGGAACTTCACCTCTAATCAACGCTATCGCCTGAGGTTTTTAGCACACACCTCACCCCCTTGCTTACCTCTCTACGCTTGGCCCACACAATTCGCTCGTCCTGTAATATAAGTTCAAGATCCAGACGCAATGGAATACCAAAAATAATAATTTTGGTTAATTTTCTTCCTCCTTCGGTTTTTCCAAAACAATCCCATCACCCAGTAATTGTTAAATACTTCACTGCCTTTTCGTCTTAACAGTAATAAATTCTCTATATTTTCCATCCTTGAACGACACTTCAGACTCAGGGTGACTTCTATATAGTTTAAATGTCCACTGCAGTTTGTTATTGTAATTAATCTCAAGGGAACGTGGAAAATACAATCGCTTCCTTTCAGTGACTTGATTGTTAAAGCTCACCTGATCTTCGTTATCCTCATCAGAAGAGACGTCGGTATTTTTATTTTTTAATACAAGGTCTCTCCCACTCACCCTTTTCCTCTATTAGCCAAGCCATTAGCATTCGTCCACAAATAATTGCTGTACCTCCTTGTGCTTCGACTCCTTGCGAGCTTTCCTTGTTTTTCCTCTTTTTTTTTTCTTCTTAAAAGGCTCAGTCATATGACCAGACTCACTACTCGTCAATGCCAAATCCTCACACACAACTCCATCGTCCACAATTATCTGATCATCTGAAACATACCAGTAGGTTCATTGGCATGCAGGCCGGTATTAGATGGTCAAGTGTTGGAACCAAGGAGCAGCAGTGAGACACGTCCGACCGGTCCACATGCTCGAGTCTGAGTGAACTGTGAAACTGTCCGTCTACCGAAAATATATGGGTGGCTTACTTACCAAGCACCACTAATTGCTTGTTCGATTTTGGGTCTAGATCCAATATATGAAGATCCCAAGATGAAACTAATATAGAATATATCTGCAGACTCTACTGATTATAGAATGACCAGTGACAGACATTTTGGAGGGTGGGTTCCCCCTGACAGACGCACTGAAAAGGGGGTGTTAATTGGATCTAGATCCAACTTAGAAGATACCGAGTAAAATTTATACTACAATAACACTGCACATCCTAGAATACTGTAGTGGTAATGACAGACATTTTAGTGGGTAGTTACCCCCTGACAGACGCCCACCCCCCAACGAGTGTGGGAAGGGGGGGAGAGGATCTCCATTCAACATTGGCGATACCAAGTAAAATTTGTACTACAATTTTACTGCACACCTAGATGTGTGGTTACCCCCTGAGACACCCCACACCGAGTGGGGTCGGGGAAGGGAGGGGGAGACAGGATCTGATTCTATCACCGGAGATACCAAGTAAAATTTGTACTACAATAGCACTGCACATCCTAGAGTACTGTGGTGGTAATGACAGACATTTTAGTGGGTGGTTACCCCTTCACAGCCATAACCTACGATTGGAAGGGAGAGATGGGACACCTTGAAATGATTTAAAATCTATCATAGGCAATATTGATATTATAAATATGGTAATTATCTAAAAATCGTGAGCCTGATAAAATGTAAAAGGCAAAAAATTCAAGAAATATTGTGATGTTTCAGCATAAGAATTACTGCCGGAGTTTTGTTTTTGTTTTTTAAAAATTCCTATTGAATTATGGAATATTTTCACTTCATTAATTCCATCACATATATATAAAAAACTATGTATGAGACTACTAGGCCTGGTCTACTTTCTATAGCTTCATACACTCAAACATATCTATAATGGAATCCATTATGATAAAAAAGATAGTTCCGTCCTTAAATACGCAATCCTCCTCTGTTCAGTTGCTCATCGCCTAGAGTGCTTGTTTATATTTTTTAAAATTCTCTCAGTCACTGCTCGTCCTTTGCGAGGATAAGGTACAGAATAGCCTTACTGTTTTAGTGTTATTTATTTATTTTTAATTTTTTTACACCCATATCATAATTTTTGTATGCTTTTTCTGTAATTTTTAGATAATTTTAATGTAACTGTACTGTACATCATTTTAGCGCTCAGTATGTTTTTCTGTTTTAAAAGATTCATAAATTTTTAAATGTTCTGCATTCTGATGTTGATGTTCTTTGAATTTTTAAATATTGCGTAATTTCTATGAATTATGGAGTGCGTAGTTTTAATGTTCGTGTGTTTATCTTTAATTATAGCCTTGAGAATGCGACTATGAGTCGTGAAACGTTGGCGAAATAAATGTACCTGAGTACGATGCCTTTCTCTATGGTTCCCCTGATGAGATGTACCTAGAGCTGCAGCTCCGTCTTCTAAGGATATATATATATATATATATATTATATATATATATATATATATATATATATATATATATATATATATATAATAATAATAATAATAATAATAATAATATTAGCACTATCCTTTGGTGTGGAGTTCTTACTTCACACAAAGTAGTATTTTATGTGAATGGGGGGAGGGGGTCACAAGTGACAACAGCTACAAGTATTTGTGCTGAGCCATTTTTGAATAATTAAGCCAGTCATATAGTGCCACTCTCAATTCCTCTAAAAAAAAGAAATGTAAGATAAGTATTCTCGTTTTAACAGCGTCTTTTGTCATTTCTTTTCTTGCCTATAGTTAGGGCACTGCAGCCATGTCGAGGTTCGTAGCCGAACGTGTCTTACCATAACTTAATTGTTCTTTAGTTGCTGTAGGTTCGTGTGGATGAAATGAAATTTTTATCGGATATGGGAGTTCGATTGATTTAAGACCAAAGTCCCACCATAAAGAGCCGTTTTAACACCCGCACATTCACAAAGAGTGGTGTATCACAACACAAATAATTATGGAAAGGAAATGTGAATGAATTGTTCAGTATAGGCTAACTATTAACATTAAAACATTTTCACCCATTCTATTCCCCCTCCCGAAGTTTGACGATCATACAACTTGGAGCTCATGACTCCCAAATTAAGTTGGCCTATAATATCATGTCAGTTATCTAATAGTCCACTTATTTTCGGCTGCCCCACTCAAATTGATCTGTACGCTATCATCAAGTATCAAAGTACCATATATATTCAGGGATGAAAATTTATACTCAAATAAAAATGATACGCAGTTTGATGTTTAACCCAGCCGAGTGTGTTTGTCTCTTAACGTTCCCGCCGGCACGCACCACAGGCAGCCTATGTAATGTGTTTCAATACATTCTATCGATGCTGGCTTTGACGACCATTATTCGGCTAATTTCCCCTCCCATAGTAAATATCCTTTACCTTAATGGGTTCATTTTGTCCAGTATACAGGCACTAATATCATATATCCTCACGTCTATTCAATGTATTTACCATCGCAAATATGATTTCTCTAATGCGTCTTCAACACAGTCATAAAAATCGGACAACCGAATGTGCAAATATGTCAGCTGTGTGCAAGGCATAGGGCGTCAATCACTAAACACTTAAAACACTAAATTCATTAAATACTCATTATACCCCAAATTCTCGGTAAACATTCACTAAACACTCACTTAATCCTAAACATTAATTAAACACTAAACACTCACTAAACCTAAGCACTCATTAAATACTAAATGCTTACCAAACCCTAAATATATATTATACTAAACAGTGAATGAACATCCACTCATTAAAAACTCAGTAACCACTTACACACTAAACATTTGCTAAACACTAACATTCACAAGACTACATCACAAGACATTCACTAAACGTTCACTTAACATTCGCAAAACATTCACTAAAACCCTAAACACTCAATGAATACTTACAGACTAAATATTCACTAAACACCACCATTCACAAGACATTCACTAAACGCTCACTTAACATTCACAAAACATTCACTAAAACCCTAAAGACAAAACTTTCTCTGAATACTTACACAATAAACATTCAATAACATTCACAAAACATTCGCTAAACTCTAAAGACTCAGTAAACATTCACTGAATACTGACACATTAATCAGTCACTAAACCCTAAACATTCATCAAACACTTTCTCATAAACATTCACTAAACGCTTACTCACTAAACCCTAACAATTCGCTAAACACTTACTCATTAAACATTAACGATACAAAAAATTCACAATCACACTCATTTTTCATTTCTCTTGTTTTCTTTACATTAATGCTAGGTGATTATTTTTTTGGTCTAGCTTGCTCTTATATTTATTCATAATCTTCTTGAGAGAATGGAAATGTTCGAAGTAACTTGGTGTGTAGAGAGATTGTTTAAAAAACAGAGATCCTCTGTGTCCTTCCTCAGCCAGGTGTATTATATCGCCAAGTTGTGAAATTTCCTGAATGTAAGGGATTTTTTCTGTTTCACAGCCAAACGGTTAATGTGGATCATCAAAGAAAAAGGACAGTCATGGAATGGCGAATACATCAGAGAAACTTGCTTACTGGTGGAATATTTCCTTTCCTCATAGATCCTGAAATGTGTTATTTCTTGAAGAAGTCACATTTCCTGCTTGATAAGGCACCATGTTTCAAGGCTCTTCAGACACAGGTGCTGCTTCAACACAATGGTATCGATTTCATCTCGTCAAGTGAATTTCCAGGTAGCTCCCCTGACCCTTAATGTGTGTGAAAACATTGGTAGTATCTTAAAGGATCGTGTTGAAGCGCGCACAGTGAACTATGATGGTATACCAAGCCTCGACAACCTGCGAAGAGAGTTGACGAAGCGCTCAAGGAAATGGAGTTTGAGTCTCAGCTTTTTTGCGATTTACTGAAATCATATCCCTCAAGAATGCAGGCTGTGGTACAGG
>NC_061093.1:9792788-9803554 GCF_015104395.2 Macrobrachium nipponense
AATTTCAAAATAGTTACCCAAAAATAAAACCTTATTTCTCCCCCAAAAAGCTAACACAAAAAAAAAAGAAGTAAAAAAATCCAAGAAACATGAAGTGCGCTAACTCCTAGCAAAAGAAATCATCTCAAAATGAACACCACACACCATCTCCCAACGAGACATTATTTCACATTTTTTACATCTACTTTTTCTCCATTAATTAATATGGGCAAAGGTCAGTCAAAATAAACGTCAAGAATTCTGATCATCATATATGGCGACATTAAATCCATCTGAAGGAAAAGAAATGATACCCTTCAGAAATCGAATAAACAGATGAGCATAAAAAGAACGGGAATAAAATCAAATCACTCTGGCACACGCGGGAAAAAACTGACTAGAAACTCAAATGTCTTCCACCAAAAACATAGTCTTCAAACGGTGCATATGGAAAATGTTCTTACCTTAATTAACGCATCTCCGTCCACCTTCCAACTCCGGCTCGCCTCACTAAATGTCACTTCTGTTGGACGGCTAAATGCCCTACTTCCGATTCGCTATCGGATTATGCGCACAAGTGTTCTCAAAAGTTCTGTCTGCATTCATTTCCGACGTAAAGATCGGGTGGTAGGTACCGCCTGTTCACCCCCTCGAGTCCCGCACCCGCTCGCGGGGTCTCCTCGGATCCTGTCTGTTTCTCGTTCGTCGGCAGAATCGGTTCGTTCACCCAAAATATTCGCTGATCAACCTATCGACCATCGAAGCTTTTCAAAGCACACTCACATGGGCGCTTGTTGACCATTCCAATCTCTTCTCAATGGAGTCCGTTGTCCCCTATACGGTATTCACATTCTCAACCACACAACCACCCCCTCCTTCCCTTGAAGAGCAGGTCATTTGTATAAATGGGTCCGCTTTGTGATTTAGTCTGTCCATACAGACGAAATCGCCCTTCAATTTCATCTGAAGGTCAACCTAAAGCACTTGTTACAATGGCGATGAAAAGGTGGAAAAATATACAATCGTAAGGATTGTATCTTATCGTTTTGAAATCAAACTTTGACGTTGTAAAAGATAGTTGCACAAACTCTTTCAATTTTAGAGGTCAGGTCAATTATTTCTAAGCCCATCCCCCCCCTCAGTTACCTCTCCAGCCCTGTCTGTGTATGTCTGACTGTTTATCTGTCACTTATGCTAGAATCTTGATTGACATCATGACAGCAGTCGCGAATTTCATCTGTCTGTCTCCTGCGCTAAATATGACCACAATGGACATGATGCAGACATGTTATGATATCGTCTGTCCGTCCTTATTCGTTCACGAGTTTCCTTCAATCCTTCATGTATAAAAATTCGTTTTATTCAAGCACAAGAGTTGAAACAATGATATGCTAATTTTCAACCCTAAACCTTTATTTTACGCTCTCTCTCTCTCTCTCTCTCTCTCGTCCTCTCCTCCTCTCTCTCTCTCTCTCTCTCTCTCTCTCTCTCTCTCTCGCCTTTCACTTTCACGTTTGTATTCCAAGCACTTACTTTCCAGTAACAGGAAAGAAAGATTTTTGTGGACTAAGAAAGTTCATTGACATTTGAAACTTGGACGAAGAAGAACTGGTCATGTTCGGCGCAGTTAGCATTGCATTTGTATATTTTTTTAAAGCTAAAACTCCACTAATCCAATGAAGATAATGGAATGAATGCGTACAAAAATTTCCACTACCATATGAGATAAAATACATGGAAAGAAAAATGATGTATTTAAGTTACTGTATGGAGGAAAACTCCATACGCAAAATATATACGTGAAAAATGTCTCACATAAGTACAACATATGGCAAAATTCTACACGTGACTTACAAGATGTGGAACGATTCCATTTGTAAGATAAAACTGCATAGTAAAATTCCACGTTTGAGTTGCAATACATTGAAAAACTCCAAAGGTCAAGATATAAAAAGGTTAAATTCTGTTTTAGTTCACCCAACATCGAAGTTCTGCACACTTGGCGCCATCTCTAGATGTTGCATAAAACTCCGACCGAACCACTGAAGTTGGTAATAAGACCGTTGTAGTAAGTCCGAACGAAGGTTACGGTTTAGCAAACTTTCAGAGAGAAAAAAAGATAACGTCGAATAAAAGACTGATGAAATAACGAAGACAAAAGCTGTTCTGTCATTCGTGTGTATACATCAACCTTCAGGGGCGATACGAATATCCTTCATTGACTGAAATATTCTCCTTAGGGATTTGTGTGACATCCGAGAGTTTGTCCCCGAGAGGGGTAATACCATGTTTTTTCGAGGTCATCAGATCTTTGTGAAAATCTGCAGAATCTAGAGATTATTGCGGACTTTCGTTTTCATCATTTTGCTACGTAAATCACTATATTAAGTGGATTTTCCACTGAGGCAATAGACCTGCGTTTGAGCAACTGTGCAAACCACTATTGAAAAACAATGTTATGCTCCAAAATTGCGAAAGAGTCAAAATGTACAAAATAAATGAATATAGCGAAAAACAAGTAAATTATTGCTTTTTACAGACACATAAAAAACTTAGTGGCTATTAAAAGAAATGTTAGCTTATTCAAGGCCTAAAGCAATGCATCATACTGTTAAGTATGTGCAACATACCTTAGGCCTATAGGATCAGCCTAAATTTGATGGGTGGGGAGAAACGTAATTCTCGGATGAAAATACCTTTCGTAGTCTCCTGAAAATAGTCAACCATTTTTGCAATTATGAACCTACTAACAAACTTACCCATCTACGATGGGTGATAAAATACAGGTGCAGAAGTGAAAAATTTATATGTACTATTGTTCAGCAATATTAAAATAAGGGCGATTATACGAATATTCTCTCTCTCTCTCTCTCTCTCTCTCTCTCTCTCTCTCTCTCTCGTAATGTAATTCAAGGGACGATCACTGAACGCAGAGAAATTCTTATTCATTGTTGTTTCCCCTCTTTTAATGATATTCTCTCTCTCTCTCTCTCTCTCTCTCTCTCTCTCTTAATGTAAGTGAAGGGACGATCAATGAACGTAAAGAAGTTCGTATTCATTATTGTTTACCCTCTTTTAATGATTATCTCTCTCTCTCTCTCTCTCTCTCTCTCTCTCTCTCTCTCTCAATGTAAGTCAAGTAACGAAGACGGTGATGGGATTATCGGATTACTTAGCTCTCAAATCACAAATTATCTCCTCTCTCTTTCTCTCTCTCATTTTTCGATAGCAAGATAAAATTATAAAAATTGTAGTGCATTAATGTTGATAAATGGCTCCTCTCTCTCTCTCTCTCTCTCTCTCTCTCTCTCTCTCTCTTGTCGGTGACTTTCATTTAACGGAACAGGGATCTTGATTGGTTCGTTTCTTTGTCAATTACTTTGCACGGTGATACGAATAATAAAGTATCTTTCTTCATTTTATGTTACTGCAAAGACGCAGCTTGTATGTCAGTGCGTTATGGCTACTGATAAATGCTCTTATGATCCTGTGTCTTCCAAAAAAGAGAGTAGGAAGTAGGAACTTGTCAGTTTCCTTTTTATTATGTCCATGGGCAGGATCGCATTACCGGGGAGTACTTCCTTCAACGTTATTTTGCGCACTGGCAGTCCCGATGGATTTAAGTTATTCAAAAAATCTTGCGGATATTGATGATAATTTTCATCTTTTATTATGTCCGAGCTAAAATATTCGCGACTTTCTCCGGGGAAGTTGTACAGAAATTATGTATGAAAATTCGTAAAGTAACAAAGTCTACGGGGATAAGAAGCCTCGTTTCACGGCCAGAAACAGCTCCGTTTCAGGGAATCCCTTCTCACCCCCACCCCCCTACAAAGGAGGGGGGGGTAGGTTGGATGAAACCCCATTACAAACCATCATAGGGGTCCCTACCATAACCCTGCCAAGTTTCATGCCCATCTGACCACCGTTTGGGCGTGATTGATGACAGACGACAGACAGACAGACATTACAACCCATTATAGTATGATTGATATTTTGGAAACCATCTTTGTTTCTGAAGAGAACTAGGTCTACAGGCACTCTGTATTGTATCGTCAACACATGCCCCTAGTGCCATGTGTTGGAGGAAAGCAACATTCCATATTAATTTCCCATTATTTCAAGTAATTTTGAATTACTTTTTTTTTTTTTGCCTGGGAGACTAATAAAAAATTCCGTTCTAAAGGACGTCCACGGAAGTCGATTAAATATGTGAATTAAATCAGATAAAATAATGCCACGAGACATTAGTCACTAAGAGTAAGATGGCGATTTCTTTTGTGTCCAAACGAATTATGACTCAGTAGAGAAGTTTGAAATCAACCTCTCTAAGTAAACTGTAAAGAAAGCTTCCTCTTAAACCTAAGAGTTTATAATTACAGTAAAAAAATACAATGAAATCACTTTATTTTGAGGAAGGACCCTATCAAAGGATGCTTCCCTAGGGGGAGTTACGGGAGCGCTGAACCACAAGAGAGGGGACACCCAGGTAACTCCTTTTGTGGCACCTGTAGGGTTTTTAGAATATAATATTTATAATGTCCGAGTGTTTCCCATTTCCAGATTTTACTCCCCCATGGAAAATGTCCAGATTTCTTTATTCCTTATATTTTCTACCTAACGATGGCTGATTTGCCACTCGTGGCCATTTCAAGTAGCTACTGACTTACAATCTTTTATGATTAAGCCGTCGTTGGCACCAGCATGGTCCTTGCTTATAGAGCAGTCCATAAAAATTCCATCTGGATTTACAACCTGTTTCTTTTCCGGCATGTGAGATAAGTTGTTGGTCGAGGGAATAAAAGGACAAACCACTATGAAGGTCGAGGAAGCTAGAGGTACAAAGCGGATAGATGGTCCAGGATAGGATCGTGAGTGTAGTACCAGGCTAATCAGACGATGGTGCAGATAAGAAATATGACTCACAATGAAAAATTGAATACCACTCAACTTCAGATGGGTGCTGTACATTGACCAAAGCAAAATCTCTCTGAAGAGAATCAGCAACCGCAGGCCTACACTTGGATGGGATCGATGCAAGTAGAGAAGGATCATTTCATTAGTGACGTGCTTGTTTTCTGGGCCAAACTAAATATCACGCACATTCAAATAGCAGTGGGCCAAGATCAATACCCTGAGGAACGCCAGAGATGATGTTCATGTAGTAGCGGTAGTGCTCATCGACACAGGTATATCTAAGTTTAACCAGAGCACTAAGCTGATTGACAGCTCTCCCAGGGCTGGCCCGAAGGATTAGATATTTTTACGTGGCTAGGAATCAATTGGTCACCAGCAACAAGACCTACAGCTTACTGTGGGATCCGAACCACATTATATAGAAAAATTAATTTCTATCACCAGAAATAAATTCCTCTGATTCCGCGTTGGCAGGGCCGAGAATCGAACTTCGGACCATCGGATGGTAGCTGAGCTCGAAAATCGCTAGTCCAACAGGAGTTGTGCCCATTGACAACTAGTATTCATTGCTATTTAGTCGTTTAAAATTCAATAGTCATATTTGGAAATGCTCCCACATTTTCCCATCTGACTCAGTTGGAAAAGTCAGTGCTTGAAGAGGGGCAAAGGCAACACTCGACCCAAACTGAAAGCACCGAGGCTAAACTTTTTCGCCAAAACCAAACTGTAAACTAGAGAAAAGATCTTTATTTTTTTAATCATGGACATTCAGACGTTCTCTAAGAGATGCTCAAAAACTATAGATAAAATGGAAATGAAAGAAATTAGTCAGCAATCGGCAGGGAGTGAACAACCACTCGCACATGTAAAAAAAATAAAAGATAAAAAAGATAACAAACAACTTAGGAGCAAAGTAATCAGCAATTTTCTCAAAAGGTTAAATAATAATATAAAACATAAAGACTATAAAAAAACCATTCGGCTCCACGCCTCCATAACTATAAAGGTCGTAAGACTGATTGTAGTAGTGTAATATTCTGACGGTGGAAACTTTAGTCGGGCGAGGTAGAATCTCTTCAACACCCACAAACCTCAGCATTATTCGGGTCTCTCCTTTATTCAAACTCTGTTACAACGTTTCGGAAAACAATACATCTTCAGGTTCTGTAGAAGTTAAAACCAACACATTTATACCCCAAAAAAACATAAAGTTAAAGTTAAGTATATCTCATTTTAACCAAACCACTAAGCTGGTTAACAGCTCTCCTAGGATTAGATATTTTGACGTGGCTAGGAAACAATTGGTCACCTAGCAACGGGACCTACTACAGCTTATTATGGGATCCGAACCACATCATATCGAGAAATGAATTTCTATCACCATAAATAAATTCCTCTGATTCCGCGTTGGCCGGGCCGAGAATCGAACTTCGGATTGGTAGCCGAGCGCGAAAACCACACGTCCAACGAGGAAACATAACTGACTATAATCAACATACCGAAAATTATAAAGATTAAATTTGAACTAAATCACTCCTCCTGCTGCTGGCAGAGTTCTCTACATAAAAGCCCGGTTTTAGTTTCCTGCCCGAGGGAAGGACACACTGCATTACTAACGAGGCAGGCGAGAGTGCAGTTCAAACTTGCTCTTAAGCACTGCAGGTTAAATGAAAAACAACTAAGAGCCGATGCAATCGTCTAGAAACTTAGAATCTGGTGATTATCCTCGTCTTTGGAAAGATATCCAGTCCTTAAATCCCAAAACTAAAAAGCTATCACAGAGAGTAGGGGAAGCAGTCGGAGACAAAGCTATCGCAAGTATGTGGGGCGATCACTTCAACAATATCCTGAATTGCATAAATGATCAAGATTCCCTAAGGGATGTAGATAACTTCTTACCGATAACATTCGATTTCATTTTGCAGACCATATTACGCCAGGTAACATCAGCGATGCCATAAACAGCCTACCTAATAATCAATCGCCCGGCTGTGATGGTCTTCCCGCAGAGGCTTTCAAATTCTGCCATCCGATAATTTACATTTTGCTAGCTGCCCTATTCAATGCGTGCATAATTCACCAGTTTCTTCCAGACTCCCTACTCTTAGTTCACTTGATACCATTAATCAAAAACAAGCTAAAGGATGCAACTGACCCTGGCAACTACCGGCCGATTGCAATCACAACGATCGCATCGAAGATACTTGAGTCGGTTCTTCTTGTGAGACTTCTACCCCTTTCTACACACCACTGACAACCAGTTCGGTTTAAAGCAAACACTAAACCGACACCTAAACCTACATACTGAAACGAATTGCATGAACCTACTACCTATCATCAGCCTCTCCTGTTTTCCTTTGTTTTGTACATATCATAAAAGCATTTGACAGAGTAAACTACCTGAAGCTCTTCCTGGAGCTGCATAAAAGGGGCACACCCTATGTCTAATTGGCATTTTACATTGCCGCTTCTCCACACACGCAATTCGTGTCAAAATGGGGTTGCCGCTTCCTACACAGCAATTCTGTGTCAAATGGGGTTGCCGCTTCTCCCACAGCAATTCGTGCTAAATGGGGTATAATACGTATTATCGTGCACCTTCGGCTCCCTAAACGGGCTTCGGCAAGGGGCATTCTCTCTCCATACCTGTTTAATATGTACACAGATGCCTTAATGTCAAACTGAACTCACTCCCAATCGGATGCACTGTCAATGAAACAACTATAAACAAACTCTGTTCATCGACGATATGGTTCTGATTTTCCCCATCAGTGCATGGCCTCCAACGACTCATCGACACTTGCCGCCAATTTACAGAGGAATTTAATATCCTATACAACGAAACCAAGACTTAGTGCATGTCGCTGCTCCCGAGATCGCTTAAGCAAATTGCAGAACCACAAATCTTCCTCGGAAATCATCGGCTGGAATTTGTGCACGAATTTTCGTATTTGTTTCACATTATCACGACGACCTAAAAGATACGGCAGACATTGAACAGAGGCATCGTAAACTATGTGCAACTGGCAACATGATTGCAAAGACGGTTTGCCTTCTGTCACCGAGACGTGAAACTACTGCTCTTCCGCTCGTACTGCTACAGTATCTATGGGTGTTCCCTCTGGACGAACTATACCCGAGAGACCATGAGACGTGTATCACTGTTGTGCACAATGACATTCTGAGACGCCTTACAAACACTCCCCGCTACCACTCCGCCACACAGATGTTCATAGAAAACAACCTGGACAATTTAAAAATCATTGTTAGGCGAACAATGTCCAGTCTGGTAACCCGAGTGAGAAACAGCAGCAACTTGCTCATACAAAGCAACCTAAGGAATGACGCAAGAAAAAGATCTAAATTGTGGGAAAGATGGGAAAAATGAGGGCTTTGTCCCTAAAGGACTTAATCTCTGTATTGGCAAGATGTCATCTGCAGATTTTGTCATCATTATATTTTTTGCTGATATTTTGATTTTTCATTATTACTGTGATTACTATCAAAGTTAAAGTTTTTTTACATTCAATTTTCGTATTTAGCCCTCTCTGGACCTGACTACTGTAACCACTTAATAAGGTCTCTAGTTGAAATTAAAGTTATATAAGCTGTGCACTAACTGTTATAACTCTCAATTTATTTTTTTTTCTCACCAATTTTATTACTGTTATTGCCAGTATTCTGATTTTACTATTTTTTTTATGCTACCTCAGTTATTTTGTGGATTAGTGCCGATTATTATTTTTTTATCATGTTGTCTCATGTATCTAGACTGTGTATGTTACTGTCTGTATTTTTTGTATATTCCTTGTATATGGCCCCGAGCTGAAATAAAGGATATTATTATTATTATTATTATTATTATTATTATTATTATTATTATTATTATTATTATTATTATTATTATTATTATTATTTATTATTATTATTATATAAAAAGGTCGATGGCTGTTTTAGCTTGGCTTCAAACCTAGCTTTATTTAAAACACTAAAATCAGAAAAATTAAAATGAATGTCGCACAAGCCGTGACAATGTTCTCTTATGGATGACTAAGGTGGTTTTCCTAGAAGGGACAGTAGACTTGTTTGTTTGTTTGTTTGTTTGTATGGTGTTTTGACGTTGCATGGAACCAGTGGTTATTCAGCAACGGGACCAACGGCTTTATGTGACTTCCGAACCACGTCGAGAGTGAACTTCTATCACCAGAAATACACATCTCTCACACCTCAATGGAATGCCCGAGAATCGAACCCGCAGCCGCCGTGGTGCCACGCCAACACCATACCGACCACGCCCACTGAGGCGCTGGAAAAGCATACTTGAACTTATACTTGTGGCTTCAAGAAGCTCTGGTAGACAATGATTTCGTTGAATTCTCCCCTGATATGAACTACACTCCACACACGAATTTGTATACAATCATTCAACACAGTTCACTGGAGAGCGACTCCTTTAACTTATAAGACTGCAATTTTAAAAAATGATTAAAAGCACCGCATGATGGCTGTAACAAGATATATTGCTCATTTTGTAGCAAATAAGTTCAAGTGGCCAATGACGATGGTCACAATGAGGCCCAAGAACCCAACTGAGCAGGTGAGAGTGAGCAGGTCTTTTGAATTTGTGAAAATTGGAAGCAAAAGTAAACACATCATTTATGATGCCCAGAAACGTACTTCAATCTAATCTGGTTTTCGTGAAATATTTGTCCTCTCATCAGTAGGAGTTTCTCGTTGGACGAAGGGTTTTCGCGCTCGGCTACCAATCCGGTGGTCCGAAGTTCGATTCTCGGCCCGCCCAACGCGGAATCTGAGGAATTTATTTCTGGTGATAGAAATTCATTTCACGATATAATGTGGTTCGGATCCCACAACAAGCTGTAGGTCTCGGTGCTAGGTAACCAATCGGTTCCTAGCCACGTCAAAATACCTAATCCTTCGGGGCAGCCCTAGGAGAGCTGTTCATCAGCTCAGTGGTCCAGTTAAGCTAAAATATACTTTTTTCATCAGTAGGTGTTTTGTCGACTGGAAATGCCTCTGCATATTTTAATTATTCGTACTAGTATCATGTAGTGGTAATATGACCTTCATTTCTAATAGAGCTGTCTTTAATTCACTGATGACACCATTCAAATTTTATGATACATTAGAGTTTTCCATGATTGCATTTCTTACCCTTAAGGTTTACGAGCATGAATCATACCAGAACTTGATGAAATTAGTCTCACCAGCAATAACTACCACAATTCATTAGGATTCCTCGAGCTGTGAATCAGCGCGAACCACATCAGTATTCAGAGCCACTGACTCCAAGGCCGCCTTTCGTGTTGAACCTCGTGTTTTTCCTCATATGCAAATAAAGAGCAATTTATAAAAGCGTGAGAGGGCTGGAAACTTGATAAGGGAACTGAGAAGGAGAGATGCCGGTCGAGGGCCGTTTATAAACAAGCTCTCTCTCTCTCTTGAAGTATAAGGAAATTTTTCATTATTCTTGGAAATGGGAAATGTAATTTTGCGTTCTGATGATACACTTGAGATCGAGTTCTAGTCAGGGTTGGTTATGACCGTGTTATTCGAGGTTCTTGTAATGTGTTTTTGTATATATAGTACACACACACACACTATATATATATATATATATATATAATATATATATATATATATATATATATATATATATATATATATATATATATATATATATTATATATATATATATATATATATATACATACATATATATATATATATACATACATAAATATATATATATATATATATATATATATATATATATATATTATATATATATATATATATATATAGTCTGTGTGTACGTGTGTGTAATTCTAACAGCCACAGTGCCCAAC
>NC_061093.1:9804054-9881041 GCF_015104395.2 Macrobrachium nipponense
GTTGGGCACTGTGGCTGTTAGAATTACACACGTACACACAGACTATATATATATATATATAGATATATATATATATATATATATAATATATATATATGTATATATTATATATATATATATATATATATATATATATATATATATATATATATATATATATATGTATGTATATATATATATATATTTAATTATATATATACATAATATATATATATGTATATATATATATATATATATATATATATATATAGTGTGTGTGTGTGTGTGTGTGTGTACTATATATACACATTACAAGAACCTCGAATAACACGGTCATAACCAACCTGACTAGAACTCGATCTCAAGTGTATCATCAGAACGCAAATTTACATTTCCCATTTCCAAGAATAATGAAAAATTTCCTTATACTTCAAGAGAGAGAGAGAGAGAGAGAGCTTGTTTATAAACGGCCCTCGACCGGCATCTCTCCTTCTCAGTTCCCTTATCAAGTTTCCAGCCCTCTCACGCTTTTATAAATTGCTCTTTATTTGCATATGAGGAAAAAACACGAGGTTCAACACGAAAGGCGGCCTTGGAGTCAGTGGCTCTGAATACTGATGTGGTTCGCGCTGATTCACAGCTCGAGAATCCTAATGAATTGTGGTAGTTATTGCTGGTGAGACTAATTTCATCAAGTTCTGGTATGATTCCATGCTCGTAAACCTTAAGGGTAAGAAATGCAATCATGGAAAAACTCTAATGTATCATAAAATTTGAATGGTGTCATCAGTGCAATTAAAGACCAGCTCTATTAGAAATGAAGGTCCTCATTACCACTACATGATACTAGTACGAATAATTAAAATATGCAGAGGCATTTCCAGTCGACAAAACACCTACTGATAAAAAGAAAAAATGAAAAAATATATTTTAGCTTAACTGGACCACTGAGCTGATGAACAGCTCTCCTAGGGCTGCCCCGAAGGATTGGCTTAGGTTTTGACGTGGCTAGGAACCGATTGGTTACCTAGCACCGAGACCTACAGCTTGTTGTGGGATCCGAACCACATTATATCGTGAAATGAATTTCTATCACCAGAAATAAATTCCTCAGATTCCGCGTTGGGCGGGCCGAGAATCGAACTTCGGACCACCGGATTGGTAGCCGAGCGCGAAAACCCTTCGTCCAACGAGAAACTCCTACTGATGAGAGGACAAATATTTCACGAAAACCAGATTAGATTGAAGTACGTTTCTGGGCATCATAAATGATGTGTTTACTTTTGCTTCCAATTTTCACAAATTCAAAAGACCTGCTCACTCTCACCTGCTCAGTTGGGTTCTTGGGCCTCATTGTGACCATCGTCATTGGCCACTTGAACTTATTTGCTACAAAATGAGCAATATATCTTGTTACAGCCATCAGGCGGTGCTTTTTAATCATTTTAAAATTGCAGTCTAAGTTAAAGGAGTCACTCTCCAGTGAACTCTGTTGAATGATTGTATACAAATTTGTGTGGAGTGTAGTTCATATCATGGGGAGAATTCAACGAAATCATTGTCTACCAGAGCTTCTTGAAGCCACAAGTATAAGTTCAAGTCTGCTTTTCCAGCGCCTCAGTGGTGTGGTCGGTATGGTGTTGGCGTGCCACCACGGCGGCTGCGAGTTCGATTCTAGGGCATTCCATTGAGGTGTGAGAGATGTGTATTTATGGTGATAGAAGTTCACTCTCGACGTGGTTCGGAAGTCACATAAAGCCGTTGGTCCCGTTGCTGAATAACCACTGGTTCCATGCAACGTCAAAACACCATACAAACGAACAAACAAACAAACAAACAAGTCTACTGTCCCTTCTAGGAAAACCACCTTAGTCATCCATAAGAGAACATTGTCACGGCTTGTGCGACATTCATTTTAATTTTTCTGATTTTAGTGTTTTAAATAAAGCTAGGTTTGAAGCCAAGCTAAAACAGCCATCGACCTTTTTTATAATACTAATAATAATAATAATAATAATAATAATAATAACAATAATAATAATAATATGGAAAAAGTGAATTTTCATAAAACTTCAAGCCCTACACCCACGAATAGCAGAACAACTCCAGCATTGTATCTCAAATCACCAAGCACCCAAATGGATGACCACAGGAAGAACATCCTTAGTACAAAAAGACAAGAGTAAGGGAAATATAGCCAGTAACTACAGGCCTATCACCTGCCTACCAATAATGTGGAAGTTACTAACAGGTATCATCAGTGAAAGGCTATACAATTACCTAGAGGAGACAAACACCATCCCCTACCAACAGAAAGGCTGCAGAAGGAAGTGTAGGGGGCACAAAAGACCAGCTCCTCATAGACAAAATGGTAATGAAGAACAGTAGAAGGAAAACCAACCTAAGCATGGCATGGATAGACTATAAGAAAGCCTTCGACATGATACCACACACATGGCTAATAGAATGCCTGAAAATATATGGGGCAGAGGAAAACACCATCAGCTTCCTCAAAAATACAATGCGCAACTGGAATACAATACTTACAAGCTCTGGAATAGACTAGCAGAGGTTAATATCAGGAGAGGGATCTTCCAGGGCGACTCACTGTCCCCACTACTCTTCGTAGTAGCCATGATTCCCTTGACGAAAGTACTACAGAAGATGGATGCCGGGTACCAACTCAAGAAAAGAGGCAACAGAATCAACCATCTGATGTTCATGGACGACATCAAGCTGTATGGTAAGAGCATCAAGGAAATAGATACCCTAATCCAGACTGTAAGGATTGTATCTGGGGACATCAGGATGGAGTTTGGAATAGAAAAATGCGCCTTAGTCAACATACAAAAAGGCAAAGTAACGAGAACTGAAGGGATAAAGCTACCAGATGGGAGCAATATCAAAACACATAGATGAGACAGGATACAAATACCTGGGAATAATGGAAGGAGGAGATATAAAACACCAAGAGATGAAGGACACGATCAGGAAAGAATATATGCAGAGACTCAAGGCGATACTCAAGTCAAAACTCAACGCCGGGAAATATGATAAAAGCCATAAACACATGGGCAGTGCCAGTAATCAGATACAGCGCAGGAATAGTGAATGGACGAAGGCAGAACTCCGCAGCATAGATCAGAAAACCAGGAAACATATGACAATACACAAAGCACTACACCCAAGAGCAAATACGGACAGAATATACATAACACGAAAGGAAGGAGGGAGAGGACTACTCAGTATAGAGGACTGCGTCAACATCGAAAACAGAGCACTGGGGCAATATCGAAAACCATGAAGACGAGTGGCTAAAGAGTGCATGGGAGAGGACTAATAAAAGCAGACGAAGACCCGAAAATATACAGAGACAGGAGAAAGACGAAAGAACAGAGGACTGGCACAACAAACCAATGCACGGACAATACATGAGACAGAACTAAAGAACTAGCCAGCGATGACAATTGGCAATGGCTACAGAGGGGAGAGCTAAAGAAGGAAACAGAAGGAATGATAACAGCGGCACAAGATCAGGCCCTAAGAACCAGATATGTTCAAAGTACGATAGACGGAAATAACATCTCCCATATGTAGGAAGTGCAATACGAAAAGTGAAACCATAAACCACATAGCAAGTGAATGCCCGGCACTTGCACAGAACCAGTACAAAAAGAGGCATGATTCAGTAGCAAAAGCCCTCCACTGGAGCCTGTGCAAGAAACATCAGCTACCTTGCAGTAATAAGTGGTACGAGCACAACCTGAGGGAGTGATAGAAAAACGATCAAGCAAAGATCCTCTGGGACTATGGTATCAGAACGGATAGGGTGATACGTGCAAACAGACCAGACGTGACGTTGATTGACAAGGTCAAGAAGAAAGTATCACTCATTGATGTCGCAATACCATGGGACACCAGAGTTGAAGAGAAGAGGGAGGTGGAATTGGATAAGATCAAGATCTTGAAAATAGAAATAAAAAGAAGGATATGGGATATACCATGGAAAATCGTACCCATAATCATAGGAGCACTAGGCACGATCCCAGATCCCTGAAAAGGAATCTAGAAAAAACTAGAGGCTGAAGTAGCTCCGGGCCTCATGCAGAAGAGTGTGATCCTAGAACAAACGGCAACACATAGTAAGAAGAGTGATGGACTCCTAAGGAGGCAGGATGCAACCCGGAACCCCACACTATAAATACCACCCAGTCGAATTGGAGGACTGTGATAGAGCCAAAAAAAAAAAAAAAAAAAAAAAAAAAAAAAAAAAAAAATAATAATAATAATAATAATATCCTTATTTCAGCTCGGGGCCATATACAAGGAATATACAAAATACAGACAGTAACATACACAGTCTAGATACATGAGACAACATGATAGAAAAATGAATAATCGGCACTTATCCACAAAATAACTGAGGTAGCATAAAAGATAGTAAACATAATACTGGTAATAACAGTAATAAGATTGGTGAGAAAAAAAAATAAATTGAGAGTTATAACAGTTAGTGCACAGCTTATATAACTTTAATTTCAACTAGAGACCTTATTAAGTGGTTACAGTAGTCAGGTCCAGAGGGCTAAATACGAAAATTGAATGTAAAAAACTTTAACTTGATAGTAATCACAGTAATAATGAAAAATCAAAATATCAGCAAAAAATATAATGATGACAAAATCTGCAGATGACATCTTGCCAATACAGAGATTAGTCCTTTAGGGGACAAAGCCCTCATTTTCCCATCTTTCCCACAATTTAGATCTTTTTCTTGCGTCATTCCTTAGGTTGCTTTGTATGAGCAAGTTGCTGCTGTTTCTCACTCGGGTTACCAGACTGGACATTGTTCGCCTAACAATGATTTTTAAATTGTCCAGGTTGTTTTCTATGAACATCTGTGTGGCGGAGTGGTAGCGGGGAGTGTTTGTAAGGCGTCTCAGAATGTCATTGTGCACAACAGTGATACACGTCTCATGGTCTCTCGGGTATAGTTCGTCCAGAGGGAACACCCATAGATACTGTAGCAGTACGAGCGGAAGAGCAGTAGTTTCACGTCTCGGTGACAGAAGACAAACCTCTTTGCAATCATGTTGCCAGTTGCACATAGTTTACGATGCCTCTGTTCAATGTCTGGCGTATCTTTTAGGTCGTCGGTGATAATGTGACCTAAATACGAAAATTCGTGCACAAATTCCAGCCGATGATTTCCGAGGAAAATTTGTGGTTCTGCAATTTGCTTAAGCGATCTCGGGAGCAGCGATATGCACCAAGTCTTGGTTTCGTTGTATAGGATATTAAATTCCTCTGTATATTGGCGGCAAGTGTCGATGAGTCGTTGGAGAACTTGCACTGATGGGGAAATCAGAACCATATCGTCGATGAACAGAGGTTGTTTATAGTTGTTTCATTGACAGTGCATCCGATTGGGAGTGAGTTCAGTTTGACATTAAGGCATCTGTGTACGTATTAAACAGGTATGGAGAGAGAATGCCCCCTTGCCGAAGCCCGTTTAGGGAGCCGAAGGTGCACGATAATACGTATTATACCCCATTTGACACAGAATTGCTGTGTGGAGAAGCGGCAATGTAAAATGCCAATTAGATATAGGGGTGTGCCCCTTTTATACAGCTTCAGGAAGAGCTTCAGGTAGTTTACTCTGTCAAATGCTTTTCTCATATGTACAAAACAAAGGAAAACAGGAGAGGCTGATGATAGGTAGTAGTTCAGCAATTCTTTCAGTATGTAGATGCAGGTGTCGGTTGAGTGGTTTGCTTTAAACCCGAACTGGTTGTCAGTGGTGTGTAGAAAGGGGAGAAGTCTCACTAGAAGAACCGACTCAAGTATCTTCGATGCGATCGTTGTGATTGCAATCGGCCGGTAGTTGCCAGGGTCAGCTGCATCCTTTAGCTTGTTTTTGATTAATGGTGAACTAAGAGTAGGGAGTCTGGAAGAAACTGGTGAATTATGCACGCATTGAATAGGACAGCTAGCAGAATTTGAAAGCCTCTGCGGGAAGACCATCACAGCCGGGCGATTGATTATTAGGTAGGCTGTTTATGGCATCGCTCATGTTACCTGGCGTAATATAGTCTGCAAAATGAAATTGAATGTTGTCGGTAAGGAGGTTATCTACATCCCTTCGGGAATCTTGATCATTTATGCAATTTAGGATATTGTTGAAGTGATCACCTCACATACTTGCGATAGCTTCGTCTCCGACTGCTTCCCCTACTCTCTGTGATAGCTTTTTAGTTTTTGGATTTAAGGACTGGATATCTTTCCAAAGACGAGGATAATCACCAGATTCTAAGTTTCTAGACATTGCATCGGCTCTTAGTTGTTTTTCATTTAACCTGCAGTGCTTAAGAGCAAGTTTGAATTGCGCTCTTGCCTGCCTCATTAGTAATGCAGTGTGTCCTCCCCTGGGGCAGGAAACTAAAACCGGGCTTTTATGTAGAGAACTCTGCCAGCAGCAGGAGAGGGATTTCATTTAAATTAATCTTTATAATTTTCGATATGTTGATTATAGTCAGTTATGTTTCCTCGTTGGACGTGTGGTTTTCGCGCTCGGCTACCAATCCGAAGTTCGATTCTCGGCCCGGCCAACGCGGAATCAGAGGAATTTATTTATGGTGATAGAAATTCATTTCTCGATATGATGTGGTTCGGATCCCATAATAAGGTGTAGTAGGTCCCGTTGCTAGGTGACCAATTGTTTCCTAGCCACGTCAAAATATCTAATCCTAGGAGAGCTGTTAACCAGCTTAGTGGTTTGGTTAAACTGAGATATACTTAACTTTAACTTTATGTTTTTTGGGGTATAAATGTGTTGGTTTTATCTTCTACAGAGCCTGAAGATGTGTTGTTTTCCGAAACGTTGTAACAGAGTTTGAATAAAGGAGAGACCCGAATAATGCTGAGGTTTGTTTGGGCGTTGAAGAGTCTACCTCTCCCGATTAAAGTTTCCACCGTCAGAATATTACACTACTACAATCAGTCTTACGACCTTTATAGTTATGGAGGCGTGGAGCCGAATGGCTTCTTATAGTCTTTATGTTTTATATTATTTAACCTTTTGAGGAAATTGCTGATTACTTTGCTCCTAAGTTGTTTGTTATCTTTTTTATCTTTTATTTTTTTTACATGTGCGAGTGGTTGTTCACTCCCTGCTGATTGCTGACTAATTTCTTTAATTTCCATTTTATCTATAGTTTTTGAGCCTCTCTTAGAGAACGTCTGAATGTCCATGTTAAAAAAAATAAAGATCTTTTCTCTAGTTTACAGTTTGGTTTGCGAAAAGTTAGCCTCGCTGCTTTTCAGTTTCGATGTTGTTCACGAATCCCTAATCAGGGGAACGATGCCATATGTATAATTCGTTTGGGTCGAGTGTTGCTTTTGCCCGTCTCTTCAAGCACTGACTTTTCCAACTGAGTCAGATGGGAAAATGTGGGAGCATTTCCTAATATGGCTATTGAATTTTAACGACTAAATAGCAATGAATACTAGTTGTCAATGGGCACAGCTCCTCACTGGACTAGCGGTTTTCGCGCTCAGCTACCAATCCGATGGTCCGAAGCTCGATTCTCGGCCCGGCCAACGCGGAATCAGAGGAATTTATTTCTGGTGATAGAAATTAATTTTTCTATATAATGTGGTTCGGATCCCACAGTAAGCTGTAGGTCCTGTTGCTGGGTGACCAATTGGTTCCTAGCCACGTAAAAATATCTAATCCTTCGGGCCAGCCCTGGGAGAGCTGTCAATCAGCTTAATGGTCTGGTTAAACTTAGATATACCTGTGTCGATGAGCACTACCGCTACTACATGAACATCATCTCTGGCGTTCCTCAGGGTATTGATCTTGGCCCACTGCTATTTGAATGTGCGTGATATTTGGTTTGGCCCAGAAAACAAGCACGTCACTATGCAAATGATCCTTCTCTACTTGCATCGATCCCATCCAAGTGTAGGCCTGCGGTTGCTGATTCTCTTCAGAGAGATTTTGCTTTGGTCAATGCACAGCACCCATCTGAAGTTGAGTGGTATTCAATTTTTCATTGTGAGTCATATTTCTTATCTGTCACCATCGTCTGATTAGCCTGCTACTACACTCACGATCCTATCCTGGACCCATCTATCCGCTTTGTACCTCTAGCTTCCTCGACCTTGATGGTGGTTTGTCCTTTTATTCCTTCGACCAACAACTTATCATCTCACATGCCGGAAAAGAAACAGGTTGTAAATCCAGATGGAATTTTTTATGGACTGCTCTATGAGCAAAGGACCATGCTGGCGCAACGACGGCTTAATCATAAAAGATTGTAAGTCAGTAGCTACTTGAAATGGCCACAGAGTGGCAAATCAGCCATCGTTAGGTAGAAAATATAAGGAATAAAGAAATCTGGACATTTTCCATGGGGGAGTAAAATCTGGAAATGGGAAACACTCGGACATTATAAATATTATATTCTAAAAACCCTACAGGTGCCACAAAAGGAGTTACCTGGGTGTCCCATCAGCCTTGTGGTTCAGGCGGTCCCCAGGCCCGCTTCTCTAGCCTGGTAGGATATCTGGCTCCCCCTAGGGAAGCAGCCTTTGATAGGGTCCGTCCTCAAAATAAAGTGATTTTATTGTAGTTTACTGTAATTATAAACTCTTTCCCTTTGGTTTAAGAGGAAGCTTTCTTTACAGTTTACTTAGAGAGGTTTGATTTCAAACTTCTCTACAGAGTCATAATTCGTTTGGACACAAAAGAAATCGCCATCTCACTCTTAGTGACTAATGTCTCGTGGCATTATTTTATCTGATTTAATTTACATATTTAATCGACTTCCGTGGACGTCCTTTAGAACGGAATTTTTTATTAGTCTCCAGGCAAAAAAAAAGTAATTCAAAATTTACTTGAAATAATGGGAAATTAATATGGAATGTTGCTTTCCTCCAACACATGACACAAGTGGCATGTGTTGACGATACAATACAGAGTGACCTGTAGACCTAGTTCTCTTCAGAAACAAGATGGTTTCCAAAATATCAATAAGTTCATAATTGCAAAAAAATTGCAAATTTAGGCTGTTCCTATAGGCCTAAGGTATGTTGCACATAACTTAACAGTATGATGCATTGCTTTTAGGCCTTGAATAAGCTAACATTTCTTTTCAATAGCCACTAAGTTTTTATGTGTCTGTAAAAGCATAATTTTACTTGTTTTTCTCTATATTCATTTATTTTGTATATTTTGACTCCTTCGCAATTTGGAGCAAAAACATTGTTTTTCAATGGTGGTTTCCAATAAATTTTCATGTGTCTGTAACAGCACAATTTTACTTCAGTTTTTCTCTATATTCATTTATTTTGTACATTATGGCTCCTTCGCAATTTGGAGCATAACATTGTTTTTCAATAGTGGTTTGCACAGTTGCTCAAACGCAGGTCTATTGCCTCAGTGGAAAATCCACTTAATCTATATAGTGATTTACGTAGCAAAATGATGAAAACGAAAGTCGCAATAATCTCTAGATTCTGCAGATTTTCACAAAGATCTGATGACCTCGAAAAACTTGGTATTACTCTCGGGGACAAACTCTCGGATGTCACACAAATCCCTAAGGAGAATATTTCAGTCAATGAAGGATATTCGTATCGCCCCTGAAGGTTGATGTATATACACGAATGACAGAACACCTTTTATTCGACGTTTTCTCTCTGAAAGTTTGCTAAACCGTAACCTTCGTTCGGACTTACTAGAAACAACTGGTCTTATTACCAAATTCAATGGTTCGGTCGGAGTTTTATGCAACATCTAGAGATGGCGCCAAGTGTGCAGAACTTCGATGTTGGGTGAACTAAAACAGAATTTAACCTTTTTATATCTTGACCTTTGGAGTTTTTCAATGTATTGCAACTCAAACGTGGAATTTTACTATGCAGTTTTATCTTACAAATGGAATCGTTCCACACCTTGTAAGTCACGTGTAGAATTTTGTCATATGTTGTACCTTATGTGAGACATTTTTCACGTATATATTTTGCGTATGGAGTTTTCCATACAGTATCTTAAATACATAATTTTTCCATGTATTTTATCTCATATGGTAGTGGAAATTTTTGTACACATTTATTCCATTATCTTCATTGGATTAGTGGAGTTTTAGCTTTAAAAAAATATACAAATGCAATGCTAACTGCGCCGAACATGACCAGTTCTTCTTCGTCCAAGTTTCAAATGTCAATGAACTTTCTTAGTCCACAAAAATCTTTCTTTCCTGTTACTGGAAAGTAAGTGCTTGGAATACAAACGTGAAAGTGAAAGGCGAGAGAGAGAGTGAGAGAGAGAGAGAGAGAGAGAGAGAGAGAGAGAGAGAGAGAGAGAGAGAGACGTAAAATACAGGTTTAAGGTTGAAAATTAGCATATCATTGTTTCAACTCTTGTGCTTGAATAAAACGAATTTTTATACATGAAGGATTGAAGGAAACTCGTGAACGAATAAGGACGGACAGACGATATCATAACATGTCTGCATCATGTCCATTGTGGTCATATTTAGCGCAGGAGACAGACAGATGAAATTCGCGACTGCTGTCATGATGTCAATCAAGATTCTAGCATAAGTGACAGATAAACAGTCAGACATACACAGACAGGGCTGGGAGAGGTGACTGAGGGGGGGATGGGTTTAGAAATAATTGACCTGACCCTCTAAAATTGATATGATACAAAATTCGACCTCTGAAACCTTTCAACGGGACAGCTGATCAGGAACAGCTTTGTGCACGATTGAGAAAGAGTTTGTGCAACTACCTTTTACAACGTCAAAGTTTGATTTCAAAACGATAAGATACAATCCTTACGATTGTATATTTTTATGCTCATCTGTTTATTCGATTTCTGAAGGGTATCATTTCTTTTCCTTCAGATGGATTTAATGTCGCCATATATGATGGGAATTCTTGACGTTTATTTTTGACTGACCTTTGTCCATATTAATTAATGGAGAAAAAGTAGATGTAAAAAATGTGAAATAATGTCTCGTTGGGAGATGGTGTGTGGTTTTCATTTTGAGAGGATTTCTTTTGCTAGAGGTGAGAGCAATTCATGTCTTGGATTTTTTACTTCTTTTTTTTATGTTAGCTTTTTTGGGGAGAAATAAAGGTTTTATTTTTGGGTAACTATTTTGAAATTTGGTTTTAGATGATACTGCAAATGAAAGCAGACATGCTGGTTGCGGATTCTTCCCAAGGCAGGTGTCAGCTGTTGTCTGTTGGAGAGGGCCTCACGTTACCGAACCTTGTGGTAGTGGTATCTCAATTAACTAACTAGTCTGGAGCGTTGTCGATCGTGTCCGATTTCGGACACGATCGACAACGTCTTCATTCAACCAACCCTTAAGAAGATTAAAGGAAGATTATCAGCGGGGGTGACTTAAAATGGCTTGTTTGTGGATGGACATCTTGGTACATACCACCTTTTCTGTAACGTTTTCTCATTCATCTACCTGAGGGAGACAGCAGTCTCTGAAATATAGTACTTTTTTTTTCTCTATATTTTGGTGTGGGCTCCTTTTATTAGATGGAATTCTGTTGTTACAGAACATTTTTACCAGTCATTTTCAGCCCATTATGGAATTCAACCGCCTTTCCAGGATTCTTCACTCACTTCCAGAAGTCAAGCCAATTTTTCGCAAGTTTGAGAAAGAACTGATCAGACTACACCGGCTGAAAAACCAAAAACACTTTTTAGAAGAATGCTCAAAGAACAAGTACTACGGAAAATGTACGGATTCGGGAGATGGACTCTGCAATCGGACCCCTTCCCCTCTCTCACACAGGGGAAGATTTTCCTGGAGGAAAGAATCAGCCGATACGAAAAACGACATCTTCGTACTACGCGAGTGATATATGGAACCCAGTCTAATCTTCGCCTCCTCACTACGGACCACATATACAGGTATCTGATTTTCATTCTGTTCCGACATTGCTGCCTATAATAGCGTGACTCATTCCAACAGACTTCTACGCAAGTTAAATAACCTAATAGACAATAGTGCATGGAATAATCTTGAGCAACAAGACAAAGTTTTAAACTTATCCAACCACCCCCCTTACTGTAAATCAACATTTTAGTTTTAAATTTAGGCTTATCCTTTGCCCTTATGCCAGACCACAAAAACAACCTAGACTTCATAGTGGCTTTTGATAAATTCATATCTGACAAAAACTACAACCGTGAAGAGATATGTTTAAAACAAAGGAGTGTTACTAAATGCTTTAACTGACTTACATAAGAAATATCCTGTTCCCCGCAGATTCATGATAGCCATCCACTCGCTAAAAAAGTTAGATGTTATAATAAGTAGATCCGACAAGACGGCAAAATCGTAATAATGGACAAAGACTTCTACCTTGACAAAATCAACCAGCTCCTTAGCGACACAAACACATACGAAAAACTGACGAAAAATCCCCTCCAAAACGTCCTTCCCACAGAATTTTTTCGGAAAGTAAGATTAATTGGCAAAGACAAAAAGAGTATTGAACTATTAGAGAAATTTAAAGTAATTAATCTAAAATTACCCTACTTTATGGCCTTCCCAAAACTCACCCAAACCGACAATCTTCCATTCAGACCCATCGTTTCATGTGCCGGTGCTTTCAATTACAAAATTTCTAAATGGTTAGCTGGCCTCCTTTCCCCTTTTTTAGGCACTTTTTCTCCCAGTCACATTAAACATTCGGAAGATTTTTGTCACAAATTCAGAGAAGCACATATACCACTTCACAACATAAAACTTTAAGCCTTGACGTAGATTCCCTGTTCACTAAAAAAAAAAAGTACCAGTACAGGACGTTCTTCAGTTTTTAAGGGTTTTTAAATAAAAAAATTAAAATCCCCCTATTCCCCCTTCAGATCATTTCCCATTGGCGCTCGACAAAATAATAAAGCTAGTTGAATCATGTTGCATCTAATAACGTATTTTCATTCGGGGAATCATTCTATAAGCAAAAATTCGGGTGTAGTATGGGTAGTCCTTTAAGTCCTGTTCTAGCCAATCTGTACATGGAATACTTTGAAACTACAGTAATAAATGCAATAAACCCAAAAACATGCTGTGGATGAGATACGTGGATGATATCCTAACATTTTGGGATAATAAGGTGGGCAATTTCAATGAATTCCTCTTGAAATTAAATACATTAGTGCCCAGCATCAAATTTTAAAGTTGAATGGGAAACAGACAACAAAATTCCTTTTCTTGATGTTTTAATAATCAGAGATACGACAGAATACAAATTTACCATATACAGAAAACCAACGTTCTCACTTTCATACATTCACTACTTTAGCTATCATGACATTACTATCAAGATAGGTGTAGCTAGTAACTTGTTCTTAAGAGCCTTACGAATTTGTTCCCCAGAATTCCTGGAAAAAGAATTTAAACTAATTCGCAAGCAACTTTCGTCTTTAAAATATCCTGCAAAGCAAACGTAATTTTCTACCGACCCCCTAAAGACAAGACCAGAGATACACCCAACAATAAAATAATAATTCCCCACCTGGACACGATTAAGAGAATAACCAACCCCTTCGGAAAATCGAACCTTTTGTATTTACTTACCCAAACACCATTAGCCAAATCCCTGATTAACGTCCAACAAAAGACATCTCCAAAGGACTCTGGGTATACGAAAATCCCATGCCAGGACTGTGACCAATCTTACATCGGATTTACAGGTAAATCCCTTCCCCAGAGATTAATACAACACAAACGGTCAGTTAGGTATGGACAACAGAACTCGGCTATTTTCAACCATATAAATGAACATAACCATAGAATAAACTGGAATTTGTCACGTGTAATTTATAGCAGCAACTGCCGGTACACGAGTCAAATGATGGAATCGGCCTTAATAAAAGAGAGGCAGGTAATGAACATCTCAAAAGGAGCATGGATTTCGGACACGATCGACAACGTCTTCATTCAACCAACCCTTAAGAAGATTAAAGGAAGATTATCAGCGGGGGTGACTTAAAATGGCTTGTTTGTGGATGGACCTCTTGGTATAAATACCACCATTTTCTGTAAACTTTTCTCATTCATCTACCTGAAGAGGGAGACAGCAGTCTCTGAAATATAGTACTTTTTCTCTATATTTTGGTGTTTTTATGGGCTCCTTTTATTAGATGGAATTCTGTTGTTACAGAACATTTTTACCAGTCATTATATATATATATATTATATATATATATATATATATATATATATATATAAATTAAAAAAGGGCCAAGCATATGCATTACTGGAATAATTTCAGGACCCGCAGAATTAATCATTTATCAAAGTCGACATTTTTTCACCATAGAGAAATATATTTATTTCCTTAACACCAGAAACTTACAGCCACTCCAGGCGACATTCCATATCCCTGTACCTTTCAATAAACATATATAATCTAATTGGAACATCGCCTATGGTGGTCATATGTGTCATCATCACCCCAATGGCTACTTAAAGTCACGTTTGCAATGTATTGTATACTGAGGTATCGTGAGCAGTTGCGTCCACTCAAAGTTATAATTAAATAGGTTTTTGCTAGAGAGGTGATATCATTCTTTCGTCTCAGAAAATATATTGGTAGGTCAGTAAATTAGTATGTTTATTCATTTATTTATTTATTTATCTTTTTATGGTTTTTATTTATTTACTTATTGTTAGGGTCAAGGGACAGAAGCAAATATATAATTCTAGTCACGGACCAGCAGAAAAATTTCCTTCTATTTTTTTTACAGAGTATGTTGGTCGATTTTAGAAAATACAACAGTGCTCTCTCTCTCTCTCTCTCTCTCTGGGATGCTTCCCCTGCTGGATCCCTTGACTTGTAGCATTCTGCTTCCTCAACCAACCCTGTCAGTTAAAAGGCCTCTGTAAAATCTGTCTACGAGCCAGAGTTGTCAATATTTTACTTTGTACTTTGTCCGCGAAGTTATTACTCATGCTATGGCACTCATTCTTGTGTCAATAGATAGTGGAATACCTGTAATTTCTTCTAGTATATTCAAAAGAGGCATATAAGCAAAATTCGTAATGTTAGGACGAGTTAAAATCGACAAAAAAAAGTAACAATTCAGAGCATCTGAAGCGACTCCGGGGCTACTTTCCGTATGATGCACGATCAGTGTTTGGAACCTAACCAATTCCTTTATACAAACAATCTTGTCAATATTTTTGTTCTATTGAAATAACTATTATCTAATACCTCAATTTACTAATTTAATTGTCTTTACAAACGGCTAATCTCACATTGGTTTCCTTTTCCTCTGAAATGATCTTAAAATATGAACAGTATCACAAACCCATTGCAACTGTAATCTTAGACGAAAGCGGTCAACAGAATCTTGCAACTCCAAGATGAGAGAAGGCTAATCTCTCTACATCTCCCGGACGTATCATTTTATATTATTATTATTACTATTAGAAGTAGTGGTAGTAGTAGTGTTATAGTCCTGCAGCCCGGACCATTGAGATACAACGAACGAGATACCGACTGTAACCCCTACTGGTATTTAGGAGTAGACTTGTAAACTGTGAAACTGTCCGTCTGCCGAAAATATATGGGTGGCTTACTTAACAAGCACCACTAATTGCTTGTTAGATTTTGGGTCTAGATCCAATATATGAGATGCCAGATGAAACTAAAAAATAATATATCTGCAGACTCTACTGATTATAGAATGACCAGTGACAGACATTTTGGAGGGTGGGTTCCCCTTGACAGACACACTGAAAAGGGCGGGTTAATTGGATCTAGATCCAACTTAGAAGATACCGAGTAGAATTTAAACTACAAAAGCACTGCACATCCTAGAATACTGTGGTGGTAATAATAGACATTTTAGTGGGTGGTTACCCCCTGACAGACGCCCCACAACGAGTGGGGAGGGGGAGAGGAGACAGGATCTGCATTTAACATTGGAGATACCAACTAAAATTTGTACTACAATAGCACTTTATCCTAGAATGTTGTGATGGTAATGACAGACATTTCCGGGGGGTGGTTTCTCCCCCTGACAGACACACCCTAACAGGTGGGCAGGGCGAAGGGCTAGCCCTAATAATTAATGTCTAGACTAATATAGTAGTAAGCTACTACTGACCCGTACTATACATTATAGTGATATATTTAATAAATATTTTTATCAATTCTATATCCTATGTATTTATTTAATGCAAATGTTTATTTGTTTTATATAAGTAACAGTCATCTGTGGGCCCATAAAAATTCTGTCATATTATTTTGTCAAGCAAGCAACTGACTTCAATTATAGTACTCACTTTAGCTTTGCTTACGAGATGAAAATTAATGTAGCGGTGGCTGGAAGACTGGCACTGTAAAGTAGCATATAAGTTCTTATCTTTATTAGAGTTATTGCTCTAAAATGTCTATGTACATAACATTTGTTAAATAGAGTAAAACGCACCCATTAAATAGTTAGTAATACATATGTAATATATACGCTATAGTCAGGGTACAGATCATAATAATTGCGTTATAGCCTACTCGGTTTGTTTTATCTACGCAGGACTACCTTCTTTTGGTTTCAACTAACTTTCATACTAATGAAGTCATGGATACATTTTTGTATTATCAGTTTTATGAATGAATATTGTTGTTACTATAGTCGATTTTTTTAGGCTGGTGTAAAATTCGTCAGATATAATACACCTGGCTGAGGAAGGACACAGAGGATCTCTGTTTTTTAAACAATCTCTCCACACACCAAGTTATTTCGAACATTTCCATTTTCTCAAGAAGATTATGAATAAATATAAGAGCAAGCTAGACCAAAAAAATAATCACCTAGCATTAATGTAAAGAAAACAAGAGAAATGAAAAATGAGTGTGATTGTGAATTTTTTGTATCGTTAATGTTTAATGAGTAAGTGTTTAGCGAATTGTTAGGGTTTAGTGAGTAAGCGTTTAGTGAATGTTTATGAGTAAGTGTTTGATGAATGTTTAGGGTTTAGTGACTGTTTAATGTGTCAGTATTCAGTGAATGTTTACCGAGTCTTTAGAGTTTAGTGAATGTTTTGTGACTGTTATTGAATGTTTATTGTGTAAGTATTCAGTGAATGTTTTGTCTTTAGGGTTTTAGTGAATGTTTTGTGAATGTTAAGTGAGCGTTTAGTGAATGTCTTTTGAATGGTATGTTTAGTGAATATTTAGTGTGTAAGTATTCATTGAGTGTTTAGGGTTTTAGTGACTGTTTTGCGAATGTTAAGTGAGCGTTTCATGAATGTCTTGTGAATGTTAGTGTTTAGCAAATGTTTAGTGTGTAAGTGTTTATTGAGTTTTTAATGAGTGGATGTTCATTCACTGTTTAGTATTTAATATGTATTTAGGGTTTGGTAACCATTTAGTATTTAATGAGTGCTTAGGGTTTAGTGAGTGTTTAGTGTTTAATTAATGTTTAGGATTAAGTGAGTGTTTAGTGAATGTTTACCGAGAGTTTGTGGCATAATGAGAATTTAGTGAATTTAGTGTTTTAAGTGTTTAGTGAGCATTTAGTATATAGTGAGTGTTTTGTGTTATTGAGTGTGAGTGTATGTTAAGTGAGTGTGTGTGTGTGTGTGTGTGTGTGTAGTGAATGATGCAAGTGTGAGTGCTTAATGAGTAAGTGCATTGTGAGTGTTAGTGTTTAGTGATTGTACTACATTACTGTTTAGTTAGTGCTTCGCTACCATATGCAAAGAAAGTCTTGTATTTACACAGGAACCATTTATGCTTGACACTGCTTTGATCCAAGAGCAGATGCTTAGGCCTTGACCACATTGGTTGGAGTGCTTAGGCCTGTTTCGTAAGGTAATTTTTCTCTGTGAAATTGGGTCGAATAATAATAATTAATAATAAAATAATAAAATAATAATAATAATAATAATAATAATAATAATAATAATAATAATAATAATAATAATATGTGGCGCCGTGGAGGAGTGGGTTAGGTCGTCAATAGACTTAAGTCAAGTTAAGCAACATTGGGGCTGGTCAGTCGTTGGATGGGTGACCGCTCTCCTAGGCGTTGATTCCTTGGGAAAGGATCTTTACCATAATTTCCTCAGTCTACTCAGCTGTAAATGAGTACCTATCCCTGATGGGGTAGGGTCCAGCTATGGGTTAAATAGCAAAACTCAGCAATGATGGAAAGAAATGAACGGAATAAACGACAACGACGTAAATGGAACCTCTGGCAACAGAGGAGCTTCGTCCGGCAACCAGGTATTCAACCAATTGTAGGGGAAGACGGTCAGGTACTTGGAGGTCGTCATCCAGCAACTGATCACCACAACGACAGTAATCAGCAGCCTGAGATTGGAGCTACAGGGGCAAAAAGGAAGAAATGGACAAGAGAAGAAAATAAGGAAATATGGAGATGCTACATCAGAAGCAACCCGACGGAGAGAGGATATAGAAGAAGATTGGTCAACATCTGGAATGAGAGGAATAACACCCCCAAACAGAGCAGAGGCTGGCAGACCAAGTAAGGAACATAAAGAAAAAGAACTGGCTCTCCCCAACAGAAAGAGAAGAACTGGAAAGGGAAATGTCACACGACAACGAATTACACGAAGACGAACTGAAAGACGATGCCACAGAAGACGACAGGGAGGATGAGGTATCAAACAACGACACACGAAGAAACACCGACGAAGTAACAGAGAGGACGGAATGGGTAGCAAAAGATTAGACAATTGGATGGAGCCAGATACAGAGAGAACAAAAATCCCCTCCATGAAAGCCTACAACAACAAGAAATTAAGGGAGAAAACAAGTGAGGTCAATGAAATAATGGGCATAATACACACCACCAGTATCACAGAAACAAATAACTTGACATATGCAGGAGCAAGATTAGTAGCAGAACTGATGGGGATTCGAACACCAACACCACCGTCACAACCAACCCAACAGAAACCAAACAGCAACCTCCTTGGAAAAGGCGCCTGGAAAAGCAAATCATGGTGATGAGATCTGACTTGAGTAAACTGAAAGAGATGGCAGAAAAAAGGCTAAGAAGCAAGAAAACAAGGGTGGAACTCAACGAGAAATACAAAGTACAAGAGAGGGGACTAAACAACACAATAGAAGATGTAAAACAGAGGCTTAAGGCCAAAGCACACAAGATCCAACGGTACATGAACAGGAATAAGGGATACCAACAGAACAAACTATTCGGAACCAGCCAGAAAAGACTATACAGCCAACTAAGAGGGGAAGACAACCACCCAGAAATTCCTGAAGCCGAACCAAGTAAGAGACTGGGAAAACATATGGAGCAATCCGGTATCACACAACAAACATGCAACATGGCTCCAGGAAGTCAAGAAGAAGAAACAGGGAGAATAAAACAAAGATTCACAGACATCACGACAGACACAGTCAGACACCAACTAAAGAAAATGCCAAACTGGAAAGCCCCAGGTCCCGATGAAGTCCATGGATACTGGCTCAAACTTCAAGGCCCTACACCCACGAATAGCAGAACAACTCCAGCATTGTATCTCAAATCACCAAGCACCCAAATGGATGACCACAGGAAGAAACATCCTTAGTACAAAAAGACAAGAGTAAGGGAAATATAGCCAGTAACTACAGGCCTATCACCTGCCTACCAATAATGTGGAAGTTACTAACAGGTATCATCAGTGAAAGGGTATACAACTACCTAGAGGAGACAAACACCATCCCCCACCAACAGAAAGGCTGCAGAAGGAAGTGTAGGGGCACAAAAGACCAGCTCCTGATAGACAAAATGGTATTGAAGAACAGTAGGAGAAGGAAAACCAACCTAAGCATGGCATGGATAGACTATAAGAAAGCCTTCGACATGATACCACACACATGGCTAATAGAATGCCTGAAAATATATAGGGCAGAGGAAAATACCATCACGCTTCCTCAAAAATACAATGCGCAACTGGAATACAACACTTACAAGCTCTGGAATAAGACTAGCAGAGGTTAATATCAGGAGAGGGATCTTCCAGGGCGACTCACTGTCCCCACTACTCTTCGTAGTAGCCATGATTCCCATGACAAAAGTACTACAGAAGATGGATGCCGGGTACCAACTCAAGAAAAGAGGCAACAAAATCAACCATCTGATGTTCATGGACGACATCAAGCTGTATGGTAAGAGCAATCAAGGAAATAGATACCCTAATCCAGACTGTAAGGATTGTATCTGGGGACATCAGGATGGAGTTTGGAATAGAAAAATGCGCCTTAGTCAACATACAAAAAGGCAAAGTAACGAGAACTGAAGGGATAAAGCTACCAGATGGAAGGAGGGGATATAAAACACCAAGAGATGAAGGACACGAAATCAGGAAAGAATATATGCAGAAGACTCAAGGCGATACTCAAGTCAAAACTCAACGCCGGAAATATGATAAAAGCCATAAAACCATGGGCAGTGCCAGTAATCAGATACAGCGCAGGAATAGTGGAATGGACGAAGGCAGAACTCCGCAGCATAGATCAGAAAACCAGGAAACAAATGACAATACACAAAGCACTACACCCAAGAGCAAATACGGACAGACTATACATAACACGAAGGAAGGAGGGAGAGGACTACTAAGTATAGAGGACTGCGTCAACATCGAAAACAGAGCACTGGGGCAAATCTCTGAAAACCAGTGAAGACGAGTGGCTTAAAGAGTGGGCATGGGAAAGAAGGACTAATAAAAGGTAGACGAAGACCCAGAAATATACAGAGACAGGAGAATGACAGAAAGAACAGAGGACTGGCACAACAAACCAATGCACGGACAATACATGAGACAGACTAAAGAACTAGCCAGCGATGACAATTGGCAATGGCTACAGAGGGGAGAGCTAAAGAAGGAAACTGAAGGAATGATAACAGCGGCACAAGATATGTTCAAAGTATGATAGACGGAAATAACATCTCTCCCATATGTAGGAAGTGCAATACGAAAAATGAAACCATAAACCACATAGCAAGTGAATGCCCGGCACTTGCACAGAACCAGTACAAAAAGAGGCATGATTCAGTGGCAAAAGCCCTCCACTGGAGCCTGTGCAAGAAACATCAGCTACCTTGCAGTAATAAGTGGTACGAGCACCAACCTGAAGGAGTGATAGAAAACGATCAGGCAAAGATCCTCTGGGACTATGGTATCAGGACGGATAGGGTGATACGTGCAAACAGACCAGACGTGACGTTGATTGACAAAGTCAAGAAGAAAATATCACTCATTGATGTCGCAATACCATGGGACACCAGAGTTGAAGAGAAAGAGAGGGAAAAAATGGATAAGTATCAAGATCTGAAAATAGAAATAAGAAGGATATGGGATATGCCAGTGGAAATCGTACCCATAATCATAGGAGCACTAGGCACGATCCCAAGATCCCTGAAAAGGAATCTGGAAAAACTAGAGGCTGAAGTAGCTCCGGGCCTCATGCAGAAGAGTGTGATCCTAGAAACGGCACACATAGTAAGAAAAGTGATGGACTCCTAAGGAGGCAGGATGCAACCCGGAACCCCACACTATAAATACCACCCAGTCGTCGAATTGGAGGACTGTGATAGAGAAAAAAAAAAAAAAAAAAATAATAATAATAATAATAATAATAATAATAATAATAGTAGTAGTAGTAATAATAATAATAATAATAATAATAATAATAATGATAATAAAAATAAAGATTAAAAAAAGTATGTAATAGTAATAGAATATAGTACTAAGAGCTGGACCGAGACCTTTCAATATGGCCTTCCGAAGTCACTCTCGGCAGGGAGATCGCTACTCCAGTGATTGACGCCCTATGCCTTGCACACAGCTGACATATTTGCACATTCGGTTGTCCGATTTTTATGACTGTGTTGGAGACGCATTATAAATCATATTTGCGATGGTAAATACATTGAACAGACGTGAGGATATATGATGTTAATGCCTGTCTAATGGATAAAATGAACCGTTAAAGTAAAGATATTACTAGGGAGAAAATTAGCCGAATAATGGTCGTCAAAGCCAGCATCGATAGAATGTATTGAAACATATTACATAGGCTGCCTGTGGTGCGTGCCGGCGGGAAGTTAAGAAACAAACACACTCGGCTGGGTTAAACATCAAACTGCGTATCATTTTTATTTGAGTATAAATTTTCTTCCCTGAATATATATGGCACTTGATACTTGATGATAGCGTACAGATCAATTTGAGTGAGGCAGCCGAAAATAAGTGGACTATTAGATAACTGTCATGATATTGTAGGCCAACTTAATTTGGGAGTCATGAGCTCCAAGCTGTATGATCGTCAACTTCGGGAGGGGGAATAGAATGGGTGAAAATGTTTTAATGTTTATAGTTAGCCTATACTGAACAATTCTTTCACATTTCCTTTCCAGTAATTATTTGTGTTGTGATACACCAACTCTTTGTGAATGTGCGGGTGTTAAAACGGCTCTTCATGGTGGGACTTTGGTCTTAATATCAATCGAACTCCCATATCCGATAAAAATTTCATTTCATCCACACGAACCTACAGCAACTAAAGAACAATTAAGTTATGGTAAGACACGTTCGGCTACGAACCTCGACATGGCTGCAGTGCCCTAACTATAGGCAAGAAAAGAAAATGACCAAAAACGCTGTTAAAACGAGAATACTTATCTTACATTTCTTTTTTTAGAGGAATTGAGAGTGGAACTATATGAATGGTTTAATTATTCAAAAATGGCTCAGCACAAATACTTGTAGCTATTGTCACTTGTGACCCGCTCCCCCCATTCACATAAAATACTACTTTGTGTGAAGTAAGAACTCCACACCAAAGGATAGTGCTAATATTATATATATATATATATATATATATATATATATATATATATATATATATATATATATGTGTGTGTGTGTGTGTGTGTGTGTGTGTTTAAAAAATCACAGTAGATGCACGTGACTTCATAAATAAGCGAATACCACGGGAAATGATAGTCAGGAATCCATGGATTCCTGACTATCATTTCCCGTGGTATTCGCTTATATATATGTGTGTGTGTGTGTGTAGAGAGAAAAGTACTATATTTCACAGACTGCCTAAAGACAAGACCAGAGACACACCCAACAATAAAATAAAAATTCCTCACCTGGAGACGATTAAGAGAGTAACCCACACCCTTGGGAAATCCAACCCTTTTGCATTTACCTACCCAAATACCTTAGGCAAATCCCTGATTAACGTCCAACAAAAGACATCTCCCAAAGACTCTGGGGTATATGAGATCCCATGCCAGGACTGTGACCAATCTTACATCGGATTTACAGGTAAATCACTTCCCCAGAGATTAATACAACACAAACGGTCAGTTAGGTATGGACAACAGAACTCTGCTATTTTCAACCATATAAATGAACATAACCATAGAATAAACTGGAATATGTCACAAGTAATTTATAGCAGCAACTGCGGTAACAAGAGTCAAATGATGGAATCGGCCTTAATAAAAGAGAAGCAGGTAATGAACATCTCAAAAGGGGCGTGGATCTCAGATGTCGTCGACGAAGTGTTCATTCAACCAAACGCTTAAGAAGATTAAAGGAAGATTATCAGCGGGGGTGGACCTAAATTGGCTTACTTGTGGACGGATCTCTTGGTATAAATACCACCTTTTCTGTAAACTTTTCTCATTCATATACCTGAAGAGAGAGACAGCAGTCTCTGAAATATAGTACTTTTCTCTCTACATTTTGGTGTTTTTATGGACATCTTTTATTAGATGGAATTCTGTTGTTACAGAAACATTGTTTACCAGTCATCATACATATTATATATGTATATATATATACATAATATATATTATATATATATATATATATATATATATATATATATATATATATATATATATTATATATATAATATATATATATATATATATATATATATATATATATATATATATATATATATATATATATATATATCTATATATTATATCCTTAGAAGACGGAGCTGCAGCTCTAGGTACATCTCATCAGGGGAACCATAGGGAAAGGCATCGTACTCAGGTACATTTATTTCGCCAACGTTTCACGACTCATAGTCACATTCTCAAGGCTATAATTAAAGATAAACACATGAACATTAAAACTACGCACTGCATAATTCATAAAAATTACGCAATATTTAAAAATTCAAAGAACATCAACATCAGAAATGTAGAACATTTAAAAATTTATGAAACTTTTAAAGCAGAAAAACATACTGAGCGCTAAAATGATGTACAGTACAGTTACATTAAAATTATCTAAAAATTACAGAAAAAGCATACAAAAATTATGATATGGGTGTAAAAAAATTAAAAATAAATAAATAACACTAAAACAGTAAGGCTATTCTGTACCTTATCCTCGCAAAGGACGGGCAGTGACTGAGAGAATTTTTAGAAAATATAATCGAGCACTCTAGGCGATGAACAACTGAACAGAGGAGGATTGTGTATTTAAGGACGGAACTATCTTTTTTATCATAATGGATTCCATTATATATATGTTTGTGTGTGTGAAGCTATAGAAAGTAGACCAGGCCTAGTAAGTCTCATACATAGTTTTTTATATAGATGTGATGGAATTAATGAAGTGAAATATTCCATAATTCAATAGGAATTTTAAACATAAACTCCGGCAGTAATTCTTATCCTGAAACATCACAATATTTCTTGAATTTTTTGCCTTTTACATTTTATCAGGCTCACGATTTTTAGATAATCACCATATTTATAATATCAATATTGCCTATGATAGATTTGGAATCATTTCAAGGTGTCCCATCTCTCCCTTCCAATCGTAGGTTATGGCTGTGAAGGGGTAACCACCCACTAAAATGTCTGTCATTACCACCACAGTACTCTAAGATGTGCAGTGCTATTGTAGTACAAATTTTACTTGGTATCTCCGATGATAGAATCAGATCCTGTCTCCCCCTCCCCCTTCCCACTCGTTGTGGGGTGTCTCAGGGGGTAACCACACATCTAGAATGTGCAGTAAAATTGTAGTACAAATTTTACTTGGTATCGCCAATGTTGAATGGAGATCCTCTCCCCCCCTTCCCACTCGTTGTGGGGCGTCTGCCAGGTGGTAACCACCCACTAAAATGTCTGTCATTACCACTACAGTAGGATGTGCAGTATTATTGTAGTGTAAATTTTACTCGGTATCTTCTAAGTTGGATCTAGATCCAATTAACACCCGCTTTTCACTGGTCATTCTATAATCAGTAGAGTCTGCAGATATATAATATATTAGTTTCATCTGGTATCTCATATATTGAATCTAGACCCAAAATCGAACAAGCAATTAGTGGTGCTTGTTAAGTAAGCCACCCATATATTTTCCGTAGACGGACAGTTTCAACTTTCATGCCAGTTCACTCATACTCGAGCGTCTGGATTAGTGGTCGGACGTGTCTCCCTACCGGCTGCATGCCGATGACCCTACTGGTATGTTTTCGGATGATCAGATAATTGTGGACGATGGAGTTGTGTGTGAGGATTTGGCAGTGAGTCTGGTCATATGACTGAGCCTTTTAGGAAGAAAAAAAAAAGAAAAAACAAGGAAAGCTCGCAAGGAGTCGAAGCACAAGGAGGTACAGCAATTGTTTGTGAGGAACGAAATGTTATTGGCTTGGCTAATAAGAGGAAAAGGGTGAGTGGGAGAGACCTTGTATTAAAAAATAAAAATACCGACGTCTCTTCTGATGAGGATAACGAAGATCAGGTGAGCTTTAACAATCAAGTCCCTGAAAGGAAGCGATTGTATTTTCCAAGTTCATTTGAGATTAATTACAATTACAAACTGCAGTGGACATTTAAACTATATAGAAGTCACCCTGAGTTTGAAGTTTTATTCAAGGATTGAAAATATAGAGAATTTATTACTGTTAAAGACGAAAAGGCAGTGAAGTATTTAACAACTACTGGGTTTGATGGGATTGTTTTGGAAAAACCGAAGGAGGAAGGAAAATGAACATCAATTATTATTTTTGGTATTCCATTGTGTCTGGATCTTGAACTTATAGTATTACAGGACGAGCGAATTGTGAGGACCAAGCGTAAAGAGGTTAAGCAAGGGGGTGAGGTGTGTGCTAAACCTCAGGCGATAGCGTTAATTAGAGGTGAAGTTCCAGATAAGATTTTTGTTTCTTGCATTGGTTATGGAAGGGTATCTGTATTTAATGAGCCTTCTATTATATGCTATAAATGTAGTCAATGGGGACATGTGGCATACAAGTGCCAAAATGATTTTAGGTGTAGATTCTGTAGCAAGCCCCATGATTCAAAAGACTGTCTGCAGAAAATTAAGGATAATGTCAAAATTAATCCCAAAGTGCTGTAATTGTGGAGAAGGGCATAACGCAAATTCATGGTTATGTAAGCGAAAATCATTAGTTGCAGAAACCACAGTAATCAATTCACCACCGAAGATACCTCAGAGTTGTTTGGATTCAAATAGCCCGGCAGCAGCTCCAGTGGTTAATGTATGGGAACGCAGGAGTAAAAACTTAATGATGTAGTAAACGATCTTCGATTATAAGTAAATGAAGTTATAAAGTTAATCTTAACTATGCAAGGTCGGATTGATAAGATTAGCAAAGTGAAAGGTACATTTGCTGAGAATGGCCTGGGTGTGAAAAGTACTCCTGCTAAAGATATTAGCCGCTTGGGTTACTGTGAGGTTGAGGTCCACGCTGCTGATGTGGTTAGTGAGAGGGAACATATTACAAAAGATGATTGTCAAGCAGGGAAGGTGGATTCATACAGAACGCAGGTTTATAATGTGGCCTTATTGTTAGCAGCAGTTTTTAAGTACATGGAAGAGCCAAATGATAATCTTCGAAATAAGTTAATTGCGAAAGTAAAAGATTTTATGGAGCAAATAAATATAAGTAGTAATGGATATGTCTAGACTTAAATGTTTATCGTGGAATATAAATAGTCTAAGTAAACGGGCAACTGACATTTATGCATACGTTTTGTCTTGCAATCCTGATGTAGTTGCTTTGCAGGAGGTAGGGGTAAATGGTGCTGGCTTTCAGTTGCCAGGATATCAAAGATTTGAATTTCCTGCATGCCTAGAGAATAACACCAGAGGGTTAACTACTTTTATTAAGAACCGCATTCCTGCTGTTTTATGTGACTGTTATGATTAATGGTACAGAGTTTGTGTCCTTGAAATTTTATGTTACTGATTGTTATATATACATTATTAATGTGTATACTCATAGTGATATGCTGAATATAGAAAGTTTGCCTCTATGTATTTTTGAAGAAAAGTTTTTACTACTGGGTGACCTTAATGCCCGGCATAAGAATTTTGAAAATAATGGGGGATCAAATAAAAATGGGTTTGTCATGAACAGTATTGTTAATTCTCTTGATCACATTTGTGCTTTGGGAAATAAAGACCCCACTCATGTGAGAGGTGGGCGATTTGACTACGCTCTGCTCTTCAATATGTCTTGAGTATGAAGCTTTTGCCTCCGTTATTCGTGACTTAGTAAGTGACCATTTTGCTCTTGAGGTGAGTCTAGGTATACAAAGGACAACTTTCAGTCCGAAACGAAAAAGATTAACTATCAAGAATGATGAGAAGGTTACATTTATGGCTAAGGTTGGTGAATGGTATAGGGACTACAAATATGTAAATGGACATGGAAATGATGAGAATGTGTTTCTGGATGATTTGCTTAAAGTAATAGATTCTATATTGCACGTAAAGGGGAATCAGGAGAACCGTTCTATTGTGAATTCTAAAAAAGCAAAGTATACCGATGACAAAGTAATAAAGGGTTGGAACAAAAACAATCTTTTAAGAAAAGCCCACAGGAAGTGGACCATGAATCCATATGATCTAAGTAATAGAAAGGTTATGATACAAATTGCAGAAGGTACTTCTGAAATACGAAAAAAATAAGAGGAAAATACTGGGATCGTTTTTTAGAGGAGGTATCTTTTATGAAGTCCCTCGGTGGTGTATGGAACGCTGTGAATAAAGTTAGAGGGATCAGAAGAAAAAACATTGCACATCATGACCCAAAAGGAATGGCAAATGAACTAATGAAGAAATGGTCATCTGCCTCTAGCTTTAGTAATTTACCGGACAATGTTCAGGCTAGTTTATGTAACCGTCGACCACAGCGACGACTGTTAGTAAGAATGCAAATAGATATGGTGGACGAGACTAGTTTGCCTTGTCTTATAATGATGGAAGATAGCCCACTACTTGATTTGATCAATCTTTGTTTTGAAAATGGCAATTTACCCATTAAATGGAAATTGGCATTGCTCGTACCTGTACCCAAGAGTAATGCAGAATATCGCCCCACATCATTAACATCTTGTATATGCAAATTAATGGAACAGATGATTCTTAATAGATTACTTTTTGTCATTGGTGATCAATTCTCTCAAAATCTTTATGGATTTATTAAGGGAAAGAGTACAGCAGATTGTGCTTTAAGAGTGCTCTGCAACAGCAATGTCAAATGTAGGGCATTTATTGATCTCAAAGGAGCATTTGACAGGGCAAATAAAGATGTCATACTCGAAGAGCTTGTTAATAAGGGTATTAAGGGATCATTGCTAAGGTGGATTGCAAGCTACTTAAGTGAAAGGCGGGCTAAGGTCTGGGTTCAGGGGCATGAGGTTGAAGAAATGGATATGGAATTAGGTACGCCACAGGGGGGTGTCTTAAGTCCTACTTTGTTTAATGTACTTATGGATCGTATCTCAAGGCATTCTTTTCCTAGTGGCACAGAAGTTGTCATATACGCTGACGACATAATGATCCAGTGCACAGATGAGGTTGTTTTTGAAAGAGGCTTTAGCTGAACTACATACTTTATGCTTACACATGGGGTTAGTTATTAATGAGAGTAAAAGTCAAATCCAATCCCGTTATCCAAGTAAAAATGTGATCTCATTTAATGGGAGGCAATTGGAAATGGTAGGAACTTATAAATATCTTGGCATGTACATTGGCTTTCACAAAAGTATGGATGAGGTCAATTATGTTAGAAATATTTGCCTGGCAAGATTAAGACCTTTGCAGGTGTTGGCTAATAGAGGCAATGGTGCCGGTATGCCTGTATTACGAATGATGTATATAAGCACAGTTCGATCAGTTATTGACTATGCATCCCCGGTGCTAATCTGCTATCCGGAGAGAGAATCAAAGAAGTTAGAAATAATACAAAATCAAGCAATGCGCAAAATACTAGGCTGTCCCATGAGCAGGCGCATAGAAATCATGAGAATGGAGTTTAATCTCCCAAGTACCTCCGAGAGAGTTCAAGAAATAGTCTGTGCTGCAGTTGTCCGCAGTATAAGGAGGGGTGAAGAGATTTTTAAAAAGGCCATTGACATGATGTCTGGTAACTTTAGAATCTCGAACAGACCTAATGGTCTTTTGAGAAAACTATATAGGATATTGTTAAAATTTGACGTTGTTAAATACTGTGTTCATTTGGAAAGAGTAAAATGTCCAAAGCCGTGGTTGTGTTGTAGGTTAAATAAATGTATAAGTAAGTTGGACTATAAAAAGAGCGAGTGTAATACATGTGTGTTAAGACGATCCTTTCTTAGTAAACTGAATATGTTACTTAGGTGTAATACCATTCATATATATTGTGATGGCTCTGTAAATGGTATACATGAGGGCCTCAAAATGGTTGTTAATAAAATAAAGGATATAATTGTGTGTGTTGATTCACAGAGCGCTTTGCTAGCCTTAAATAGCAAAACTCCCAGTAGTAGCGAGGTGGTTGTGCTCTGTAAAGGATTGGTTTGTCGGCTTCAGGAGAAAGGACTTAACTGTAAAGTTCTTTTGGGTTCCATCTCATATTGGTATTTTATTAAATGAAGTTGCTGACAATCTGGCCAAGGAAGCCACACGAAAGCCTTACATTGATATAGAAACCTCTATGAGCCTAAATAGAATAAAAGGAGGAATGAGAATAAAAAGAGAGAGAGGTCTGGGGGACAGAAAAGGCTATGAAGGTTTTGGAAGAGGGCAGCGTCAGTATGGGGCATTATTTGTTTGTCACTGAAAATATTAAAGTTACATATGGTAAGGCACTTCCGAAAGTTGATACTTTTGTTATGAGAATGAGGTTGGGGTATAATTATTGTTGGCAATATATGGATGGTGATGGTATACCCTGTAGATTATGTGGTGAAGCATACTCTGCATCCTTATATGTTAGAATGTGATAACCTTAGGGAATTTAGAAATGTTTCTATTACTAATGTTACTGATCAAGTTTGTTTTGTCTTGAATAATAATTTCACAAAAAGAATTGTTAATAAGTTCCCAAGGTTTTCTTGGAATAGATAAAAGAGCATTGTAAAACTTATATTTGTTGGGGTTGCATTAGCATGCTAATACATCCCATTTGATGTATCTTTGTCAATAAATTTTTTTGAATTTGAATTAAATTTGAGTTTCACAGTTTACAATTCTGCTCCTAAATACCAGTAGGGGTTACAGTCGGTATCTCCGTTCGTTGTATCTCAATGGTCAAGGCTGCCGCTCTATTATCATGTGACGTCACTCTCTGCCTACTAACATAAAGCTGAAAATTCCTTCAACATTAGAGATCATCTAATAAACGTTAATACAGCCATCCAAACTCGAATTACTGTCATTGTAAGCTTGAAATGAACTGCAATATATCTCAGGTAGCTTTCACGAACGCAATATATTCCATGAAACGTCTGATAGACTCATTTTTATTTGTATTTATTCATTTTTTTTTTCAAAATAGATAAGGGGCGAACCTCACTCGAGAGGAGACCATTTGATAGTTCGGAAACAAGCATTTCCCAATCAAAATGGCGGTGACTCGTTCTCCCTTAAGTACCGAAGGGCCTCAGGTGACTGTGACTTCTGCAAATTCGTTAATCAAAACTAGATTGGACCGGATTTAATTTCAGAATCGTGGACTACAGACGCCATCTATTGACTGTCCTGTTAGAAATCAGAAAGGATTGATATTTGTGTCAGACTGTGGGGAATAGCCGTTCGGTCGTTAGCTTCACTCGGAGCTTTATCTATTTTTCTTAATAAATTAAAAGTAAATAACTTAATGCTACTTAGTATAGTAACTATTAGCGTTAATGATAAGTAAAATGAATAATAAAATTAAACTTATGGATTAAATTACTTAAACTAGTAATTGCCCAATAGGCCTTAAGTTCGCGCGTGCGTAATATGTACCTGTCAAAGGTAAGAAGTAAATTACCTCGGAGGTTACCACAGCCACGGCGAACAGTTACAGTAAGTTTCTCATTAGCAAGGCCGGCGTCTACATTGTAAAAGGGAATTAACCCAGAACAAAACTCAACGTTCTAACTCCAAGACAACGACAATTTTGGAATACGTCAACGTCAACATTTGTGATAAGTGCTTTACATTTGTGATAAGTGCTTTATCTTTGGCCATGTCTAGGGAAAAGGGTAATGTACGGCAATGTCACAAAGTTTTATTAGTGAATCTACTCTTTAATGTAAGTTGTTTTGGTTGTTGAATAATTGTTTTATTAAATATAAGTAAGATTGAAATTAAAATAAATTCCAATATAATTCCAAAATTGTCGTGTATTCCATATAATATTTCGGAGGTAAATATGTGTTTATCGTTCGGTGAACTAAGTGATTTTTTTAGAAACGGCTAACTGTCGCTCGGTATTTCGAATGGTAACCAATATGGAACTCAAGTGCAACGTAATTACTAACATATTATGTATTATAATCTATTTCATGTTTATATATAATGTACTCGGTAACCCGTAACATCGATAACTTTAGGTGGGGTGTTATCTTTTAAATATTTGCAGGCTATTGATACTAAATCTATGGTATTATTTTATTTATGGACATTAATAATGTAGCGTATTTTAACTTAGTTCACTATGTTAAGGAAGTGATAACAAAACACTTCTTCTCAATACATTATTGTCGCTAATGCATACTTACAGAGAAAAAAAAAATTAAGTTTTTACCTCGAATTTTTCCTAAGTCGGGAGAGGTGTTTCCTCTACGGTAATGTTTACTTTTAATGAGCCCTCTAACTTACTTTCTTACGCAAACAAAAGCAGTTCCAGTTACTCATTATTGGCTGAGAGGTGTGACATCGTTATGACGTCATGGGTTTCATAACCAATTACGAACTACTTTAGTCGAAAACTAAGTTTCACTAGCATTTCAGCGGAGTAATAAAGTTACCTGTCCAGTGTCCACTGGTATCCTTGTTTGACTGAATACTCGAATAATGAAGCAAAAACCGGCATTTTGTCTTCCTGTAGGTATGGCAGTGGTAGTGGCTGGCCCTTCTGGCATTAATTCGATTTCCTACCGATTGTTTGCAGTGCAATGTGGGTTACGGTGAATTTTATCATTATTTGTCTAGTGGTGGTAAAGAAGTTGTGATTGAATATGCTCAAAGACATAATTTAATTCTAAAGCAAAAAAACTGCGAGTGTTGTGGAGCTATTTGTCGGATAGACTCCAACAGGAACGCCTTTAGATGTGATCGCTCTGTAGGAACGAAAAAGGACGTCTGTGTAAGCGATGCGACACCCAAATCCATCCGCCACGGTAAGTAACCTTACTGTAACCCCTGTGGCTAGCGCGCGCAGCGCAACATTACCTCTTGCCAGAACATGTCGGGCTTGCCAAGAATCTTTAAATATGCGGATAAGGCGCGAAGCGCCGTTCCGCCACGGCCTTACAGACAGCACACACAAATATGTAGTCGCTCCCTACTTTGTTTGTTGTTGTTTTGGTATCGCCGCCATAGGTCCATTTTTATGTTTGAGTATTGTATTTTGGTTTTTTCCCCCATTTTGCCCTGTTTTTACCTACTTTGTCTCCCCCACCCAAAACCCCGCTTCCCAAGGAGGTTCCCCCAGATTGTTATCTATAGGGGGAGGGGTGGTGGAAGGATAAGTATTCGTTTGCGATGGAAATAAACCTCAAAATCATTCAAATCACATCATAATACAACAGAAAAACCTATATTTTATGTTGAAAGCAATTAATGTCCATAAGTAAAAATTTACCAAATCTATTAAGTATAATTAGTTAATCATGTCTGACAAAGAGGAAGAGTTTGTTAACCCTATGAATATCATATCATCCTTGAGGAGGATGCGGGGAATACACAAACGGAAGGTAACTATTTACTTAAAGAAGCTAACGGAGCTTCATGGTGATAATAGATTAACTTCTTCCTTTTGTAAGACTCAAATAACTGAATCAAAAAAGAGATCGAGCAGGTTAAACACTTTGATGAAAAAATTAATAATGTTTTGGAGACACATGAAATAATGATCAGTAATGAACAATTTTATAATGAGGAGTTAGATAGTCAGGCAGAATATAGCATTCAGGTTAGTATAGAGCTCGACCAATATGAACAATACATAAGTGAGTTAAGTGGGGCTTCTCGCAACTTATCTGCCAATAAAGTTTTAGAAATGATGTCTAGAATGAATATGTCTGAAGGGAAACCCCCTCCTTTAGAATGTGGAATCTTTATTGGAGAGGAGAAAGATAAATTTGCTTTCAATTCATTTCTTAATCAATTTAATGTCATTGGGTCCAGAAAAAATCTGTCCGATTCTGCCAAACAAATATATTTACATGGGTACCTTAGGGGCTATGCCTTGAAGGTAGTTAAGCATTTGACTATTTCTGACCGTAACTACCACTTGGCAATTGAAATGTTAAAAGAAGAATTCCTTGACATAGATTATATTGTTGACGAGACTTTTAAGAACATTTTGAGTGCTGCACCAAGTGCTGAATATGATCAAGAATTCTCGTCGGTGAAATAAAGTTTACCTCAACGAAATCAAATCCTATCTGCATGAATTGAAAGCACATAATATTGATTTATTGGAAGTGGGGTCCTCTGGGCATAAATTTGTGAGTCATATAGTATTTAATAAACTCCCCATACCAGTAAAGAGAGAGTTGGTTCACAAATTAAATACCAATTATCCTAATATATCTGACATTCTTTAATTATAATGAAATTATCAAAACTTTATCTAAAACTGTTTCCAATAGAAAAAGACCCTCACTAAAACCTCTAGTAAACCTAGTCCTAGCAGTTCATTTAAACCTAAAATAAATAGGTAGGTTTAAGTAAGATTCAAAATTTAAAATTTAAATTTGCAAATAAAGTAACTAAGATAATTTGTAAATTGTGTGCAGCTGAAGGCCATACTTTGGGGAAATGTGTTAACTTTAATAATTATAATGATAAATTGGCCAAACTGAGGGAACTTTCACTATGCACTAGATGCGCTGGTTCAGGGCACAAAGACAATGAATGTTACGGGAAACAAAATAAGTTAAGGTTAGAATGTCTGTTGTGTAGAAAGAGGGAACACATAACTCCATTGTGCCCTTCTTTGAATAAAGCCGAACTAACTACTAAAACTAACGTAAGCTTATGTTTTGCTCAAAGAAGTTTTGATGCGTTTTCACATTTTACCCACTATGACTTTGTATTTAAGAAATGGCAAAAAGGCTAGGAAAGTCAGATGTTTGTTTGACACTGGCAGTCAGCGGTCATATATTTCCGAATCTGCAGCTAAAGATCTTTGTCAGGATGTAGAGGCGTTGTATGCTTTGGAATGTGATGTAAGTACATATTGTAATGGCCTCGTTAGACCACAACACACACTAGGTCTACAGGACCATAAATAATCAAAATACCACAAACTTAGGTGTTCAAAAGGGAGCAATCCACTAAGGTGGAAGCAAGCCCAGGTAAATGCAGCACAAGAATAACTCGGGAGGGGGTAGCAAAACAATGAAAAAAATCAATATATATTATATTTCAATAAAATACAGGAAGTTATAACTAGGCCTCTTCATTAACATTAAATCACAAAATCACTTACACAACATGTACCCAAATGATTAGGCAACGCATTCAACCTCTGAAGGAGGAAAGGGGGCCCAGAGAGGAATAGAAAATAACCAATATACACACTTGAAATATAATATAAACAATTAACAAAGGAATTACAAATGTTAACAAATGAAAAGTCACTTTAACACCATACACTAAATAATTGCACCAAGTCCTTCACCTAGGACTAAAATCATAAGACAACCTGTATCAGGAGAGGAGAGGGAGTGGCAACTAAGAAAAATGATATACACTATAAAACCAAATTGTCATACACCAATCACCAACAAAATATAGTGTCCAAATAAAGGATTCATTACTTGGGTAACTTGTAAATACTTAAACTAATATGCGACATCCTTAATGCCTCATAGGCTACCTTAAATATACACCACATCCTTCGTCAAATATAAATGGTACACCATTCTGCTGTTCACACCAGAATGACAAGGTATGTGAAGGGAAAGGTTCCTCTTTCCTTGTGAATTGTTCAAAGCCGCGAAGGTATAATGATTAAATGTCCCAAAAATAATCATACACCTTAGCTGTACTTTTTCACAGCACAACCTTCATAGCACACGTACATTGACCTTACACCATTATAACACCTGTACATTAACCTTGCACCCAAGTGTCTTGAACACATAACATGTTACAGCACTAACACAGCACTTTTCTTTTAAGCACTATTAACAATTATTTGGAGTCCACACTCTCCTGACAAAGGGGTGTATAAACAAATCAGTTTGTCACAAAAAAATCTTAACCTAATTTACATACCCCAACTAACGTAATAATACCATCGCCTAAAAACACGCGTCCAAATATAGGATCATTCATAAATACCTAAACCACCACACAACCAGATAATTTTTATGCAACCTCAGTTTTAAGCATAATTCAATCCCAGAAATAACACCAGTTCATTATAAACTTCACCACCTCCAAAAGCAATTAAAGGCATGAATTAACCTATAGAATAACAGTTGAATCCATCAACTAACAATTATCTTACAGATGGTCAACATCCATCTATCATATCAATAATATAATCACAGTTATTATATCCAACATTGGAATGTTATATTAAATCATAATTTGTTCAACCATCACACTAAAATAAAAAGAAACCATATAAAAATAACGATTAATACTCAAACTAGGAAATACGAGTGACAGGAAACTTACCAACAGTAAAGAAAAAACCCTTATAATTACCTCGTTCGCACTTACTCTGCCAGCCGGGACAATGCATCGGCCACCATATTCTCTTTCCTCTGGGATATGCTTCAACTGTAGATCGAATTCTTGGACCAAAATACTCCAGCGCATCAATCTCTGATTTTTATTCTTGTACCGATTCAAGAACGTTAAGGGATTATGGTCCGTACAAACTTTAATGGGCACACCTGAGGAGGAGAGATAGACATTAAAATGAGTTCATGCTAAGATCAAGGCCAACGTCTCCTTCTCGATTGTGGAATATTTTTCTTTGAGGCAAAGTGAGCTTTTTAGAAAAATACGCCCACCGGGTGGACCGATACCATTTCCGTCAGCCTGACTCAATACCGCACCAACCCCCACATCACTCGCATCAGTGGTAAGCTGGAATGGAGTGTCAAAATTGGGAGCAGTTAACAAAGGCCGACTAATGAGGATCAGTTTTATCTTCTCTAATGCCTCCTGAGCCTCCTTACTCCAAACGAAGGTAACAACATTTTTCTTCAACAAAGCAGTAAGAGGTTCGCAATGTCTGAAAAATTGCGAATGAATCTACGATAATAGCTTACCATCCCCAATACCCTTCGCAAATCTTTCCTACATTTTAGGAACCTCTACCTTACGAATGGCTTCAATGTTAGCCTCCTTAGGAGCCACCATCCACTCCTATCTCATGTCCAAGATATACCACCGTTGCTTTTGCGAAATCCGACTTTCTTAAATTAATAACCAGGCCTGCTTTCCTAAGTACTTTGAATAAGGCTTCAATTCTCTTCAAGTGCGACTGCCAGTCGTCGCTAAAAATAACCAAGTCATCAATATACACCACACACCCCTCTAGACCACTAACCAACGAATTCATAAGTCTCTGAAAGGTGGCAGCAGCATTTTTCATGCCAAAGGGCATTACTTTACACTGAAATAACCCTGTTGTGTTACGAAAGCCGAAACACTTCTGGCCCTTTCCGACAGAGGCACCTGCCAATATCCTTTTAATAAGTCAAATTTCGTAATATACTTAGCACGACCCTTACGATCGATGCAATCTTCCACTCGAGGCAATGGAAAACTATCAGCCTTGGTCACCTCATTAAGCTTCCTGTAATCAAAACAAAGACGATAGTCTCCATCAGATTTCTTGACCAATACAACTGGAGATGACCAAGGACTACACTCGCTCAATTAAATTATGCTTGAGCATATACTCAACCTCTCTAGCAACAATTTCATTCTTTTTTGGGTTCAACCTATAAGGAGCCTGCTTCACGGGCGTGGCGTCCCCTACGTCCACGTCAATGCTGCAAGATCGTGGTCTTGCCGGGCACATTAGAAAACAAGTCCTATATTTTAAAACCAAATTTCTCAAGGATTGTTGCTCATCTTTACCCAAGTGACTCAACATCTGAGGTAAATTTTCTAAAGCCTCGACATTACCTGCCAGCCATTCACTATCTTTCAAGTAAACGTCCCTGTCCTCTGAAAAGGAATCATTATTATGCTCATCTGCCATTCACTATCTTTCAAGTAAACGTCCCTGTCCTCTGAAAAGGAAATCATTATTATGCTCATCTGAAAAAGAAAAAAGCATTATTACCGGACAAGTCATTTCTACTGTCACGAAGAGCCGCAATTGGCCTAACCTTCTCTCTTTCATGGAAAGCTTTCATCATATTTATATGTACTAATTGACGAGGCCTTCTCTTATCGGGGTTTCCACCAAGAAGTTAACATTATTTACCTTCTTCAATACCTTCCACATGGTCCCCCTGGAAGGTAGCTTTTAGAGAATTACCTGGGATAGGTAACAGAACCAAGTACCTTCTGTCCTACGTCAAAGTCCCGGGTCACAGTCTTTCTGTCAAAATAAAATTTCATTTTCTTCTGACTTTTCAACAAATTCTCACCTGCAAAAGACCAAGCCCTGGTTAATTTAGCATTCAAAATTATTAGGTAATCAAACAGATTCAAATCTGGGGCATCTCCCTCCCAAGCCTCTCTCACCATATCAGCGGACCCCTTACAGAATGTCCAAAAATCAAATTAAAAGGAGAGAGACCGAGAGATTGACCAGGAATAGAGCGGAAAGCGAATAAGAGGAAGGGAAGGTTTTTATTCCCCATTCAGCCCCATTCACAATACAATATTTCTTTTACATACTTTTCATAGTTTGGTGAAAACGTTCCAAAGCACCCTGTGACTCTGGATGATAAGGCGAGGACGTTACATGTTTAATGCCCAATTCAGTCATTTTCTGCTTAAAATAACGACTCGTGAAATTAGTACCGCAGTCAGACTGAATTACCTTCGGGAGACCAAATTTTGAAAAGAAACCTATTAATGCCTCTACAATCTTTTCACTCCTTATGGACCGCAAGGGGATTGCCTCGGGGTACCGAGACATACGATCCATAATAGTGAAAATATACTCATTTCCACTCTTTGACTTTGGGAGAGGACCAACAACATCAATTAACACCTCACGAAAAGGTTCAGACACAACAGGGATAGGTATTAATGGAGCCTTTGGAATAGGTAGATTAGGTTTGCCGACTCTCTGACAAACTTCACAACTATTAACAAATTTTTTTTACATCACCTTTCAACTTAGGCCAAAAGAAATTATTCAATAACCTACCGACAGTTTTGTGAATACCAAAATGTCCCGCCATCACATTCTCGTGAGTTAATGACATCAACTCATGACTGTAACATTCAGGAACCACAATCTGTCTAATAATTTCGTAATCCTCCCCCGAGGCATGCATTGGTCTACTTACTCTATATAATATGCTATTAATTACCTTAAACATAGGAACTGTCACGTTCGCTATCTCACCAGACTCAATAGGGAAACTACCAAACTCCTTTTTCTGAGCCGAAACAAGTTCTTTAACAGTCCAATTGGGTTTTAATCTAACACTACTACTATCTACAGCTACATCACTACGTCCTAAACTACTCAAATCAACGTCGACTGTTGACTGCAGCGTCAACAGCCTTTGCTTTAGCACGAGTGACTACCGCTACTTCCACATCCGGATTAATCACAATTGGCACGTACTTATTCTCATACACAATCTCATTTCCGAGAACCACATCCACCTTTTTAATCGGAAATTTATCAACAATAGCCAAACGGATATTCCCCGAAAAATAAGGACAACTAAGATGAAATAGACCAATTGGATACGATTTTACCGTGTCCGGGAAACCACTCAAAATAACAAACTCCCGATTCTCATACACAAAATCATTCGGGACCGAATCTCTAAGAATTAATGATTGTGCTGCTCCAGTATCACGTAAAATATTCACTTTCCTCCCTTGGCCTTCACCATTCAGCGAGACTTCCCCCACGGCCAAAAAATCACCGAAGGAACTACCAGTCTCTGACTTTCTTAGTCATTGAGTCGGGGAGGGCAGAGATCCAACCTGACTAGTACTTTTCTCAACCGCCATCATCGGATTAACTTTACTGTTATGTACCTTTTCCAAGCATTACATATTCTTTTGATATGACCCCGCTTGTTACAGAAAAAGCACGTCAAATACCTATGCTTATGTGGATCATAAACACCCGACTCCCCAAGTCTGTTATTCTGCGAGTTCCACACCTTTGATTGACCATTCGGAGAAACCTTATTTGATTGAACATTCTGAGAACCCTTATTTAATTGAACATTCTGAGAAACATTATTCTTTCGATTATTAAAATTACCAGATCTCTCAGAATAACCCCAACGTGATCTTTCCTTCGATAACGTCTCTTTCATAGTATCTTTATGAGACAAAAAGTACTCATCTGATGCCACAGCAACCTCCTGAAGGGAATCTAATTTCAACTCCTCCAAATGAACCTTCAAACGATCAGGAGTACAACTTTTAAACTCTTCAACCAACAGCAACTGCTTTAACTTATCAAAATCGTCCACCTCTTTAGATTTCAACCAATCAGTAGCAAATTGCTCTTTACTCCTTGCAAATTCTACGAAAGTCTGATTTTCATTTTTCCTCAAATTCCGGAACCTTTGCCGATAGGCCTCCGGCACGAGCTCATATGCCTTCAACACTATCGCCTTTACACTTTCATAATCCGAGGAGAGATTTTCTTCCAAAGTTACATATACCTTTTGGGCTTTCCCAATCAATTTACTCTGGATAAGGGTAGTCCATAATCCAATAGGCCATTCTAACTTATTAGCAATTCTTTCGAATGACCTAAAGAACTCCGCAACATTATCTTCCTGGAAGTTCGGGACAAACTTCAAAGCCTGAGCTAAATTTGAGAAGGAGGAGGAAGCCTCAACACGAGAAGGAGACCCTGGTGACCCCGGCGTTTGCAAAGCCATCTTAGCTAACTCATGCTTCCTTTCCCTCTCTCTCTCTTCAAACACCATATTTTGCTGGTCTATTTCCATTTGTTTTAGACTAATCTGTCTATCCAAAATTTCTACCGACAAGACCTCTTCTTTCCTAACCTTGGGTTTGGCTCCTGTCTTAGTCTCCTTAACACACTCATAAACCTTTAGCAATAGTATACCCTCCTTCATTGTTACAGTTCTCTCCACTTCGAAAAAATCTGCCACACTTTCTAACTCCTCTTTGTTTAATTCGGCCAACCTATCCTGCCATCCCTCTCCTTCAAGCAACTCTACGACATTCATATCCTCCATTTTGATTATGAATAATTACAACACTTTACCTATAACAAAATTATTTCACTTGCAATAATGCCCGCCAACCAACACTGAGGAGGTGTAACCATGCCACCTAACACTAACAACGCCCCAAGAATTATCATTGCTCTGCAAAAAGAACACCACAGGATACGATCAATCCTGGCAAAAAGTCGCCACTTGTAATGGCCTCGTTGGACCACAACACACTCTAGGTCTACAGGACCATAAATAATCAAAATACCACAAACTTAGGTGTTCAAAAGGGAGCAATCCACTAAGGTGGAAGCAAGCCCAGGTAAATGCAGCACAAGAATAACTCAAGGGGGATAGCAAAACAACGAAAAAAAATCAATATATATTATAATTCAGTAAAATACAGGAAGTTATAACTAGGCCTCTTCATTAACATTAAATCACAAAATCACTTACACAACATGTACCTAAATGATTAGGCAACGCATTCAACCTCTGAAGGAGGAAAGGGGGCCCAGAGAGGAATAGAAAATAACCAAAAGAAAGGAATAACCTGAATTTTACACTCTAAAGGATGATGATGAGACGATGAAGGTCTCCTCCCATAAGCACTCCAATAAAGGCAGAGGACGGCAAATCACAATACAATTACTATAGAGCTCTATCAGAAAATTCATCTGACTACTGCAGTGCAGCCGTGATCCTAGTCATCTTGTTCATAATCACGGACGCCGTGATCCCAGTAATCTTGGTCAATACTTTTTATAATAAATGGATGACACGCCTTACCGTCGCCAAGCGAGGCCCCGGCTGCAAGTACTGCACCAGAGGCAATAATAAAATGGCAGAGATGTGGAGAAACTGCCAGCTGAAGATATATATTTTCTGAGACTTGCTGTAAATCCGAGAGAGATAGCAGGCTCACAAGTCAGGGTGCAGATACAAACTGCCTGCAGCTTGGAAATCAGGTCTCAAGTCAACTCGGCAAAGCCAAAATATGGAGGGGAGAAACAGGGAGGATTAGTCAACAAGACTACACAAAAATACCACTGGAGTGAGGAGACCCCTACTAACAAGAAGGCGAATCAACAATGAACTTTACAGCCTTCAGAAATGAAAGAGGAACTTAAAAGCTAACCTAAGTAAGCTAATACATTATAAAAATACTAAGGCTTACTTACAATATATAGGGCAAGAAACTAAGGGCTTCAAGCAAATGTCCACTGGAATAAATATAAACAATAATTTAATATTCATACCTTTATTAGTTGACAAATTGCTCAATATAAATTTTGAAGTGCCCGGCATGAATCAAATAATAAAGAAATTTAAAGAAAATAATATTGCTTTATTGGATGAGACTTTTTGTGACCACAGAAACCATGAAAGTATGAAGGTTGACATGTTGTTAGGAATAGATATCATTCAGTTTTTACCTTCGGTAACTTGGACTAAAATGTTGGGTAGAGCTTGTTTAGTCGTAAATAATAGAGCAGCTCCTGTAGGTAATGTGTTCAACTTTTTGGATGAGGCAGTAAGTAGAGCTGTTATGGACTCCATGGTTAATAAGAAAACTCTGAATGTTAAAACAAAAAGCGTGGTAAATTTAGTAATGGATCCTCTAAAATCTTATTTCAATCCATTAGAGCATATATTAGAAGACAGTGAGGTAGACAATGGACTCGAACACCTTTTTAGTCTTGAATCCTTGGGAATAAAAAAGTGTGAAAAAGAATTGGTCTCCTTTGATAAAGAACAAATTGACAGATTTAGAGAGGGGATCTCTTTTGATAATGGATTTTATCATGTAAAATTGCCCTGGTATACTGATAAAATTGACAGCGTCCCATCTAATCATTTTGTTTCACTTAAGGTATTAGACAGAACAGTAGAGTATCTTGGTAAAAAGGGTCTCGTTGACAAATACCAGGAAGTTTTTTTGATAACAACTCGAGGATGGTATAATCGAGGAAATTAAAGTAAGTCCTTCTGACTATCATAAGTATATATGGATTCCCCATAGAACCAGTTATAAAATTAGAAGAGCAAGTTACCACAAAAATCAGGCAGTATTAACTGTTCTTTAAAAACTTACAGGGAATTGCCTTCACTTAATGAAGCAGCTTATCCTGGGATAGATTTAATGGGCTCAATACTGAAATTGCTCTTTTACTTTAGAACTAATAAATATGTAATGTTGAGCGACGTCAAACAAGCTTTTTTGATGATTAAATTAAAAAATGAAGTGGATAAAAGTAGATTTTGTTTCTTTTGGAAACGGGGAGATAAATTAGTATCTTATCGCTACAAAACAATAGTTTTTGGTTACACTCTTCACCTTTTATATTAAATTTTGTTATGAAACATCACACAGAAAGTTATCCTGATGATAAGTGTGAAGAAATATTAACTAATAACTTTTATGTAGACAATCTTCTTGTAACTGCTAACAACATTGATGAAATGAAAAATTTGTATAAGCAAGCTAATGATAGGATGGAACAAGGGGGCTTTATTTTAAGGTCTTGGAATTCCAATTGTGTAGAGTTGAGAGAAGAAATGGCGTCTGATAATAGACTTGTTGAACATTCTTGCGAAGAGGATAAAGTATTGGGTTATAGATTCAACGTAAATAATGATTCTTTTAGTCTTGCGCCTTGTAAAATAGACCCAGAAGCAGACACAAAAAGAAAAGTATTGTCACAAACTTCTAAAATATTTGATCCTTTGAATATAGTCCTTCCTGTAACAATAAGAGGCATAATTTTAATGAGAAATATATGGATATTAGATGTTGGTTGGGATCAAAATTTACCTAAAGACATTTGTGGGGAAATGAAAATTATTAGTAGAGATTTTGAAATGTTATCTGAACTTAAATTTCCTAGAGAGTCCCTTAATGAACTAGACTCGTATGGTCTTCACATTTTTAGTGATAGCTCTGTGGAGGCCTATGGGTTTGTGGCCTATGCGGTTAATCAAAATGATAAAAGTTCTTATTTGTTCTCCAAATCTAAATTGGCTCCACTGAATAAGAGAAATGAGCATAGTGTCCCCACTTTGGAACTAATGGGAGTAATTCTAGCTTTTAAATGTTTGCCTTCCTTACTAGAAGCCTACAATAAGATAAATTTTCAATTCATTAATATTTGTGTTGATGCTCAAGTGGTTTTAAATTGGCTATTGACCAGAGAAACTAAAATAAAATCTAAATTTGTTAGAAATAGAGTACTTGAGGCAGATGGTCTTAAAGTTGAAATATCTAAGCTATTTAAACTACCTGTCTTGTATCACTATGTAAATAGAGAAGAAAATCCTGCTGATATGATCACCAGAGGTTTATCCTATACTAAATATTTAAGTAAATCAACTTATTGGCTAGAAGGTCCAGAATGGTTGAGTAATGATTTTGACAAGTGGCCTCTTTACCCTTTATTGAGCATATCGCCTTATTACAAGCATCAAATAAGTACAGTATGCACTATGCAAATAAATAAAGTAAACGCTGGTATTCTCAATATAAATAAAATTTTAAATTATGAACAATTGTTAAGAATTACCAGTTACTTGTTCAAATTTTGTAGTAGATTAAAGGGTGGTGATCCTAAAAAGAAAGCCTTAGAGTATTGGGTGAAAATTGCACAGAAAGAATACTTTACAGTAGAATTAGATTTTTTACAAAGCAGTGCCAATATTACTAATAATATACCTACTCTAGTGTCCAATTAAAATTTTTTTTAGATTCAAAGGGTATAATTAGGTCTAGGGGAAGAATATCTAAGTGTTTGTACTTTGACTTTGATGTTCATAACACAGTATTGCTTCCTAAATTGTTAATAAAGCATTGTCATTTGAAGGTACAGCATTTAGGAATAGGCACTACATTAAACTACCTTAGGGAACAAGGATTTTGGATTCCCAAGGGTAGGTCAGCAGTAAAGACTGAGCTGAGTAGTTGTAATATATGTAGGAAATATAATGCCTTAGCTTACAGATACCCGAAGTTTACAGATATGCCTAAACACCACATGAATTTAGTCAAGCCTTTTCAGCATGTAGGTATTGATTTCACTGGACACCTTTGGGTTAGGGATGAGTTGAGTGGTAAGACCACAAAAATGTTCATATTAGTTTTCACTTGTCTTAACGTGCACGCTGTGCACTTTGAATTGTTACCAGACATGTCCACTAAAAATTTTGTTCTCGCTTTCCAAAGATTTAGTAATATGTACACAATACCACAATACCTGTACAGTGACAACGCTAAGTCTTTTCTCAAGGGTGGAAGTATCCTTGAAAGGTCTTAGGAGTCGCAGGAATTTCAATCTGAATTAAGGAAATGTAATATCAAACACATTAAAATTCCTTTATATTCAGCATGGGTTGGTTCTGCTTGGGAGAGATTGATTAGAGTATTAAAGAATTGTCTTTATAAAGTAATAGGAAGGTCTAAATTAACTTAGTACTTTGAATTGTTAACTACCCTTTCTAATATTCAATTAGCGATAAATTCCAGGCCTTTAACATATAGATCAAGCTCAGAAAATTTAGAGTTTATAACTCCAAATTCCTTTATCAAATTGCATGGTAATTCATCCCTCATTTTGAGAAAAGATGATAGTGATGTTTGGTTGGACGATTCGAGTCAACCTTCTTTAGAGAGAACTGTAGAAATACAGGAAGAAATTATTGAAAATTTTAAGAAATTGTGGTATGAAAATTATCTCTTAAGCCTGAGAGAACATAGCAGAAATTTGTACCAAAGTAAGTGGGAAAATAGAATTAAAGTTGGTGACATTGTCCAAATTAAAGCATTAATAAGCCCAGACCATTTTGGATGATGGGTAAGGTATTAGAATTAATATTAGGATTTGACAATAATATTAGGTCAGTGAAACTAAAGCAAGCTAATGGGGCAATAGAATATCATTCTATTTGTAATCTTTATCCTATGGAACTGTCAGTGACATGCTATAAGAGAAAGGCAAACCAGAGACAATTCAATGGAAACTGAGTTAGAAACAGGCAGTATAAATAAACCTGAATCTATTCACGTTGAACAAGGCGAAAGGTCTGTAAGACCCAAGAGAAAGGCTACCGAAAGATTTGAAAGAATGCTAAGGGAAAATTTAGATAATTTGTAAATACTGCTTTTCAGTATATTAGTTTACTGTAATTTACTAAATAATCAAGTTTTTATTTTGACTAAAATGCTACACACTCGAAACTTTTTCAGTGTGAGGATATACTTTATTAAATGCTTTATTCTTTAACTTTAAACAAGGATTAAGGGCATTGCAAATAATCACTTTTTAGGTAATAAATAATAAAACTAAATACGTAAATAAAAAGTAAAATTAGTAGATAGCCTATAGTGAACTAAGCTAAGTTAAAATTGGTTTAACTATTTAAATAAAATGCTACACTTAAAATAAAGTGAAGACTAAAGTTAAAATGCTACACTTTTAGTAACGTGAGGATGATACTAAAGTAACTTAGCCATACTTTTTATTTAGCGTTGTTGGAAATAATTGTTTAACACGTAGCCAGATTTAAGGTGGCCTTAATAAATAATGTATGGTTAATGAAAATATTCATTGCAATTCTATAATCGCAATCCTTTGTGGGGAGTGTGTTAGAAATCAGAAAGGATTGGTATTTGTGTCCGACTGTGGGGAATAGCCGTTCGGTCGTTAGCTTCACTCGAAGCTTTATCTATTTTTCTTAATAAATTAAAAGTAAGTAACTTAATGCTACTTAGTATAGTAACTATTAGCGTTAATGATAAGTAAAATGAATAATAAAATTGAACTTATGAATTAAATTACTTAAACTAGTAATTGCCTAATAGGCCTTAAGTTCGCGCGTGCGTAATATGTACCTGTCAAAGGTACAAAGTAAATTACCTCGGAGGTTACCACAGCCACGGCGAACAGTTACAGTAAGAGTTACTCACTAGCAAGGCCGGCATCTACATTGTTATAGGAAATTAACCTTGACCAAAACTGAACGTTCTAACTCAAAGACAACGACAATTTTGGAATACGTCAACGTCAACATTTGTGATAAGTGCTTTACATTATTGTGTATCTTTGGCCATGTCTAGGGAAAAAGGTAATGTACGGCAATGTCACAAAGTTTTATTAGTGGATCTACTTTTTAATGTAAGTTGTTTTGGTTGTTAAATAATTGTTTTGTTTATTAAATATAAGTAAGATTGAAATTAAAATAAATTCCAATACTATCAAGAATGATGAGGTTACATTTATGGCTAAGGTTGGTGAATGGTATAGGGACTACAAATATGTAAATGGACATGGAAATGATGAGAATGTGTTTCTGGATGATTTGCTTAAAGTAATAGATTCTATATTGCACGTAAAGGGGAATCAGGAGAACCGTTCTATTGTGAATTCTAAAAAAGCAAAGTATACCGATGACAAAGTAATAAAAGGTTGGAACAAAAACAATCTTTTAAGAAAAGCGCACAGGAAGTGGACCATGAATCCAAATGATCTAGTAATAGGTAATAGAGAGGTTATGATACAAATTGCAGAAGGTACTTCTGAAATACGAAAAAAAATAAGAGGAAAATACTGGGATCGCTTTTTAGAGGAAGTATCTTTTATGAAGTCCCTCAGTGGTGTATGGAACGCTGTGAATAAAGTTAGAAGGATCAGAAGAAAAAACATTGCACATCATGACCCAAAAGGAATGGCAAATGAACTAATGAAGAAATGGTCATCTGCCTCTAGCTTTAGTAATTTACCCGACAATGTCCAGGCTAGTTTACGTAACCGTCGACCACAGCGACGACAGTTAGTTAGAATGCAAATAGATATGGTGGACGAGACTAGTTTGCCCTTTACTAAAGATGAATTATTGTTGGGAATTAAGAAAGGTGGGTCGACTGCTCCTGGGGAAGATGGGGTAACATATGAAATAACAAATTGTCTTATAATGATGGAAGATAGCCCACTACTTGATTTGATCAATCTTTGTTTTGAAAATGGCAAATTACCCATTAAATGGAAATTGGCATTGCTCGTACCTGTACCTAAGAATAATGCAGAATATCGCCCCATATCATTAACATCTTGTATATGCAAATTAATAGAACGGATGATTCTTAATAGATTACTTTTTGTCATTGGTGATCAATTCTCTCAAAATCTTTATGGTTTTATTAAGGGAAAGAGTACAGCAGATTGTGCTTTAAGAGTGCTCTGCAACAGCAATGTCAAATGTAGGGCATTTATTGATCTCAAAGGACCATTGGACAGGGCAAATAAAAATGTCATACTCGAAGAGCTTGTTAATAAGGGCATTAAGGGATCATTGCTAAGGTGGATTGCAAGCTACTTAAGTGAAAGGCGGGCTAAGGTCTGGGTTCAGGGGCATGAGTCTGCAGAAATGGATATGGAATTGGGTACGACACAGGGGGGGGAGGGGGGCGGGTCTTAAGTCCTACTTTGTTTAATGTACTTATGGATCGTATTGCAAGGCATTCTTTTCCTAGTGGCACAGAAGTTGTAATATACGCTGACGACATAATGATCCAGTGCACAGATGAGGTTGTTTTTGAAAGAGGCTTTAGCTGAACTACATACTTCATGCTTACACATGGGATTAGTTATTAATGAGAGTAAAAGTAAAATCCAATCACGTTATCCAAGTAAAAATGTGATCTCATTTAATGGCAGGCAATTGGAAATGGTAGGAACTTATAAATATCTTGGCATGTACATTGGCTTTCACAAAAGTATGGATGAGGTCAATTATGTTAGAAATATTTGCCTGGCAAGATTAAGAACTTTGCAGGTGTTGGCTAATAGAGGCAATGGTGCCGGTATACCTGTATTACGAGTGATGTACATAAGCACAGTTCGATCAGTTATTGACTATGCATCCCCGGTGCTAATTTGCTATCCGGAGAGAGAATTAAAGAAGTTAGAAATAATACAAAATCAAGCAATGCGCAAAATACTAGGCTGTCCCATGAGCACGCGCATAGAAATCATGAGAATGGAGTTTAATCTCCCAAGTGTACCTCCGAGAGAGTTCAAGAAATAGTCTGTGCTGCAGTTGTCCGTAGTATAAGGAGGGGTGAAGAGATTTTAAAAAGGGCCATTGATATGATGTCTGGTAACTTTAGAATCTCGAACAGACCTAATGGTCATTTGAGAAAACTATATAGGATATTGTTAAAATATGACGTTGTTAAATACTGTGTTCATTTGGAAAGAGTAAAATGTCCAAAGCCGTGGTTGTGTTGTAGGTTAAATATGTGTATAAGTAAGTTGGACTATAAAAAGCGCGAGTGTAATACATGTGTGTTAAGACGATCCTTTCTTAGTAAACTGAATATGTTACCTAGGTGTAATACCATTCATATATATTGTGATGGCTCTGTAAATGGTAATAAAGCTGGTTGTGGTGTGGTTGTTCGTGAGTATTATGAAAATGATATTAGTGTGGATGCAACGCTGCCCAAAAGGCTTGAAGATGAAACGTCATCTACGGCAGCAGAGTTACATGGTATACATGAGGGCCTCAAAATGGTTGTTAATAAAATAAAGGATATATTTGTGTTTGTTGATTCGCAGAGTGCTTTGCTAGCCTTAAATAGCAAAACTCCCAGTAGTAGCGAGGTGGTTGTGCTCTGTAAAGGATTGGTTTGTCGGCTTCAGGAGAAAGGACTGAATGTAAAGTTCTTTTGGGTTCCATCTCATATTGGTATTTTATTAAATGAAGTTGCTGACAATCTGGCCAAGGAAGCCACACGAAAGCCTTACATTGACATAGAAACCTCTATGAGCCTAAATAGAATAAAAAGAGGAATGAGAATAAAGAGAGGTCTGGGGGACAGAAAAGGCTATGAAGGTTTTGGAAGAGGGCAGCGTCAGTATGGGGCATTATTTGTTTGTCACTGAAAACATTAAAGTTACATATGGTAAGGTACTTTCGAAAGTTGATACTTTTGTTATGAGAATGAGGTTGGGGTATAATTATTGATGGCAATATATGGATGGTGATGGTATACCCTGTAGATTGTGGTGAAGCATACTCGCTTACTCTGCATCATTATATGTTATAATGTGATAACCTTAGGGAATTTAGAAATGTTTCTATTACTAATGTTACTGATCAAGTTTGTTTTGTCTTGAATAATAATTTCACATAAAGAATTGTTAATAAGTTCCCAAGGTTTTCTTGGAATAGATAAAAGAGCATTGTAAAACTTATATTTGTTGGGGTTGCATTAGCATGCTAATACATCCCATTTGATGTATCTTTGTCAATAAATTTTTTTGAATTTGAATTAAATTTGAGTTTCACAGTTTACAATTCTGCTCCTAAATACCAGTAGGGGTTACAGTCGGTATCTCCGTTCGTTGTATCTCAATGGTCAAGGCTGCCGCTCTATTATCATGTGACGTCACTCTCTGCCTACTAACATAAAGCTGAAAATTCCTTCAACATTAGAGATCATCTAATAAACGTTAATACAGCCATCCAAACTCGAATTACTGTCATTGTAAGCTTGAAATGAACTGCAATATATCTCGGGTAGCTTTCACGAACGCAATATATTCCATGAAACGTCTGATAGACTCATTTTTATTTGTATTTATTCTTTTTTTTTTTTCAAAATAGATAAGGGGCGAACCTCACTCGAGAGGAGACCATTTGATAGTTCGGAAACAAGCATTTCCCAATCAAAATGGCGGTGACTCGTTCTCCCTTAAGTACCGAAGGGCCTCAGGTGACTGTGACTTCTGCAAATTCGTTAATCAAAACTAGATTGGACCGGATTTAATTTCAGAATCGTGGACTACAGACGCCATCTATTGACTGTCCCAGGCTATCCGGTGTTCAAACAAGAACTGTTGTCTTTGATAGCGAGGCAAGGCAAAAATTGCCGAATAAGTGATTGCAATGACTGCATTTGAAAAATAAATTGTATATTCAATCATTGATGCCTAGAAAATTAGTACTTGGAGCTAAATGCACGAAAATGTACTGGGAATTCACGAACTGGGTTCTGGTAATACATACACAGTCCCGGATTGGTAGCCGGCGAAAAGCTAGAATGACCAACAATATATGACTATTCCACATATTATTATGGCCTTAATTAGGTGAGAGGTGAGACACCGAATTCAGGCAGGATGGAATAACTGGAGGTCTGCATCAGGGGTACTCTGTGACAAGAAGGTCCCTCTGAAATTGAAAGGAAAGTTCCATAGGACGGTGGTCAGACCAGCAATGTTATATGGAACAGAAACGGCAAGTATGAGGAAAACAGAGGAGAAGAAGATGGATGTAGCAGAAATGAGAATGTTGAGATGGATGTTGGGAGTAACAAGGGAAGATAGGATTAGAAATGAGTATATAAGAGGATCAACAAAGGTAGCTGAAATATCGAAGAAAATACAGGAAGGAAGGCTTCGATGGTATGGACACCTGTTACGAAGGGAGGAACATCATGTTGGAAGACATACGATGGAAATGGAAGTGCAGGGTAGAAGGAAGAAGGGAAGACCAAGAAAGAGATGGCGTGATTGTGTAAGGGAAGATATGGAATTGAAAAGTATAAATGAGAACGAGGCACAAGACAGAAATCGATGGAGACGACTCATTCGTAATGGCGACCCCATATAAAAATGGGTTTAAGCTAGGAAGAAGAAGATTATGGCCTTAATTATGACAAAACTGTAAGTAACTTATTGAGAGAAGAATTTATGTTTTGCTTCCTAGCTTTTACCTAGGCAAAACATCACATATGCGACATTTTTCATTCGATTCGTACTTTTGATTTTTTCAAGGGTTTGTATGGCTGGCTACCAGGTTACAGGGTGTCAGCACTGCGATTCCTCTTAACTTTTCTCCTGACAAAAATATTCCAGAAAACAATCACTGGGTGCGCTCTAATACCTCCTTCGACGATGCATATCAATAAAGCATAAATTTGCATAAATAAAGTAACGTATTTCATCTTGAAGACAGTGGTCTGTATATACGAGATTTTTACAAAACTGATAACCTAAAAGGACGATTATTTGCCCTTCGAGTTTCTCGTAACATTCCACAAGGTTAAAAAGATTAAGTTATTTTCTAGGGCTGTAATGAAGTCAGAATATTCTCTTGGTTAATATCATATAAAGAAAACTTATAAAAGATATGCCAGAAAGTACTTAAAATGATAGTGATATTGATATGGGTCACAGGATTACCAAGTAGCCTACTAATGTACATTTATTTATTTATTTATTTTTTTTTTTTTTTTTTTATTTTTTTTTGTAGGGAGAAATTGGGAGGAATTCTTGTAGAAATTGATGAAAATTGAATCTGTTTATATATGTATATCATTCCATTCTAATTATTCATATTCCTAGGGCTGCTTCTCGACTTCCTATCGTATCCTGGAATTTTAAGGTTGGTAATTCTAAGTAACAAATTCCGACGTATTTCAACCTCAAATTTATAATTCCTACGATTTTCAACAAACTCGAGACAAGCTTTGAAATAGAAACAATGATTTCTATGGAATATATCTCCAAAATGGCAAAGTTTCGATTAAAATAGAACTTAAAGGATTCAAAACGTTAGCTACAAATAGTCCTGGATGCATCATGAATTCCAACTTTTAAGACTTAAACGAGAGAATTTTCAGCCTTTTCTACGTCATTTGCTCATTTTTGGATCGAAAATGACATGATATTGCTTACGGGAATCAATTAACGTCTTTAATTCATTAATCCTCGTAAAGAATAGTTCGTCATTTGCCCTTAATTGCGTGTTAAAGCCTCTCTTCATGTTGGCAATCCTGCTTCTTCTCCGGACAAGGCGCAGCCATTGTTTGTTACCAGAACGAACTTTGCCCCTTTGTTGAAAACATTTCCGTTCTTCGAAACGTCACCTTATTAATTTTCAATTTGATATATATATATATATATATATATATATATATATATATATATATACAACTTTCCTAATAATACTCATCATATATATCGATACAGGATTTATTCGTGGTCTTGCTAAGACATATAATAGTTTCGTCTTCGAACGACCACACCATCCAAAGACTGTCTTAACACTCGATAGATGTCTTTAGCGTGCAATTTTTCAGAAAACATCACGATTAAAAATATCTTATATTTGGTATTCATAGCACGCAATGAATGCCATTTATTCATTATCAATAGTTAGCAGACATCTTCTTTGTATTACTAGGAATACCTTTCGTCATTTAATAATTTAGATATATTTACTTTCATAGCGATTTTAGTTGATTTATGAAATTTAGGCGCAAGGTAGATAAGATTACTATAGTTGACCATTAAACTATTCTTTGTTTTCTATCTAGGTGGAAGAACTGTCATTATAGAAAATGGTATTTTAGGTTATTTGGCTCTCTATAAATAAGTATCATATCTCTCTCTCTCTCTCTCTCTCTCTCTCTCTCTCTCTCTCTCTCTCCTCTATCTCAACATTTGATACAGTGGTAATCGTAGCCTGGTATGGCCTCCACAAGGTCATTCTTGCCCGTGGGTGACCTCTACGAGGTAAGTATCGCCCTCAGAGAGATCATCCTTTTCAGTAAGATTTCGATGAGGTAAACATTGCCGAGTAAGACCTCATCGACGTCATAATTGGCCCGGAAAGCTTCTGTTGAAAATACATTACGGCATAAATCAAAGACGACTTTCTCTCTCTCTCTCTCTCTCTCTCTCTCTCTCTCTCTCTCTCTGTTACTTTAATATTAATAATAGGGAAGTTTATGGTGGAGAGAGAGAAAGAATCGGAATGGAATATAGAGTTTATGTCAAAGACTAAAGGTAGGTTTACACCTACGCACTTTTGTGTTATTAGGCGGTGCGGCGCGGACCCGTGTGGTGTGTTACGGGCATGTCACGGCATGTTGTTGCGGTGTCTAGCGGAGTGTTACGGCGTTGGTGCGGTTTTATGGTCGTTGTTGCTCTGCCAGGGCACGCGCTCTTGCGGCTTTGTCACTCGGAATATTGGAATGATGATTGGTACATATAAAAGATGATGTTGGAAAATAATTAACAAAAAGTAAAGATAACATAATTCATAATAATGAGACAAATGAGAAGCAAATGATGGACATAACAAAAACACTTATACTAAACAAACATGAAAAGCATAGAATATAAGAAAATGAACATGAAAAACATAGAAAGTAAGAAAATGAACATGAAAAGCATAGAATATAAGAAAATGAACGTGAAAAGCATAGAATATAAGAAAATGAACATGAAAAGCATAGACAGTAAGAAAATGAACATGAAAAGCATAGAATATAAGAAAATGAACATGAAAAGCATAGAAAGTAGGAAAATGAACATAAAATTTCATTTTCTTACTTAGAATGTAAGAAAATGAAACTGGGACTTGGTATATACCATAACATTTTCAATTGCAAATATCATATATTATCAACTGAGGTCAATATGTCTTTAGTATGTTACTGAATTTTCATTGTTCCCCTATTAATAACTATGTCCAGTCATTGTTAATTATTGTTTCATTATCAAATTTGTATGTGTTCATGTTCATTTGATCATGTTCTCAATATTATATTATTGTTCTTACCTTGTATGTTGTTATATCATTTGATGGCCATATTTATTTTATGTTACATTTCATTTTATAGTTTAAGTTATTTTCCGAGTTCTATTTATTTCATATTTCATATATCATATTTCATGTTAAGATTTCCTGTTATATTTCTTCAAATTATTATTCTTTATGGCCATGCTCTTTCATTATTCAATTGCATTTTATAGTTTAAGTTATTTTCTGAGTTCTATTTATATCATATTTCATATTTCACATATATTTCATTTTATATTTCCTGTTATACTTCTTCATGTTATTATTCTTTATGGCCATGTTTTTTCTTATTCAATTTCATTTCACCCAATCATATCATATATATTGTCATGACATATAAATTAAGCATCTATAACGAAAATATAAATGCAATTCAGTATTTCAACATATTTATTACAAAAAGAAAAATTATGACTTATAAAACTTACAAAATCATTGAATATTAAGAAAATAACTAAAATACAATTTATTATTTAAAAAATACCATTCTATTTATTTATTTACAAATTGTTGACTCTCACTCCATTGATTCGGGGTCAATGTCCTTCTTATCACCTGGGGAGATGGTCAAGTCGTAGGTGGGTGGATCCTCTGCGGCAGTAGGTTTCGGTGTCGAAATACTGGCGCCAGAGGTAGGGGGCCGCAAGTCTGCCAAGAGACTGTTGACCAATGGCGACAGCGAAGAAGTGGAAGGTCGAGGAGAGAAGTTCAGTGGTGTCGAACGTCCACTGGGGAAGAATGACTGTGTCGCTACCCATGTCGCCTGTGTCGAGTACACCTGATGAGATACCCGCTGCTGATGAGGCTGCTGTAGAGGGTGGGGATCATAAAAGAACACAAGTTGGGGTTGAGACGCAAACCACTGGTGTGGTGATCCTCAAAACGGTTCCACTGCAGAAGCTGTCGAAGTTCCTCAACTCGTGGTGGCATCCTGTGGGAACAGCCCCCACGAGCCATGGCCTCTTTCGTCGTGGCATCCTCTTCCTCGGGTCCCTCCAAACTGTGACAAAGCCTGATGACTTGCTCGAAGAACGTCTTCTGGTGTCGTTGAGGCACGTACTCCAAGCATTGAGTCAAGTACTGGACGAACACGGTGATGTCACGATGCGTGCTGTCCTGCACTTGTGTCATAATCTGGGTCAGTTGAGTCTGCAGTCCTTCTGCAGAGTCAACTGTGTCGGGGGATAGCCGTTGGTCCTCTGGCAAGTTCGTCGGTCTCTTCTGCTTCAGCTGCCTCCTCCGCTGGATCGAAGCTGCTGATAAGCCCGACATGTCAGTAGAGGAATCGTCTGCATCGGTTCTGTGCGACGATACAGGTGAGAACCGATCGCTTGCTATATTGGGTTCGTGGGTGATGTGACCTCCCAGGAATGCACCTCCTCCTCCCGTGCTGTCCTGTTGCGTGCGGCCAACCCGCTCTTGTATTCCCTCTTCTCTATCTTCCTGAAGTCGGTACGGCGAGCCTCGAAGAACTTTCGAACTTGCTGGAAAGTGCAGTCGATGAAGTTCGCTGCCAGTTCACGTCAGAGTTCCTCCTTCCTCCTCGGATTCAACCATTGCCTGTCCCGCTTGTCGTACAAGGTAGGGTGTGACTTCACAAACTCTACGACGATTTCCTTGTCCTCTGGCGTGAACAGGTAGTCTGGAATGTCCTTCTTTCTGGGGTGGTATCGTTTCTTCGGCTGCACTACAATACCACTCGGGCCTGCCATGTCCTAGGATTCGACAATGGATATGGCTCAACGGTCAGCTCTTCCTCGTGTTTAGACGTCTCCTCCTGTTGTGAAGGCTGGATGTCCTGGGTGTCCTGGGTGTCCTGGGACTGCTGGGTAGGCCTGGGGGTGGTCTTCCATAGAGGCATCATGTCACATGGCTGGGTTAACGTCGCTGGGTGAACGTCGTTGGGTGAGCGTGGCTGGGTGAATGTCGCTGGGTGAACGTCACTAGGCGAGAGTGGCTGGGTGAGCATCGCTGGGCGAGAGTAGCTGGGTCACAGAGTGGCTGGTCAACAGGCTGTCAGAGCGCGAATGATGCCCCTGTGGTCAGTCAGGCCCCTTTTATCCTCCCCAGAATGTGCGCCAACCTTCCATCCAATCAACCTAGGGAGACGCCGTAACACGCCGCACGCACATTACACACCCCACAACATGTGTGCACCATGTATTAATCGTGTATGACGGCGCCATAAGGGCACCGCACGGGCACCGCACGGCGTCGTAACATTACGCTGTAACACTCCCTTGCGGGTGGTATGACGTCGCACCACGTGCCGTGTGGCACGGCACCATGCGGGTTCTTACCTCTTTGGTTGAGGCGCCGCGCCACACTGCTTACGGCTTTGTGCAACTTCATCACACTGCCAGATGCCGCGCAGAAATTTGAAATGATTTAAAATCCAGGCAGCGTCGTGCGGCTTTAACGGTCGGCACGCTTTTGGTGCGTATATAGTGCGGTTTCATGCGGTTTCTTGTGGTCCCACACCGTAACAGACCACACCACAAAAGTAATGGGACCTATGAGGCCATTCAGCACTGGAAAGGTAATTGAAAGTTCTAGAGATCTTAAAGTTGGTCATTCTGAAGGAAATTAAATACCGGCAGAATTTAAACATGGCGTATTTCCCATATTTCTCGTAATTTTATGAAACTCGAGAAACATAATAAAAGCAAAATAACTTTATTCACTGTATTACAATGTTAGTTTTTTTTTGCATCTTAGCATTACCTCTAAGTCTGTGGAACTTTGACCAGAATGAAATGTAAAGGAAACCCAACCTTTTACATTCAGAGGCCACTGACAGTCAAGAATGCCACCAACTTTGAGCAATCTTGAAGTAAAGGAACTGCATTCAGTACTTCACAGCAGGTGCTAAATTGTGAAGCCTAAAATCTTATAATAATAGAAAATAATCTTCCCTTCTCTGATTCAGGTTCAGATTATAATATTATTACGTTTTAATGCCATGCTTTAGCTTCTTTTCGTGTTGGCCATCCTGCATCTTCCAACAAAGCCAAGAGGCGATCAATTCTCTGTGTTACCAGAAGGAACGTCTCAAGTTTCTTCAAAATATTCAATTTACTTCACAATTCTTCCTGTTTAAGCATCTGTTTTATAGGTATAAATAGGATTCCATCGCACTGACTTCGTATGTATGTTGATACAGAATTTATATTTTGTTTTGATAAAAAATTAAATAGTTTCTGTAATCAGTGACCGGAGTATGTCCATAGGTTCTTAAAGCTACTAAGAGAGAGAGAGAGAAAATTGTTGGAGACTACCAAATTTCAGGGACTGTGTCCTGTCGGTGTCTGCAGATCCCTTTCCAAGAAGCTTTCTCCTGCTTGATTTCAGGAATGGTTTCATTATTATTATTATTATTATTATTATTATTATTATTATTATTATTATTATTAGCAACTTACCCATGTATGATGGGTGATAAAATACGGGTGCAGAAGTGAAAAATTAATATGTACTATTTGTTCAGCAATATTAAAATAAGGGCGATTTTTATACATACCTACTACAGAACCTCTTTGTACACAATATTATCAGTTTTTCCACAACTTAATTTCAAGTTGGCAGAGTCAGTTGCTCTGCTCACCGCCACATACAGTTGGCCATGCGTGAACATGGGTGACGGCAGAAACACACCAACACGATCCAAAGTCTGGCCCAGCAACTTGTTTGCAGTGAATGAGAAGGCCAGGTTGATGGGAAACTGCCTGCGCAGTAACTGGAATGGAAACTGGTTGTCCGAAGGCATCAGAGGAATCCGGGGGATGAACAGATGTTTGCCGGTGTGAGGGCTCATTGCTATCACTGCTTCGATGATGTGGGAGTTTAGCTCCATAACGGTGTACCTCGTTCTGTTGCAATGTCCATTGGCAGGATCGAAATTCCGAAGCAACATTACCGGGCAGTACTTCTTCAATGTTATTTTGTGCATTGGCAGTCCCAATAGATTTAAGTTATTCAAAAAATCTTGCGGATATTGATGATAATTTCATCTTCTATTGTGTCCGAGCTGAAATATTTGCGACTTTCTCCGGGGAAGTTGTACAAAAATTATGTATGAAAATTTGTAAGGTAACTAAGTCTACGGGAATAACCAGCCTCGTTTCACGGCCAAAAACAACACCATTTCAGGGAATCCCTTCTCACCACCACCCCCTGCAAAGGAGGGAGCTAGGTTGTATGAAACCCCATTACAAACCATCTTAGGGGTCCCCACCATAACCCTGCCAAGTTTCATGCCCATCTGACCAGCCGTTTGGCCGTGACAGACAGACATTACGCCCATTATAGTATGATTATTATTACTAGCAAACTTACCCATCTACGATGGGTGATAAAATACGGGTGCAGAAGTGAAAAATTCATATGTACTATTTGTTCAGCAATATTAAAATAAGGGCGATTACACGAATAGTCTCTCTCTCCCTCTCTCTCTCTCTCTCTCTCACTCTCTCTCTCTCTCTCGTAATGTAATTCAAGGGATGATCACTGAACGCAGAGAAATTCTTATTCATTGTTGTTTCCCCTCTTTTAATGATATTCTCTCTCTCTCTCTCTCTCTCTTAAAGTAAGTGAAGGGACGATCAATGAACGTAAAGAAGTTCGTATTCATTATTGTTTACCCTCTTTTAATGATTCTCTCTCTCTCTCTCTCTCTCTCTCTCTCTCTCTCTCTCTCTCTCTCTCTCTCTTAAAGTAAGTGAAGGGACGATCAATGAATGTAAAGAAGTTTGTATTCATTATTGTTTACCCTCTTTTAATGATTCTCTCTCTCTCTCTCTCTCTCTCTCTCTCTCTCTCTCTCTCTCAATGTAAGTCAAGTAACGAAGACAGTTATGGGATTATCGGATCACTTAGCTCTCAAATCACAAATTATCTCCTCTCTCTTTCTCTCTCATTTTTCGATATCAAAATAAAATTATAAAATTGTAGTGCATTAATGTCGTTAAATGGCTCTCTCTCTCTCTCTCTCTCTCTCTCTCTCTTGTCGGTGACTTTCATTTAACGGAACAGGGATCTTATTGGTTCGTTTCTTTGTCAATTACTTTGCACGGTGATACGAATAATAAAGTATCTTTCTTTTCATTATGATACTGCAAAGACGCAACTTGTATGTCAGTGTGTTATGGCTACTGACAAATCCTCTTATGATCCTGTGTCTTCCAAAAAAGAGTAGGAAGTAGGAACTTGTCAATTTCCTTATTATGTCCATTGGCAGGATCGAAATTCCGAAGCAACATTACCGGGCAGTACTTCTTCAACGTTATTTGTGCACTGGCAGTCCCGATGGATTTAAGTTATTCAAAAAATCTTGCGGTTATTGATGATAATTTTCATCTTCTATTGTGTCTGAGCTGAAATATTCGCGACTTTCTCTGGGGAAGATGAACAGAAATTATGTATGAAAAATCATAAAGTAACTAAGTCTAGGGGAATAACCAGCCTCGTTTCACGGCCAGAAACAGCTCCGTTTCAGGGAATCCCTTCTCACCCCCACCCCCTACAAAGGAGGGGGGTAGGTTGGATGAAACCCCATTACAAACCATCTTAGGGGTCACCACCATAACCCTGCCAAGTTTCATGCCCATCTGACCAGCCGTTTGGCCGTGATTGAATGACAGACAGACAGACAGACTGACAGACATTACGCCCATTATAGTATGATTATTATAAGAGCCTTCTGTAGCTGGACCAAAAAAGACATCCCTGTAAGTAGAGCCCAACGGGGCACTGCCTCCCTCAGGAAGTACCCAAAGCAAGAAGCCCCAAGGGAGTTCCCTCCATGGAGGAAAATCAGCTCAGAAACGCTGACCTATCACAGGCTCTGACCTCTGACAACTGACCCAATACAGGAGCTGTCTGAACCCACATTTGTATCCTTTGCTGACAAGGTATTTTTCTCTTCTTCTCCGACAACGAGGAAGAACACAGACTTCTACTATTCCTAGATTTTTATTTATAAGTTCTATATTAATTCAGTTTGACATGGCTTTCAAATACCTAGTTATTTTCAAGGAATTTTTACATTTATCGATCTCATTTTTTATTTTCCCTTTTTCAGTCACCGATTACTCCGAGTGAACCTCACCATCTGTCACTCCACCATCTCCTTCTGTCTTCCACTTGATTTGGCTCTTCATTTCCATCTACTTCCCTTTCATCTCCATTTCATCATAAACTTTCCTTTCAATTCTTGTATGACTGAACGACCGAAATAACTCAACCCTCGATTTAACTACCAATTGACCCATTAAGTTAAATGTGCAGGGGATTTCTTGTAGTAGAGTTTCGTACCATTTCTCCTCCAAAAGGTTCAGTCTCTCAAGTGAAACATTGACTTCTCTTCTACGGGTTTCAACTTCACCCAGAGGCTGCTCCAAAAGTGATATTACGTGATTTTGTAATCCATAATAGAATTTTATCGTAAATGAATATTGATATTATTCAAAATGTCGTGAAATATACGTATACAGTAAATTTATTTAATTTTGTCAGAGCTTTCGGACGTGCATCGTATCCTGTCCCTCCAAACAAAAGATTAACTTCCTGAAGATATATAACACATACAACCTGCTACTACAATCTCACTCACAACCATCTGCCCACAACCCACTGACAATCCCTCATACATCCCTTTGCTCGCAACCATTTACCTACAACCTCATCTAGAATCAGGAACCATCCACTGACAGTCCCACACAACCTCTGACCAACAACCATCCACCTACAACCTCACCTACAACCAACATCACCTTCAACCTCTCATCCGCAACCAACAACCATCCGTTTACAACTTGTCATCCACAACAACAGCATCACCTACAGCCTCTCACCCACAACCAACATTACCTTCAACAGCTATCCATCTACAACCTCTCACCCACAACCAACATCACCTACAACCTTGAATCCACAACCAACAACATCACCTACAACCTCGCATCCACAACTTGCTGACAGTCCCTCCTACAACCCTCTGTTCACAACTATCCACCCCCAACCTTCTCTCCAAATCACCACAGGAGAATATCATTATTATTCATTTGATGATAATAATAATAATAAATTACTTTTTGGTTTCACTTAATAAATTACTTATTCAAGTGACGTTCTGTTTGTGACTCTCTCTCTCTCTCTCTCTCTCTCTCTCTCTCTCTCTCTCTCTCTCTCTCTCTCTCTCTCTCTCACTTATAATTCATTGCTCTTTTCTATCCCATTTCTATTTCACTCCTGTTTCTGCCTTTCCACTTCACTTCAGTGTTATCACTTCCACTTCACATATCACCTCCAATTCACATAGTTTCCCGTTGGACGAGCGGACTCCGTGCTCGGCTACCAATCTGGTGGTACGAGTTCGATTCTCGGCTCGGCCAAGGCGAAATCAGAGGAATTTATTTCTGGTGATAGACATTCATTTCTCGGTGTAATGTAGTTCGGATCCCACAATAAGCTGTAGGTCCCGTTGCTAGGTAGTCCTTTTACACTTCACTCCACTTCAGTTTTTACATTTCCGCTTCCACTTCACACCCGGTTTCCCTTTTCCCCACTGCACTTCAGTCATCCTTATTTTTCTGCCTTCACTTCACTACACTTAAATTTTTCTTTTCCACTTCACTTCATTTACCACCTAATTTCTCTCCCCTTCCACTTCACTCCTCTTTAGTTTATTCACTTCCACTTCATCTGTACACTTGATATCTTCCACCTCGACTCCACTTCATCTTTCCACTTCCTCTTCATTTACCCCTACGACTCCACTTCGTTTTTTCTACCCAATTGTTTTTCCACTTCCACTTCAGTTTTTTATTTCAAATTTTCATTTCATTTTTTCACTTCATTTTACACTCCTACTTCATTTGTTCCATTTCCACTTCGTTTTTTTCTACTTCCACTTCATTTTCCCTAATTCCACTTCAATTTTCACTTGGTTCTCCCACTTCCACTTCAGTTTTCCACATAAATGTTTACACTTCCACTGAAGTTTTTCACTTCATCTTTCCCACTTCCACTTCGCTAAAATCACGAAATTCGTCTGCTTCTTCAAGTTGCCAAAACTCTCGGATCAGAAGCCTTGGAAATGGTTTCATTTTTCAGTGAAAATGACCGGAGTTGCTGCAAACTGGTATTGAATACTATATTTTATAGAAAATCCTCTCAATAATCCAACTAATAAATCCTTTTTTTTTTCTTAGTTTTTACCGTAAAAGACAATAGTCCTTTTCTGGAGACGCCCAGCAGATGGGGCAGGGTAGACGAATTTTGAGAAGGGGTGGAAGCATAAAATAGAAATACGATGATGAGATGAAAACCTATAAAAATATGAAATATAAATTTTCATATTTTTATAGAGACACTTTTACATTTAACATTTAATGTGGGTTAGATATGGAGGGATTAGCCTTAAGTTGTCACATGTCAAACCATTCTAGTTAAGCAAGTGGGTTATGCTGTTCATAATGATTTTATATGTAATTATCTAGCTAATTCCCGTAATTATAACTAAGTATTCTTTATAATCAATAACTTATTAGTCATATAATGATTAAAATTATTTATTGAACAGTTTAATTCTACCCAGCATTCTTTAAATTCATAGATAATATTCTTCATGATTACGAGACACTGCCAGTTACAATTAATAGCATTTTTTCAAGTGAATACATTGAGTGGTGCATTCCCGAATCATTCATATGCATTAAAAGACACGGTTATTATCTATTTATCCACAAATTGAATACATTTTCATACATTTCCAGATATGACGAATTCCGTGCTATTTAAGTCCAGTTTCCCATTCAATGGCGTATTGGGAATATTTTCACAAGACGACTCGGCAAAATCAGGAAAATGTTTTTGATTTTTTCAATTTTTAAGGTTTGGTTTTTTAGTAACAATTAATTCTACATGATTTAAGGGTCGTAAATCGTATATTTCTTGACTTCCAAAAGATGATTTAGTATTTTTCTTTTAACTTTCTGTCAGGTTTCATAGACAACCTGGCTCTTCATTAGACCTGACTCTAAAGGAAAATACCTTTTGAATTTTAAGTTTTTAACCAAAATATTCCATTACTGTATGCTTTGGATACCATTAAATATAATTTTATTATATTCTTTACATATTATCATGTTTTTTAATATAAATATTTCTATATATAGTTTTTTAAAGCCTTGACAATAGTTGTATGCTGTCACAAGCCACACTTTCAATAGTTCCCTTATGGTGATTTTAGAATCGATTTATTTTAGTGTCTTTAACCAAAACGAAGAATAATATTTGAAACCAAAGAAAATAAAAAAGATTTTACTATAGATATCTCGTATCGAATCGTTGTCATCCGTTGTCATTTGCGTAAAGTCAACGGGGAAATGTTTGTGTAAACAAGCAAGAGTTTTTAGTTAGTCCTTATTTTTTCACTTTTTGGTTAGTTACTTAAAAGGCCAATAGGTGGCTATAGCATCGCAGGGCCCGTGAATTACCTGAAAACTACAGTCCTAAAGTTAATCACGAAAAGTACAAGTTTCAAACAATATGAATATGATATTGAACATAAATATTGAATATAATATTAAATACGCTCAAAATTTTAATAATATAACTTTATGTATTTCTTAGGTTTTTTCAGGCTCGTTGTCATAAATATAAAAGCCTAGATGCCGCATCGGCCGGCCAGACATACGTCATCAAGTCCGCCATCTTGGCGCGGTAATTCAAACAATGCAGCAGGCTGCAGTATATGACGATTTTTCGCAAATATTCTCTTAATATTGCACGGATTTTCTTGTCTGATGGTTCGTTACAAAGCTTACATAATTCCCTACAAGGATCTAATAAAATAAAGTTTTTCCTTATTGTTTGAAAGTTAACTTGCAATGACTTTGTTTTAGCAGGTAGGGGGAAGGGGGCCTAGTTGTACACAAATGTTAATATTTACCCCTAACTATTGCTGTAAACAATAATTTGAAATGCTGTGATAAGACAGATTACTAAAGTAGGCCTACAGCTATGGATTTGTGCAACTTAAGTAAAATCTTTGTCTCTCGAAGTGCTCTGTTAAAAATTCCCCTAATATAATTTTTGGCACAGGCCTACAAGTTTAAGTCATAAAACTGTAGGGTTGAGCCTAAAATAAACTACAGTAGGCCCTAGAATAACTAGGATTTCTGTGTTATCTAGCCTTTGCATCTCTGCCTGCTCCTTTGAGCCTAGGGGTGGGGGGGTTCTTCCAATGTTTTGGAACGGGATGCTCCTCAAAGAATTCTGACCTCTAGACCTGGCTCTGGAAAATTTAGGGGGGATCAAAAGACCTCGTCTAGTGGCAAAAGTGACCTATCTCTAGACCTAATTTTATATGGTGAAATAATTATATAGAACTTAAATTTTTCACAAAACTACCTTTAATTTGCTCAGACTAGGATATATCATTATGGGAAGCATTAACAGTTCAATATAGCTCATCTCTAGACCTGTGTTGTCAAGGACCCAAATTATTATACCTTATTTGGGATAAGGGCCTGGGCCATCTCTATACTTCTACCCTTCCAGAAGGGGACCCATCTATAGACCAAAATTGCCAAAATGAGCCAATCCTGACGAGCAACCCTGTACCCGGTCATAGTACTCCCCCTCCCCCCACCGAGCCTTTCAGCCTAGGCCACAATCATAAAGCCAGTCTAATTTTTTTTCAGCTAACTGTTCATTGGTTTGGTCACACATGTAAATTTAAAGCTATGGGTGGCCTTATGGGTCATTAAGCCTATGCTTTGAAGTAACAACTCTCAAAATGTATTGCACAATTATTTATTTTCATGATATTTGTTCTCACATTGAATGTATATATAACATTTAATGTACATCTGTGCATTTATTTATAAATATTCCCAGCAGTTTAAACAAGTTTTTTTACCATTGCTGTTTCCAACAGTTTAATGATACTACATTGTAATGATAATCTATATGCATTGATATGAAATTAGCAGACTATATCAAAACATCAACAAAAACTCATTATGTGCCTTGCTTGGCCATTTAGTTCTTATTACAAGGACCAGATTAACACTTTAATATTACATAGCTATAATGCAGTGAAAGAAATCTAGAAACATCAAATTAGTGTCCAACATACACGATTTACCCTATTGACCTAATGGCCCTTAAACAATATTGTTTTAACCATTTTTTTCGTAGGCTGTCTTATCACACCATTTCAAATTATTGTTTACAGCAATAGTTATGGGTAAATATTAACATTTGTGTACAACAAGCCCCCTTCCCCCTACCTGCTAAAACAAAGTCATTGTAAGTTAACTTTCAAACAATAAGGAACAACTTTATTTTATTAGATCCTTGTAGGGAATTATGTAAGCTTTGTAACGAGCCATCAGACAAGAAAATCCGTGCAATATTAAGCGAATAGTGGCGAAAAAACGTCATATACTGCAGCCTGCTGTGTTGTTTGAATTACCGCGCCAAGATGGCGGGCCTGATGACGTGCGCCAGGTTATTCAGCTAGCGGCCGATGCGGCATCTAGGCTTTTATATCTGTGCTCGTTGTCGCTAAAATCAACGGGTGAGTATGACGTCAGCATAGGGATCCATCTTCCTAAAGTTTCTTTATTATTTCAGTGTTTGGCTCCTGCGTACGGAAAAAAAAATTAAGCATTGTAATTATTATTTGTTATTTATTTTATTTTTTATTATCTATTATGTCTATATGTCGTTATTATCTTCAATTTTTATTTATTATTTTCTGGACATTTCAAAAGTGTTTTTCCAAGGTCCATCCGTTCCCATAACAACCATGTCACCTCCAAGCAGTGTTCCCAAATCTAGCATAATTTTATGCTTCTAGCATAATTTTGCCTCAAATTAAGTGTCTAGCATCTTTTCTAGCATAATTCTGCAGTGTTTAGCATAATTCTAGTATAGTCCTCTTGACAAACTCATATTTCATCATTTCCAACTTTCCAGCTTAATCAGAATATGAAAAAAATATTCAAATGCATTCATTCAATAAATGCAGGCTACTGAGTAGCCTAATTGAGGCTCTCAGTGATACATTTCTTTCTGAAATTTGTCCTGTCCTTGATCCTGAGGAACTTGTACGTGGGAGTAATATCAATATGTCTCTAACAAATATCACTGCCAAGATTCCTAACTTTGTCAGTGAGGTAAATGAAAAAAAAATGAGAAGATGAATGGGGATAACTTCTGCTAAGTGATGATGCACAAAATATTATTCTCTCGCAGAATGCTGGCATTGACACAGAGACTTTTTGGTCTAAAATATGTCAGACAGGCAAATACCCACTAGTATCCAAACTTGCTAAAGCACTGTTAACCATTCCTGTGTCAAATGCCGACTGTGAGAGAATATTTTCAATGGTAAACTTAAAAAAAGACAGAAAAAAGAAACAGGCTACAAAACAGCACCCTGGCGAATGAGATAGTAAGTGGGGAGGGAATAAAGAAAACTGGGTGTGTTAAATTTGAACCAACAAATGAGATGCTTAAAGCAGTGGGTACAAAGAATATATATCCACAGTGGTAGATTCAGTAAGTGGGCATAAGAGATATCTAATTTAATTTTCTTTTGAGAAACATTTCAGTCCTTCCAAAAAAAGAACAGTAATTTTATTTCAATTTTGAGAAATGATAAACCTGAATTTAAGGAGAATTATGATATTTTTTTATTATTATTTTGAGGAATGTTTGTGTCACATTGTTTTACTCTACTATATATATTAATCAATATTAAAATTCTAAATAACATTTATTGTCGTTTTAATTAATCACTAGTCTAAAATCTGGCATAATTCTAGCATAAATCAATGATAAATCTAGCATCCTTTTGGTCTATTTAGCATATTTTCACAACAATTCTAGCATATTTTCTTTCTGAAGATTTGGGAACACTGCCTCCAAGTTATATAGAATAAGGGAGAGAGGTACAGTCACTTCGGTCGCGGGGGTAGTTGTGGGGTATTTCCGTGACAGTCCTGGAGGCCAGGGTGGGAGCGGTCAAGGCAAGTACTACCTTGGGAAACTTAAATACCTTGGGTCGAAAGGATCAGGCCTGTAAGTGTTAGATGTCTTTTTCACCCTGTTATCTTGTATACATTTGGTGTTATTTTGAATTCATATAGGTCACTGTACTACACATACAAGATCGTGGATTGATAATGTTTGGCTCTCTAATATATAATAGAAACCTAAAATTAATATGCTTGACAGGACTTAAAGAAATATCCAATTAGCATTTGACCTGGCATTTATTTACAAAGGATTATTTACAATTTTACAATACATTATTTAATAAACTAACATAGATTAGACATAGATAACACATAACAGTATCTGGCTTCATAATGGAAATGAAAAATACTTAGTAAAAGTGGAAAAAACAAAAATTTTTAAAATTTTCATGGCATTATTTAGTTAACTTATGCATTATTTTCTTTTTTTGCCTACTTGATAAAATTTGGGCATTCAGAGCTCTCATCCTAAAAAAGTTCCGACATCTGACAAAAAACAATATTACTTTAAAAGGCAAGGATACACAATTTTCAATATGGCGTGCCAAGTCGCATAATACTCCATTGCCTGGTCTCAGTGTATTTTCTCCATTGTATGTTTGAAACATTTTTTCCATTACCTTTAATTTTTCAAAAAACTCAGCACATGGTTTCGTTAATTTATCATCATGTCGCTCTTCTGCACTAATCCAGGTACCTTTCACTTTTTTAAGTTTACATCCTAAGAACTGATAATCTGGAAATTTAGATGCCACATAACCTCCAACATATCGAAGGCCCTCTTCGTCTGCAACATTCTCTAAAGTTCTTTCATGAAATTCATTTTCAAAGTTTTCTGAATCATCTTCTGGCATCTTCTCATCTTCAGTAGAGGCAAACACCATTGCAGAAATCATAAGCTCTCTTTCAAGATCAGTTTCATTTGAATCATTATTTTCACAACTTTTCTCTTGACTGAACATTCCTTCCGACATATTTGAAGAATCGCACTCCTTCATCGAGTTACAATTTTTTCCAGTTATAGAGTTTATTTTGCCAAGTAAATATGACCTTATTCTGTGTTTGACTTAAAACTGGCGTAGGATGATCATAAGTTGCACCCATTTGTCTAAGAAAGCCAAACATGTTTTCCAGTTCATCTTGGTTAAGTCTGGAGGTAATTATGTATGATACATCATATTTACTTTTCAACTTATGCAACCTTGGCAAGGATTTACACGACACAATAAGTCCCTTTTGGACCTGACAGATCTTATTACTTTTGCAAACTCGCATTGTTTCAGCAGTACACTTCATATTGTCAAGGATTTTATTCTGTTCCGTCAGTTGCATCCCATAAGCATGTCTAGATTCTTTTCTGTCATAAGGTACCCTTGAATTGAACACATCAAACCAGGAGTCGGCAAGCTTTATAAAGTCCCTTGTACTTTCCCAGGACCTGCTCTTCAAAAGTCCCTGACTTCCATAAAAATCTAAAGCTTTAGATGTTGTTTCCGAAAGAAGCTGCACTGCTTTCCTCACATTCATACGTCTGAATTTCATTGCTGGGGTTCGCGATCCAAGAAGTTCCAGCTGCAGGTCTCTTTTATATGCATTTTCTTCAAAATGTTTACTGCATATGCGATGAGTAGTAGGGTTGTCCTTTCTCTTACAACGACGAACCCTTTTCCGTCTTGTTTCCTCATCACGAGGGAATCGAAAAAAGGATGCCTCCTTTTTTTCTACTATTTGAATGACAACCAAACACGGCGCAGTTGTTTGGCATTATTTAAATAATTTAGACTATATAAAAAATCAAAACTATGGTTGTATTCGAAGAATGTAAAAATAAATCAATACAGAGATGATTGAAGTGACCTGTGATATACATTTGAATGAAACGGTAGCTGAGTGACTTCTCGCCCTGACCTGGCCTCCAGGTGGTGCGGCTCTTGGGGGGGATAAGCCGCAACCCCCCACAAATGACTCCACCTGACCATTCTATATACCTTGGTCACCTCTTGACCAGTGTTGCCGAAGGGCGGAATTTTCGTCTGCTATGTGGAATAAAAAGTCTATCCAAGTTTGTATGTCGATGCGGATTCCACATCTGCATTTTCAGCAGCAATTTCTTCATGGCGCATTCATGTAAATTTATCATATACAAATTGCAATATTTTTTTAACTTTTAAACAATTTATCATTCAAATACAATATTATAAAAGATAAGACTCTTATCAGAATATGACGGTGATATGATTAATGTACATCAATCTGTTAATATATTTAATGAGTTATGTACTGATACATAAATGCTGTTATGCTTATTACAACCTTATCTGTAAATACATTTGGGACAAATAAGAAAGGAAAAAATAATACTCATATATATATATATATATATATATCTATATATATATATATATATATATATATATGATATATATATTCTATATATATGGTATATAGGTTTATGTATATGTGGTTTGATTGATTTGTTAATTCTTACTGGCGTCGCAACGACGAGGTTATTGACGCCGTATCATTAAAAGGAATCTTAAAGGAAAAAGTCAATTAAAAATCTATAAAAATGTTTATATAAAAACCTGTGAGTATGTACTACAGAGAACCCAAGAACACACGAAATACCCATCCAACCTACTCACCTATTTCACATAAATTGTAAACAAAAGTACAAGCAACACAGGCACCCTGCATACTTCCAGATTCTACACAATTCTGTGAAATAAATAGAAATTAAAAGTACTAAAACTTTATATATAATAACAAATATTATATCAATCGGAGGTAAACTATGTATATAAAAATTTAACGACGTAAAAAAAAAAAAAAACTTAAAAACAAATGATATACACTAACACATACTAACACATGTACACAATCTCAAACATCATACCTAAACTAACCTAAATTTTTTCAAGAAGGCCTGCTTCTTGAAGGTAATTAAAAAGCCTATCCTCATTAGAATTTCTTCCTATAATGGCATCCAGTTTAAAATCCGTTCTTCCAAATGCATTGAAATGACGGTTCCTTACCAACATTAAGCTTGGACATTCTACTATTAAATGTTTTACAGTGGGGGGAACAAGACAATCCTCACAAAATGGTTCGGGGTCATTGTTCATTAAAAACCCATGAGTAATACGTGTGTGGCCGATCCGTAACCTACATAATGCAGTGTCTTTCCGACGGTCTTTTAACATATAAAACCAGGGGTTGATTACATCAGTAAGTTCTTTTATTTTATTATTGCTCTCTATTGACCAATAAAATTGCCAAACTGATTCTACCGTCTTTTTAATTTCAGGAATGTAGTCTGAGCTAGGAATTGTTATACTTCTTGGATTTTTTGAGGTACCTGACTTAGCCAGTTCACCAGCTCGTTCATTTCCAACAATGCCAACATGTGAAGGAACCCAGCAGAAGTTAACCACCCAGATATACACCCCCACCTTCAGTGCTTAAGGCGTCATGATGTCCGTCGAGATCAGACCTAGCACTAAGAGCAGGGTTTGACATCTAAACTTTCCCCTCGCAGGACCACGTTAGGTACTCGAGTTCTACGGGTGAGGTGCCATGCCAACCATCCTCACCCTCCATCAAATCCAATGAACAAGTCCAAATCATGTCCAAAACCAATCCAAAAGTCATCAACATAAAATCCGTACCTTATAGGGGGAGGAAGCAGAAGGATGAAACGTTTTTAGTAAAAGGAAAAGGGTTGACTTATTTAGTTGGATCAAGAGCTGGGCACCAAGACCCAGCGAGAAAGCAGTTCCCACCAGGCATCAGGGCCCAGCTGCTGAACCCTAAGCCCCCCATCCTCGGCAAGGCTTATATATATTTATATATTTTCTAAATGATTTTGAAAAAAGGAAGTTAGTCGTCTTCGGTCTTAACTTCTGAATCTCGTGGTCAAAGGACAACCTTCTCGAGCGGATGAGTTTGTAGGTTGAGTTTGCAATCAATAGGACAGCTTACATGCAACGTGTGAGTCAGTTTGCAATCAATAGGACAGCTTACATGCAGCATGTGAGTGAGGCCGACAATATCAGTTGCAAGTGATGGTTGACATTTTGTCGGGCCAAATTCATAGTTAGATTCAGAATCGTATTGTATTCGTAGGCAGTTACTTGTCATTGCGTGAATTACATTTTTTTTTTTTTTTAAATATCAGGAGTTAAAATCTTAATCGACTAGTCTGCTCTCTCTCTCTCTCTCTCTCTCTCTCTCTCTCTCTCTCTCTCTCCTTTAAATTTAAAATATTTTTTCTCGCATCACTTACAAAAATTTCTCTCTCTCTCTCTCTCTCTCTCTCTCTCTCTCTCTCTCTCTCTCTCTCTCTCTCTCTCTCTCTCTCTCTGTGTATGATCAGAAAATGTTCTGCGTGCAACATTCCAACGCATCTGCAATGTGCTGAAGTAATGCAAGATATGAGAAAAGATACCAGAATATTTTGCTCAACATGTCTATCATGGATAGACAATGTCATTAAATCAAGACTGAATGTACAAATAGTTGAGGATGAAGAAGAAGAGGAAGAAGAAGAAGAGGAAAATGGAAGAGAAGTAAACAAAACTGAAATGACAGAAAAGAATAAGGAAAACAAAGAACAAGATAAAAGTATGGATGCAGAGGTACTCATTGATACTACATATGAGGCAATCAAGCAGCATACGTACGAAGAAATAAATTACGACATGACAACACAAAAGAAAATCCCGAAGAGGCTCTACCCAGATCTGAACAATGATGGGAAAGAGGAAAAAATAGACAAGAAAGACAAAGTCTGCAACCTTTTGAAAAGAGGGAATTGCTGATTCGGAGAAAGATGTTACTACAAACATCCTAAGGTATGTCACAACTATGAAATATATGATAAATGTGCATACCTAGACGGCTATGAGGATGATTGCAGAGATGTACATCCAAAAATATGCTAAAACCTAAAAGAAGGCACCTTGTAGCCATGAATCAAAATCAAATAAATAATCAATCAAACTATAAAATCCAAAATAAGAAAGAAACAAATAAAGAGAGGAACAAAGAATATCAGGTGAAAGAAAAAAACAAGCCATCACCGCGATATGCAGTGTCGGCAAAATATTTCCAAGCATCCACTCCAAGATACAACTCAAGAGATAAGAACTGTATTTATGATGCAAGAGGATATTGCAGATACGGAGAAAATTACAGATTCAGACACAAAATGAATAATTATGATGAAGGAAGATCAAATATTATGGAAAAGTTGGATTTTTTAATGTCAAAATTTCTGGAAATGAAGAAAAGAACAACATACCAGAACAGGAAAGAGACATGGGATAATCCTTATTATTACCCATATTAAATGAAGGAAAAAACAAGCAAACCATCATAGTGATGAATGTGCAGGGTTTAGTTACAAGTAACTCAAAAAGAAAAATAAAGTACTTAGAAGAACTAACCCAAATTGAAAAGAAAATAGATATTATGAATATAAGTGAAACCTGGTATTCCCAAGAGACTGGGAATGACGATCAAATAAAAGGGTTCCAAACTTATAGATCAGATAGAAAAAATAGGAATCAAGGGGGAACCGCAATATATGGGAAAGACAAAAAACAAGGAAAAATATATGAGAAATATAGTAACTCAGAATGTGAACTAATAGTGGTAGAATTTGAATCTGAAAAATTAATGAACATAGTAATATATAGACCCCTAATACTAAAAAGTTTGACTTAATAATAGAAAAATTGGATGATATATATATAGAAATCACAAGGACTGGACTATTCTCTTATCTAGAGACTTTAACTTTCCTTTCGTAGACTGGAAAGAACAAATAGGAGATTATGGTTGTATTTATACATATAAAAAAAGAGAGTAATAGTAGTGCAGAAGATAAGAGGTAAATCGAAAAGCTATTAGATATGCTACTAGAATACAACATTCAACAAATAAATCACCTGCCAACAAGAAAGGAAAATAATTTAGACCTAGTATTTGTGAACGAGGTGAATTATGTTAAAGAAATAATAGTTTATAATGCAAGTATTTCAGACCATAATGTTATAGAATTAACAGTCCATTCCAAAGCAAGTGAAAACAGAGGTAAGCAAGAAATGAAAAAGTGGGAAGGATATGGAAAATACAACTTCTACAGTAAAAATATAAAATGGTCAGAAATAAATGAAGAATTAAACAAAGATGGGATAAGATTTTCGTAAGTGATGACATAAAGGTAAATACGGAGATATTATATAAAATATTAGAGAAAATAGTGGATAAATATATACCGAAGAAGAAAAGTAAACATCAGTCATACATACCAAGAGACAGAAGGATCTTGTTCCAGAAAATCAGAAAGTGGAAAAAAGGTCTTTCAAATGAAAAAATGCATGGAAAGTTATAGAACTAAAAAGTAAGATAGAAAATGCAGAACAAAAGATTATACAATCAAAAGAAAATGAAAAACGGGACTTTGAAGAAAAAACCCTATTAAATATCAAGCAAAACCCCAAACTATTATACTCGTACGCAAAAAAGATGAATAAAAGAAGAATAAAAATAGGCCCTCTAAGAATTGAAGGGAGATTAACGAATGAAAAAAAGGAAATATGCAACATATTGGCAGAACGATATAAGAGAGAATTCACCCCTAGAATTAAAAATGAAGACAATGATATAGAAGTAAGGGACGAACATAGTGAATATTTAGCTGTTATAGATATTAATGAAGCTCATATTGTGCAGGCTATTAATGAAATTAAAAATGGAGCCGCTGCAGGGCCTGATGGTGTCTAAGCTATTTTGTTAAAAAAAAGTAGTTCATTCTATCACAAAGCCACTTGCAATATTATTAAGACAAAGTGTAGATACAGGCATGATTTATGATGAGCATAAATTAGCATATATTACCCCTACTTTCAAAAGTGGATCAAGACTAGAGGCAAGTAATTATAGGCCTGTGAGTCTAACATCACATATTTTGAAAGTGTATGAAAGGGTAATGAAGAAAAATATTATGAAACATTTAATTAGATTACATTAGATTATAAAATATTTGGCACATAGCCACTCTGCGAAGCCGAGGGGCCATTCAGTGCATATATATCTTAAGAATAAAAAAAGTCACTGTCACACAAACATACATACACACAACCGATCTAAAATACAAATCATTCATTCATAAAAACCAAACAAGAAACCTAAAACAATCAAAAGAAAATTACAATTCGTAAAAAAGACCAACATTTTTTTAAAATGTCATAATTTGCCCTACCTGAGCACCTTCACCTAAAATATCGGCAAGAGTCTTATTTGCCAGCAAACAAGCTCTACGTTTGTTTTCAAAATGAGGGCACTCCACCAAAATATGCACCACAGTCAAATCCACATGACAGGTGGAACAGCAAGGAACCTGCCTATCCGCTCCACTCGTCATTAGATACCTGTGAGTATATTTAGTGTGGCCAATACGTAATCTAGCTAAAACTATCTCAGACCTTCTATCCATCCGGCTATGAGGCCAAGGATGAACAGAAGGCCTAATCGACTTTAATTTAAGATTATTATCTAAAGTAGACCAGTGGGCCTTTTAAAAGTACTCTCTGTCCTTTACAATAGGAATTACCCAAGGGGAAACCTGGACAAGGCCACTGAAAGTTCAGGCAAGGTGGTTCGGTAGTTAACTACTGGTCCGGTAGTCAAGGACTCTCTCCTGACCAGATGTAAACATTTCAATTTACTTTCTGGTGTCATCTGGAAACACGTTTTCACTAATCTCTACCCGACTATTTTTGCTGTGCTTTCTACCTTTATGATGGTATCTTTTCTTGTTTCTGTGTATATGGTGCTATTTGTCTGTTTTTGTTATATTGATGATAATCATGCAAATCCACAAACCAATTCTACAGAAAGAAGGCCACTTTCTCCTAGTGAATGTGCTTGGGAGTTGGCAGCTAGAAACTTGGAAACTAGATCATTTGTTGAAGGAGACCCTCGTGCCCTTTCCACACATTGTAGAGGGCATGAGAGCTCTAAGGATAATACTTGTTCTGAGTATTGTGACTGGTCTCCTGAGCTGCTGGAGGTAGGTTCCCAAGACTTTGCCTGAGGGTAACACTCCCGACGACGCCTCTGGTTGCTGACCCTTCATCATCGTTTCTCTCCCGGCAAGCCTCCCGTACTTGCTGTTTCTCCTTCGGGGCTCGCTTTCGCATTCCTCTTCCAACTAGTGGGAGGAGGAAGAACGGGCTTTGAGGGGTGAAGGTGACCAGGACAATACTCCTCTGAGGGCATCCTCTTGCTTTGAAGGGGAATTATCTCCTGTGGAGCAAGGGGCGACTCCTCCCCATAACCAGACTTTTGCTTCCACAGGTGTTGAGTCAGTCGTTACCCAAGATATCCATCGACAGTCAAAGGAATGAGAGAGAGAGAGAGAGGACGAGAGAGAGAGAGAGAGAGAATGGAAAATAAGATTCTGCTTCCAGTGAGTTGGTAAAATATTTTTGAACTTGAATTTTTGTTGCGTACATAAAGGTCAAAATCACTACTAATGTACTGTAAACACAACTTTAAGAAGATGTAGAGAGAAGTATGGCATTCCCTGCGACTGTAGGAATTTACAGGTCTGATAAAACGCACAAATTAATAAGAAAAAAACATAAAAAAGGTTGTAGATTCAGCAAACTCTTCGTGAGGTTAATATTCTAATAAGACCCACAAGTTCTGCATTGTTAATCAATAAGCAAACCTCTTCACTTGCGACTATGACATTAAGTCTTCTCTTATATATACGATGTAATATTCTTATAGAACATCACAAACTTAGGATAAACACATTGCATAATAATCAGTTTAAGCTTTTCTTTGTTATATTTAATAAGACGTTAAATGCCATTCCATTAATAGTGTTGCAAATTCTTTTGATTTCATAGTCAGCCACTCATGGCAAAGTGAGAATCATCTATTCCCACTGGAATCTTATAATGGAACTTCTCATCCTCATTAAACCAGAAGAAAGTAATGCTATTTTAAAGGTCAATAATGAATCCAATATGTTTCACAACAGTTATTTTATACCAGTACAATGAAATTGAAGACAGTGCTACTAAATTGCATTATTAATTCAATGATATTCAACACAGACACAAGTATTAAAGAGGCATTTGTGTGTATAAGAACTTGAAGTATGCTTACACTGATTCGTGCATATAAATCTTACAGAGTATAATGTCATGATACAAGTATGTATTTACTAGACTACAACATTCATGTTGTGCATAAACAGTAAATATAACATTTTGCTGTATAATATTATAATAACTCATTTTCAACATTATTATTATTATTATTATTATTATTATTATTATTATTATTATTATTATTATTATTATTATTATTATTATTATTATTATTATTAATACTAAGCATT
>NC_061093.1:9881541-9886541 GCF_015104395.2 Macrobrachium nipponense
CCACAGTGCACAACCCCCCTTTAACTTCTCGATTTCTTCCCATTTTGGATATGGATGTCACTGCGTAGCCTAATATCCAAATGATGAAGCAAACCAAGAAGTTCAACGAAACTGCATCCGAAATATCAAAGAAGTCATGATATTCACCTGACCACAGTTATGCCAATGACACAGGTACTTGGTCCAAAAAAAGTGACCTGGGGATGAAACGTCAACCTCTTCCCTTTAATACGGAAACATCCGGAGAAAAAGAACAGACGATGATCACTGCTACATTCAGGTTTTAACTGCTGAATCGTGAATCAGTCCCTCGATCAGAAAATTTCAGAAACAGGAGCATTTATTCAGATGAAAATAGTTGGAATGAGGAAATGAGAGATTTACTAAAGGAATAAGGTTATTTGAACTGCAACTATAAAACAGATGGGAATACATGAACAAGAATATAAAGGATGAATAAGGTATTCAGGGGGAAAGAGAGAGAGAGAGAAAAAAGACAAGTAATAAAAATGGTGGGTGAGTAAGGTGAGAAAATACTTTGGGAGACTAAGTTGCTCGATGAGGCAGCAAATGCAGTGGGATAGGTTGATAAAGAAATAGATTTGTTGAATGACGTGAAGGAAAAGGGTCTAAGAGAACAAGATGTACACGACAGAGGAAGATGGAGAAGAAGGCTGACTAGAAACAGCGACCCCATATAGAAATGGGAAAAGCTGAAGGCAAAGAAGAGGAAGGAGAAGAAGAAGAAGTCAGCAACAGATAGAATGGTTCTAGTAAACACTCTGTACCATTCTCTCACTTCTTGCCAGCCATGAGCGACCTGCCTTTCCACTCTCTTCCACTTGACCTCTTCGTCTCTTTTCAAGTCCTCCATTCCTCCTAACATTTCCGAACTATAAACTCTTTTCACCAGTCGATCATCCTCCATTTGTTCCACATAACCAAAAATCCCAAAACATTTTGATTAATTTTATACCTACACTCATGTTAGTATCAACAGCATCTCCTTCCTTTTGTTTTCATTTAACGTCCTTGCTTCACTTTCATTAAAGCCTCACATGTATTTTGATCTTGATTTCCATAGACGCTCCAACTTGCTTCCCAATCTTTTGTGCTCACACAACCACCACAAATGCAGTATTTTACTTCTAATTTCAAGCATTCCTTGTAGTCTTACCTTTCGAATTTCTTAATTGCCCTCCCAACAGCCTTAACAGTACTTCCGTAAGTATTTCCAACCTTACACCTTTCAATCTTATGTCAGTGAGTTCTGGCTCCCTTCTGTCTTCCACATTCAACAAACCTATTTCTTTATCAACCTATCCCACTGCATTTGCTGCCTCATCCAGCAACTTATTCTCCCAAAGTATTTTCTCACCTTACTCACCCACCATTTTTATTACTTGTCTTTTTTTTCTCTCTCTCTCTCTCTCTTTCCTCCTGAATACCTTATTCATCCTTTATATTCTTGTACATGATATTCCTATCTGTCTTATAGTTGCACTTCAAATAACCTTATTCCTTTAGTAAATCTCTCATTTCCTCATTCCAACCTAGTTATTTTCATTCATTCTCCCAACTATTTATCAATCAGAAACTCTCATGTTGGCTCTATAACTCCTTTCGGGCATTAAAACGTCCCTCATTTGCTTTTACCATCTCCATGTTTGTACCCGTAGTCCCTTTTTCGTCCATGCGGTCTTGGGCATTACGAGGTGGTTTGTAAAGATTAGGAAGCGGGGCTGGCAAGAAGGGGGAGAGAGAGCATGGCTGTTTGGTGGAGTAGGTTGTGGTTGTGAGACGTCCAGTTTTGTTTTGAGGGTTATTCTCTTGGGGTTGTAAGTTTGGGTGGAACTAAGCAAGAGCTCTGCACCAGTATTACTTTGGAGATTGATTTTTCCTACGGTATTTTGGTTTTTTTGTTTGTATGGAACCAGTGGTTATTCAGCAACGGGACCAACGGCTTTACGTGACTTCCGAACCACGTCGAGAGTGAACCTCTATCACCAGAAATACACATCTCTCACACCTCAATGGAATGCCTGAGAATCAAAATCGCGGCCACCGAGGTAGCACGCCAACACCATACCAACCACGCCACTGAGGAACTAGGGTATTTTGGTTGCTTATTAAAAATTTAGTTATTTTTTGTTGGTCGACTATAATCAATCTCAGAAGTCGTATGCTGGCCATCCTAGGATGCTATCACACGTGCATAGTGCTATAGGGTAAGTTTTGGTAAAAAGTGGAGTTTCCTTCACCAGGGGGTCCGAGGGGGCAGGTTAGGTTAGGGTATGTTAGGTTAGTTCCTTTTATAATAGGTTTCCTAGTCAATCCCTTCTTAAACATATAGCTCCCTAATGACTTGCATGTCCCAACCATATTAGGTAGATATGAGGTTTGTGCGTGGATGAGATCTGTTATCACAGAGGATAAGAGGATGTTACAAAGGGAGTAGGAGAGATGATAACAAAGCGACAATTAGGTATTGTGATGGAGCTTATTGAAGAATTTGGTTTAGATTTGAGGGTGACAATGTTAAGTACAGTGAAGAACAAGGCTGATGCCTTGACCTGGGTTAAAAAGATCTGGCTTTTGAATGAGCTAAAGAATCCTGTGAGCAGTGGGAAGATGTGTTGCATGGAGTATGAGTGTGGACAAAGAATGGAAGAGACTTGTCATAGATATCGCACTCTATAGGAACGTACCATATTTTTCAATAACTAACTGTGGTCTTAGCAGAATTAAGTGTGGAGAGGTTTGAAGAGAGTGCAGAGGAAGTAGGAGATATATTGAATGTGATTTTTCTGGAACAGGATTCACTAGGGGAGATTCTTATGGATAATAGTAGTGTCCAGATCGGAAGCCATAGAGATGATGTTGGATAGATGGAAATTCAAAGACATTTTCATGCAGCCTATCAAGCAAGTAGGAGTGGTATTGTGGAGAGGCACCACAGAACTATCCAAATTCATCTCTGAGAGGAGAGACTTACATCCATTAGAAGTAACTGATACTGAGGACACTGCTCCTGTTCAGGAGGTGGGAGAAGTGTGGGTTAAGGAACCCCATGTGTGCTGGACTATTTCATGGAAGAAGAGGATCATAACTGGAATTAATCATAAAAATAATGTACCTGTGGTGGTAAACTATGTCATGTGTTAGACTTGTGTAGAATTGAGCTGTTGAGTTCCTCAGGGGAGTCTAGTGAGCAGGGGCAAGGACTCACAACATGACTGGAAATGGTCTGGCCACAGAAATGAGATTTGAGCACAGTGAATTAATTAATGTTTGCATAGCGGCACATACAAGGTTTTCCGGGTTTCCACAGCGGGGCCAGTAAGATCACATCTGTAATGCATGGCATTCCCAGATCAATATAAAGGCTACAGACATGTGGGGGAGGTATTTGGAACTTGCAAAGGTATTAAACACGATCCTCTCTTATAATTTCACATCAAAGTCCACTCACAGGAATATAGAAATACTGGGTGCTTACATAGGAAGAGAATATAGCGTTGTTTTATTAATTAAGGGAGATAGCATGAACCAACAAAAGTTACTTCCTGATAAAGCACTGTAGGACATGCTGGTCAAAATGGGAATATCACAATTAGATTTAATGTCACTAGTAAAAACACAATGGGAATTATTGACAGCACCAAAAGTAGCAATGGGGGGATGCATTACAGTATCCAAAATAATGGATGTGATGCAGAGCAAACAGGGGTATAAGTTACCTTGGAAAATAAGAAAGGAAGTACAGACAAAAGGGAAAAAACCAGAAACTGACTGCACTCGAAATTACTCCATCACAGTACCTGCAAAGCAGAGCTATTCTTCACATCTTCCGAATGGCGAAGCCAGGAATTGGGGGATTATGGAGATAATGAACTCGTGGCTGTCTCCAGAGCAGAAGGAAAGCAAATGGCGGGGTTTGGGGGTGGGATTTCTAAGGTGAGTGGTGTGTACACTGGGCAGCTGGGATATGTCCTAAGACAAGTGTGTCTATTATCCTCTCCTTTTATCATCTCGGTCAGGTTTCAGGGCAGTCCAACAGAGGGCAGATGTGTCACCTTCATGGCGCCTCTGTCCTGTTCCTCCCATCAAATATGTGCCTTGCATGCTGTCCAACATGGCCACAGCCCATCGAACAGGATACCTGTGGAAAAAATCTTGGGGCAGCAAAGCTGGGAGAGACAGAGGTGAGTCACAGGCCACTCAAAGAAAATGGTAGGAGCTGGTGAGGAAGAGATAACTTATATATGACTGGATTTCCTTCTAAAATAAGCATTTTTGGCTGGTTCTGGCTTAAACCCTGAACATTTTATATATATATACATACATATATATATATATATATATATATATATATATATATATATGTATATGTACATGCATGTATATATATATATATATATATATATATATATATATATATATGTATATATATATATATATGTGTTAATCCTCTCTTTTTTCCTTCCATTAATACACCTCAGAGAATAAAGCAGTGACACCTACCGTTGAAAAGTCATCAACCAGCATCTCCTCTATTATTAGTTATAGCACCAAATAAGGCTAAAACAAAGCTCCTCAACTGTCAAAAGTACAAAACTTTATTTCCAGACTTAACAGGCTGTCCTCACATTAATCATGCTAATGAACGTCATACACAACATCCCAAACATACCATATTCCTTATAATAATTATCCCAATATTATACCACATTCCTTTAACTGACCTGTGGAATATCATATTTTAGAACGTAACATAAAGAAATACATCACTGCATACATGAACAAATCAGAAATGCCTAATAATGTAAAAACTGAAATGAAGGAGAGCTTTTCTCCCAGTCACATCCAAAATTATAGTCTTCTGACAGGCATAAATATTCACTGCAATAATCAAAGTGTTTTATCACTCCCAAAAAGACTGTCTCACCTTTTACTGGACCTCTGTGCTGCCCCGTATTGAAGGCCACTTGTCTCGCAAA
>NC_061093.1:9891541-9914041 GCF_015104395.2 Macrobrachium nipponense
TATATATATATATATATATATATATATATATATATATATATATATACGCACACAAACACATACACAACATACACACACACACACACACACATATATATATATATATGTATATATTGATTAGTCAAGACAGAGTGAATATGTTCCCTAAACCAGCGAAAAAGGCGACCCGTTGAATTCCCAAACAAATAGGAAACTCTTACGCAGTTCCGCTTCAATTCCTTCTTGCTTGAATCTGTCGACACGACATTGACTTCGCTGCCTCATCTCACAAGACACCCGCAGCCCCAGAAGGGTAGCGCCTTTTAGACCCACGAATGTTATGTGGAAAGACATTTGGTAATACTGTATATATATATATATATATATAGTATATATATATATATATATATATATATATATATATTATATATATAATCATACATTACTGCGACTCATATAAATTATTCGAGCTACAACTTATAACCTCACTTGTTGGCCGAATCGATAACATCACTGACGTCTTGATTTCGTCTCTGTCAGCTGGACGGTGTTTGGAACCCACGAGAGGACGAAATTATTATCAACTATAAAATTCCCCTTCGGTTTACACATATGAAATATATCAATTCCGAGGTAGAGCGAATTAGATAATAAGGAGGACAATTGTAATATATATATATATATATATATATATATATATATATATATATATATATATATATATCGAGATTTGAATTACGGTGAATTTATTGAATTCCTTTGACCAGTCTTTTCGATGATCTAGGGTTTTGCAATAAACATTGAGTTTCTAGTTCGGAGTATTTTTTATCCCTTTCTGAGTGAATTTTCATTCCACTGATTCTTGCACGAGTGGTGAAGCACATAAAGCCAAGTCCTGTGGTGGGATCCAGGCTGCCTACGAGTGGTAAGAACCCGGATACTTATTGTAACGAAACGGCAACGTCGTTACAGTATATATACGTATTCATGAGAGACTTACAGTGTTTACGGATGCCAACATGAATTGTACGAAGCGACTGTTGAACCAATTCTCCAGTATGGAAGTTATGTTTGGGTGTTGCTCGGGAATTACAGTAATAGAAATGACGCTGCTCTGAGGGGCATAACTCCTTGTTTAAAAAGTAAGGATAAGAAATATGGAGATACAGAAGCAGCCACGGAGATAGAAATGGGGGGCGTGGGAGTAGGAGGGTGGGGCGAAATATGACAGAATGATATAGATCGGAAGAGGGAAGAGGATGAAGGAGGAAGCTTCGGATGTCTGGAAGATAGATAGAAAATAAAGGGCTTGGATATCCAGGGCAACGCAAAAGACAGAGGCCAAGGGCACTGATGCACTTCTCACGAGCCTTTTGGATAGGTGATGAATATGGTAATGATTCTCTGTTTTATTTCACTGGTGCCATAGCCTGTGAATGAAAACTATATATATATATATATATATATATATATATATATATATATATATATATATATATATATATATACATACATCATACATATATATATATATATATATATATATATATATATTATATATATATATATATATAATATATATATATATATAATATATTAGGGATAATAAGGGTTTTGAGTTTTTCAAATGCTCACTGAAATATCTAGCATTTTCTTCTTTGTATGATAGGGATAGAATTTATTTTGTACATAATATTTCTATATATATATATATATATATATATATATATATATATATATATATATATATATATATATATATATAGGATAAAAGGAGCCCATAAAAACGCCGAAAATATAGAGAGAAAATACTATATTTCAGAGACTACTGTCTCTCTCTTCAGGTAGATGAATGAGAAAAGTTACAGAAAAGGTGGTAGTTATACCAAGATGTCCATCCACAGGTAACCAATTTAGGTCGCTCCTTTTATTAGATGGAATTCTGTTGTATGAGAAACACTTTCACCAGTCACATATATATATATATATATATATATATATATATATATTATATATATATATATATATATATATATATATATATATATATATAGAATATATATATAATATATAGTATATGATATATATATTATATTATATACATATACATATATATATATATATATATATATATATATATATATATATATATATATATACATATATATATATATATATATATATATATATATATATATATATATATATATATATATATATATATGTATATATATGTACAGTGAATCTGTATAATCAAGGAATATATATATTCTCTGATATTTTCAGGGAATGTGCATAATGTCTGATTCACTCAGAGGATATGTATATTCCCTGAAATTTTTAGTGAATATACATATTCCCTGATTATTCGGCCTTATTATTATACAGATTCCCTGAATCGTGTTTGGTATGAAAGAACAATGAAATAAATAGCTGAAACGATAAACAAAGCCTTGTTTTCACAATGTAAACTTGTATGGTATGGTAGAATAATGGAATAAATCACTAAAAAACAGTAATACATTCTGTAATATTTTATTATCACATAAAACACTTGGATGTAACAAAATTTGTTATAAACAGAAAATAAAACTTGTCTGTCACAAAATACTCATTTAAAAATAAATGAGTATTTATTTTAAATGAGTAAATATTCTTTTACGAACGGAGAGTGGTGATGTTGGTTCGACAGCAGGTGGTTCAGCAGTAACTGGTTCGACAGCAGATGGTTCGGCAGTAACTTGTTCGACAGCAGGTGGTTCGACAGCTGCAGAGAGAGAGAGAGAGAGAGAGAGAGAGAGAGAGAGAGAGAGAGAGAGAGAAACATTACACTCACTACAATCCACATAATAACATAAAAATACAGTGTATTGAGGGAAATTTGTTATCCGTTCGACCATAAGGATACCCTACTGACTAACCTCTAATCACAGTCGTGCACAATACTCCCAGTGCAGTGACTTGTTCGACAGCAGGTGGTTCAGCAGTAACTTGTTCGACAGCAGGTGGTTCAGCAGTAACTGGTTCGACAGCAGGTGGTTCAGCAGTAACTGGTTCGACAGCAGGTGGTTTAGCAGTAACTGGTTCGACAGCAGGTGGTTCATCTGAAGTTGTTTCTTCCGTAATTACTGCCAGCAAATCGTCCTCACTTTGGAGACGGTGAATTACATCATGTGGAAGAGCTGAAGTTGTCAGTCCTACTTTTGCATCGGATCCAAACAATGCAGCAAATGGTGACCTTCTAATGCCAGAATGGTAGCTAGAGTTTTTTTGAAACTGCACAAATTTTAAACCAACTGTCCAGTCTGTTGTATTATTATCACTCAACCAGGCTACCAACATATCTTTAATATCACAGTTTGCTCGTTCAACTGACCCCTGGCTCTGAGGATGTCTAGGTTTTCCATGAACCATTACGAGATCAGGCCAAAGCAGTTTAAGTTCTGTAATAACACAAGCAGTAAACTCCGATCCGTTGTCACTTTGTAGAATTTCCGGTGCACCAAGTAAAAGAAAAATATCCAACAGCTGATACGCAACTTCTGCAGCACGTTTTGATGTGAGAGGTCTCAATACACAGAACTTGCTTCATCGCCTGCATGTCTACAAGGTCAACTTGTGATCTGGAGCCAAAGTTCTTTGTCAGAATAGGTCGAACAACAGTCCCTTTGGTTGTTGGTCACTTACGTTTTACGCTGACATTCGATGCACAGTGATTTGTAAATAGATATTGCATCATGGGTAATGTTGGCATACTTTTTAGATAATTCCTTTACCATCTTATCGCGCCCTCCGTGGCCAGTTGCAATATGAGCACGCTTAATAATGTCGAATGTATCCTCCAATGTAGCAAAATAGATAGGATCTTCATTGGCAGTCCGTCTTCGGAATCAACTTGAGAACATCACCACACTTGAGGATCTCATACTTCTTCAGAAGGTAGTATTCATGAGGCGTCTTTTTGCCTGACTTGTCAATTGCTGTCAGTTCTGAAATAATTTCATTATACTGTTCTTTTGGAAGCAAGACAGATTTCTTTCCTTCACTTCTTTGGAATAATTCTTCCCGAAAATGTGCTTCTAAATCACGCCTCAGTTGGATTTGCCATGGTGTTGACAGTAGGAAGGATGGCGTATGACTGGTGGAGTTAAACTTTGCCTGACCTTGTAGTGTTGAGGGGGGGGGGGGGGGGGGGGGGGTTTATAGCACCGGGGTTGGAAGGTGGTAATTAGATGGACTCCTACCATGGTTCGCTAGTTCAGTGGTTCACATTGTGTTTACATTCAAGTTTACATTGTGAAAACAAGGCTTTGTTTATCGTTTCAGCTATTTATTTCATTGTTCTTTCATACCAAACACGATTCAGGGAATCTGTATAATAATAAGGCCGAATAATCAGGGAATATGTATATTCACTAAAAATTTCAGGGAATATACATATCCTCTGAGTGAATCAGACATTATGCACATTCCCTGAAAATATCAGAGAATATATCCCTGATTCCCTGATTATACAGATTCACTGTAACTATATATATATATATATATATATATATATATATATATATATATATATATATATATATATATATATATATCACAGGCAGAGGTTTCTCTAAACCCAACAATACAATGAAGGCAAGGGGAAGCACACGAATAGGTCAAGAAACTCAATTTATTAAATTGCAACGTTTTGCAGCCAAAAAGCATCGTTTTTCCAGAAGGCATCGTTTGTAGATTGAAAATGAAGCCTGCTGGTTGACTTCGAGAAGTTGTAACCTCATAAATATGAGTTTCTGACCCGTTGGTGTGCTTCCCCCTGCCTTCATTATATATTACGCATATATACGCACGCATCTATATATATATATATATATATATATATATATATATATATATATATATATATATATATATATATATATATATATCTATTATATATATATATATATATATATATATATATATATATATATATATATCTTATATATATATATATATATATATATATATATATATATATATATATATATATATATATATACATATACCTGTTGTTAACTGTGGTAAGCGTAAGATTGTATATGCATATAAAATCTATCGGATGGAAAACAACTGTAATTTATAAAAACAGTAATGTGTTAGCAAGTGTCGCTCTACTTTTTTTATTTCCTATACTTCTAATTAAGTGCTATTTTACGAAATTCACGTATTGTCATTAGAGCCGTTAATGTGAACTAATTTGTCAAAAAATCACTTCATACTATTTACGCTAAGTGAAGTATAGTATGAAACTGATGACTGTACAAATTCCATGGAAATTTCGTGCTTTGGGGCTTGTCGACGAGGACGCGCCTCCAGGGAGTCCTTGTTAGGGGCATTTTGCGATTTCCATAGATCGGCTCCTCATTCCGTTTCTTGGGATTTTCTTTTGGGAGAGAAAATCCATTGGCATGAACGTCCCTTCCCCCTTTTGTAACCCAGGTTCGAGGACAACAAGAAAGGGAAAAGGATGGGGGAAGATTATCGGGCATAACCACGCACAGACACACACACAAAGCTGTAAATAAACATCTCTTAAGGCCCCCATACACTGAACGATTGTTTGAACGATAGTCTGAACGACTGTCTGTACCGTTCGCAAAAACAGTGCATGGGCCTGTCTGAATGCAAAAGTGGGCGGAGCTCCGTGTCTGAAGAACGATCTCAGCGGGAATCTGTCACGACCAGGTTGCTGGCTTGCGACTTAAGTCTGTCATACACAGGTCGTTCAATGTGTGGGTTTGTCTGCCGATATGACGCTATCGCGCGCGTCTCTTCTAAAGATGGTGCCACGTCTTCTCGAGACAAAATCTTTAGTCAGACTTTGGGGACACGGCACCAATAAGAGAATTCCAAAGCTGGAGAGCAGGAGAGAAGAAACGTGCCTTATGCCTACCACCTGAGCATTGCCTGTTCATTTATCCACTCCAAATGCAAAACATTTGATCGATATATTATGAAAAGACACGCATCAAATGGAAGGTATTAGCATGCTAATACCTCCCCACCAAAACTATGTAAATTGCAGCAAAGACTATTTATGCATATTTATTCAAAAACTTAAATGATGAAGAATACATAGAACATTGTTATGCAGTTATAATCGGATATCAAACTTAGAGAACTTTTTAATGATTTGTTTTATCATGTTCTTTATCATATAGCAAATTATTCAGTCATATCCGAGGTCCCATCGCCTCATTTATCCACTAGCAGCAGTATCGTGGAATAGTGTCGTCATAATAATGAAATCACTCGGTCATTGTCCAAAAGTTAGATGCTCTTCCCAAAATCTCAAAGTCCCGATATTGGATTTCGTATTTGCATTTCTCTGTTTGTCCTCTGATGTTAGAGAACTCGGGCGATGAAAGTTGGATGCCTTTTCTGTCACTGAGCTCATCCACTGATGACCTCTGGTGTGGTTTATAACTGGGCTTGTCTTCGGTGTGATCGAGGAATCCATCTCGGATCCACACTAAGTTCACCCACTGAGGGGTGAGAGATGTGTGTTTCTGGGGATGGAAGTTCACTCTCGACGTGGTTCGGAAGTCACGTAAAGCCGTTGGTCCCGTTGCTGAATAACTACTGCTGGTTCCATGCAACGTCAAAACACCAGACAAAAAACTAAGCTTCCTCGAAGTCCGGATTGACAGCCATAATGTTGTCAGTTACAGAACAAGTATCCAACTGCCGTCAGTGCATCTCATGCGGTGCACTGTAGGCGTAACTTAAGTTTCTTTGCAGCGTGCTTTCGGCCCCCAAGCAGCCACCACTTTCGTTCCTTTTACTGTACCTCCTTTCACATTCTCTTTCTTCCAGCTTACTCTCCACCCTCTCCTCATATTTGATTCATAGTGCTTCGTCTGCTTCGAGGTTTTCCTCCTGATACACCTTTCAAACCTTTTCACTGTCTGGGCTGCATGACCTGGTAGGTCCCAGTGCTTGGCCCTAGGCCTAAATTCGATATTCGATTCAATTGAATTCTAACATCAGAGAACATTCTGAGAAATGCAAATACAAAATCCAATATACCGAGTCATTATGCATTAAACATCTTGTTGTTTCCCCCTTTCAACAAGTAGTCCGTCTCTATTCCTCTCTACATCTCTTGTACCACTACTCTCGCACCCCAACCACCCCCGCCCCCGCCCCGCCCCACACGTTGACCTCCGTTTCCTCGCCAGTGTTCTCCTCACATACCTTATGGTTGGTCCTCTTTACGAGTTTACTGTTTATTTTATAAATACATACATGCATATATATATATATATATATATATATATATATATATATATATATATATATATATATATATATATATATATTCCCTTCTTCTTATAATTAATTTGCGATGTAACTTTAACTTGATTTTAAATTCTACATAATCTTAACCTTCACTTCTTAGAACTTACTATGCATGTATTATTTATAGTTTCACGCTTTTATCTTGTTGTTCTTTTGTTATAGATGGTATATGAATTCATAGCCTGGACCTTTGAAACGTAACAATAAAGTGTATACGTACATGAACGTTTTCTGTGTTCTACTTCCCGCCTTCTGATCTTGATGATGTAATCAACTACCACCTCCTCATTTGTGTAATTATATATATATATATATATATATATATATATATATATATATATATATATATATATATTACATATATGAATAACTTGATCACGAAGTATATAAAACGTGATGTATGTATAAATAAAGGTTTTTGCCACGAAGAAAAAAAATGAAAAAGCGAGATAGCCGATACTTTCGGTCTGTTCCGACCCTTTACTAAAGCATTACTGATTTTACAGAGGAAAACATAGTAAAGGAAGAGAGGCTTAATATCCAAACTGACACTACAAGATTAGCAATAAGGTCGATTTCACTCTACAGAAACGAGGAAACGCCTGAGGGTAGCCACACCTTGGAGGATACACACACGGTAAACAGGTTATTCTTCCAGAAAACAGTACATTTTGAAAAAACAAGGAAGCATATACAACTTAATATCAATAAAATTTACACATATTTTCCCCAAAAAAAAATTATTATTAATGAAAAGACAAAAGAAAATTAATAAATATAATATATCTATCGAGCAAGAGAAAGAGGGAGAGAGAATATCGAACCAGAGAGAGAGAGAGAGAGAGAGAGAAAGAGAAAGAAATAACTATATACAGTTGGGACTAACTTATTAGTAGTTTATTTATTTTCCTTAAGGTCCTTCATATAAACATCTTTACAAATATATGGGTCCCATGGTACATTCCCGGACTAAGATTTAGGTTGTTTTTATTAGTGATTTGTTTAATTGCCAATTCCAATAAATTTCTTGAAACATAATCATTAGATCTAGCAATTACAGAGGTATCACCCCAATTAATACAATGAGATTTTTCACTCAGATGGATAAACAGTGCATTTGAAGTCTGGGCTGTTCTTACTGAATACATAAGCTGCTTAATACATACACATAAATTTTTACTTGACTGACCAACGTAAAACGATGGGCAATCTTACAAGGAATTTTGTAAATGATGTTGCTATTTGTTACGGGACTATTCTTAATTAGCATATCTTTAATGGTATTGTTATAAGAGAACACTACATTAACATTAAACGATTTAAATATTGATTTTATGGTTTCAAATCCACGAAAGTAAGGTAAGCTAAGTACATTTTTAGGCATTTCTTTTTCATTAATAGCAACACTATAAAACTTTTTGTGATCTTTTTGATACAAAAATCAATTAAATGAGGTGGGTAGCAGAGATCGTTTCCTATCTTTTTTATGTATTCTATTTCTTGGTCAAGATATTGTGAACTTGTGATATGCAAAGCGCGTAGGAACATAGAAGAAAAAATTGAAATTTTAATATTAAGATGGTAGCCAGAATAAAAATGTACATATGTTAAATTATTTGTGGGTTTTCTATTAATACTGAATTTGCATTGGAAAGATTCTCTATGTATTAATACATCTAGGAAAGGGATGAATTATTAATTGTTTTCAATTTCAACAGCGAATTTTATGGATGGCACTAAATTATTCAATTTAGACAGTATATCATTTTACATCGATACCAACAAGTAAGACTACTAAGATATCATCGACATATCGTACAATTTTTTAAGGGGCAAGGGGGGGGGGTGTGATATTTTGGGAGGTGTTGTATCTCAAAAAAAATTCCAATAATATAAGTTTGAAAGGAGAGGTGATAAAGGGTTACCCATGGCCGCCATACCAAATATTTGTTGGTAATATTCTCCATTAAGAATAAATCTGCAATCACAAATACATAACTTAATCAAGGAAATTATATGACTAACGGACATAGGCAATTCATGCATTACAAGTTCATTACTTAAATATTCTAGCACAGAGTCAATAGGGACTTTTGTAAACAAGGAACATACATCAAAACTGACAAAGATATCGCTAGGGTTTAGTCCAATGTTATTTAATTTTTCCACAAGATCAAGAGAATTCCGGATGTGTGAATTAGATACAGTTCCTAGTAACGGGGATAACAATTTAGTAAGATATTTAGATAGTTTATAAGCAATTGATCCTACAGTCCTAATAATTGGCCGCATAGGTTTGTTTTCCTTATGAGTTTTGACTAGACTAGGCCATATAAATAAGGTAATGAGAGACACTTTACAGTTAACTTACACAAAAGTTCTTTTTTATCTTTAAGAATTTGTTTGATATTGATATTAAATCACTAATAAAAACAACCTAAATCTTAGTCTGGGAATGTACCATTTGGACCCATATATTTGTAAGATATTTATGAAGGACCTTAAAATAAATGAACTACTAATAAATTAGTCCCACATGTATATAGTTATTTCTCTCTCTCTCTCTCTCTCTCTCTCTCTGGTTCGATATTCTCTCTCCCTCTTTCTCTTGCTCGATATATATTATATATATATATATATATGTATATATTATATATATATATATATATAATATATATATATATATATATATATATATATATATTATATTTTCTTTCAATCTTTTCTTATTAATAATAATTTTTTGGGAAATTTTGTGTAAATTTCATGATATTAGTGTATATGCTTCCTTGTTTTTTTCAAAATGTACTGTTTTCTGTTTACCGTGTGTGTACCCTCCAAGGTGTGGCTACCCTCAGGCGTTTCCTCGTTTCTGTAGAGTGAAATCGACCTTATTGCTAATCTTGTAGTGTCAGTTTGGATATTAAGCCTTCTTTTGACTATGTTTTCCTCTGTAAAATCAGTTTCGCCTTCAGTAAAGGGTCGGAAGAAGACCGAAAGTACTCGGCTTATCTCGCTTTTTCCTTTTTTCCTTGTGGCAAAAACCTTTTATATATATATATATATATAATATATATATATATATATATATATATATATATATATATATATATATATATATATGTGTGTGTGTGTGTGTGTGTGTGTGTGTTGTTGTGTGTGTGTGTGTATGTGTATATATGTGAATTTTGTCACATTAATCCCTGACATTTTTTTATAATTTACTGACATTAGGCCGCAGACATCGTTTAAAACCTAATTCACTATACCTCGAAACATAGCATATGCGTGTCTGTTTTTGTTTGTGTATGTATATGTTTATGTGCGTATATATATATATAGTATATATATATATATATATATATATATATATATATATATATATATATACGTACACATATATTCCTGAGGTAGAGTGACTTAGGTTATAAACGAAAATTGTGCCCTAATGTTTGAGAATCAGAAAAATAATCTTATGATGTATAGTGACAAAAAATCACACATACATACATTACATACATTACATAACATAATACTATTATATTTTATATAATTATTATTATATTATTATATATATATATCACACATATAAGTTCTATTATTATATTTGCATGTTACTAAGAACGGTCCTACTTTTACTTCAGTCTACTAATAATAAAAGTAAGCCTTGATGCTCGCAAGTTTCAGCAATGCATGAGATGCGGGTTAGTGATTCTCGTCGGAATTCCTGTGCATATAATATATTCATTGACGCAGAGATGAATAATGAGTTAAAAGAAAAGTCTCTCGTGTGACCTGCAGATCGAGACGGCTGCTTCCCCGAGACATGAATCATGTTTCTTCAATGTTCGGCTGACGTCACGATGCCGAACGTGAGTGTTCGGGAGTACTTTCCAGTGTTATTTCTTAAGGAATGCTGTGCATGTGAGGAGGCGTGGGTGGAGTGGGCGGGGAGTCCCGGAGAATAGGGCGGGGATAGCGCTTGCGTGGTGGGTGTGGGTGGGCGGTAATTCCTTAGGCACAACTTATAAAACAGTTGGGTCCGCCACGGACGAGCCCATAGAGTCTCGATAACTCAGGCTGCGCCGAGCAAACCCAACGCCTTTTCCACCCGCCGCCGCCGCTGCTGCTGCCGTCTCTCTCTCTCTCTCTCTCACACTCTCTGCAGTGACGGTCAATTGACTGACTCTCCGGAGAGGGCGCACACACAAACAAACGCAGGCGCCCGAGCAGAAGAGACACGTACGTTTCTCATTCAGATCCCGCGTTTTTTCCAGCACGAGTCCCTGAAGCCTCGATTCATTCAAGAGCATAATAATAAAAGAAGCCATTGAGGGAGGAGGCAGATAGACAGACCCAGAGACGGTTTTTTCGTTCTGTCCTCTCCACAGGAGTTCACGAGAGGGTCGTGCAGTCTCTCGACGCCGAAAGAGAGAGAGAGCCAAAGTTTGCAAAGTTTCGGTTCCTCGGAAATCGCGAGGTGAGGTCGCCATGGACAGCGTCGTCTCTCTCGTCTACTAAAAGCGAGTGCCACGGACCTGTGGAACGTCGGCTTTGTCGGGGGTCTGCTTTACGAACACAAGGGAGGGTACGCAGTCAAAGTCATGGCTTTCACTAGGGGCATGAGCGTGGGCATGAGGGCCGCGCTAGCGATGCTTCTCTTGATACCCATGGTACTGGGCACTCCTCTGGTGACTGGCAATGTAGCGACCAACGAGCTGATTGAGCCACCAGTACAGGTGAGATCTGTGACATGTCCTTTCTTTCCCAAAGAGTAGATTGTTGCTGTTGTTTAAGAGGCCTCTGGGAAAAAGATCTGTAGTCCCGTTTTCTTTGCAATTGTAAGATTTGCGACGAAGATTCGCGTGTGGTGGATGGACTACCCTCCTGCAATTTATCATTTGTCAACGACATATCTGTATGGCACCGTAAAAGGAATCAGAGTTAATATCGAACTTCCCTTCCACGTCCCTGAATGGCCATCACTTAACAGAGGAACCATCCATCCATATTTTCGACTCTGGCTTGTCTTCCATCTACTAGTGTCCCTTTAGACCACATACCTCTGTAAAGCATCTACTAGTGTCCCTTTAGACCACATAGCTCTGTAAAGCATCTACTAGTGTCCCTTTAGACCACATAGCTCTATCAAGCAACTACTGGTGTCCCTTCCGACAACATAGCTCTGTCAAGCATCTACTAGAGTCCCGTTTGACCACATAATTCTGTCAAGCATCTACCAGTGTTCCTTCCGACAACATAGCTCTGTCAAACATCTACTAGAGTCCCTTTCGACCATATAGCTCTGTCAAGCATCTACTAGTGTCCTTTTTGTCCACATAACTCTGGCAAGCATCTTCCAGTGTCCCTTTCGATCACATAATTCTGTCAAGCATCTAGTGGTGTCCCTTTTGACCACATAGCTCTGCCATGCATCTACTAGTGTCCCAATTGACCACATAGCTCTGTCACGTATCTACCAGTGTCCCTATTGACCACATAGCTCTGCCAAGTATCTACCAGTGTCCCTATTGACCACATAGCTCTGTCAAGTATCTACCAGTGTCCCTATTGACCACACAGCTCTGTCAAGCATCTGCAAGGTCCCTTTTGACCACTTAGCTCTGTCAAGAATGAATGTGCTATAGAAACAGGGATTAGATAGAGCGATTAAATATCCTTGGTTTTAGTAAACCAATATCACCCTGAATGGTCTTATTAGTATCGTGACTTTGAGCATATGGAAGGTAATGAGTATTTAAAGCAAAAACAAAAAACGTTGGAAATGATCTCATAAAATAAAAAAGGCGTGAAATTGTCGGTTCTCAGTTAGTCTCTAACTTTTAGAATACTATTAGATATTCTTATAACTGTCGCACATTGCTTTTGAACAGCAAGACGTTTTCTACCCAGGAAAGTCAACTTTCGTATTTATATCCTTTTTGTTACTTAGTTTAAATTCGGGAAAAGAAAATAATACTGATTCGAGTGGTATATAAACTCCTCTCACACTAATGAATTTCTAATCTCTCTACCTTTATGTTTAGATAAAGAGATTAACAGGCACACACGCTTGCGTGGCACACACTCACACACACACACACACACACACACACACACACACACACATATATATATATATATATTATATATATATATATATATATATATATATATACATATACCAGGCACGTGTGGGTTTCGTTTTTTGAACGCGAGTTTTCTGTCACATTATTCTATTTATTATCAAAACCATCAGTTACAAATATGCAGACATTACTCATTGATCAGTCGTACTTATTTAAGCAGTTTCAGTTCCACGTAAGCAAGGAGGAGCTTACGAAAAGAAAGTAAATGGAATATAATATTATCTACAGATAGCTTTTATAAGACGAAACGATTTGCAAATGAAATATTCACCAATGCATTCAGACCTTCTATTAAAATAGGGTATATGACCTAACGATTTGATAATCTTACAAAAAAGATATTAGCATAAAAGGTAATACATGCATGCGTTAAAACACAAGCACTCAGTTACACAGACCCGCATTATATATATATATAAATATATATATATATATATATATATATATATATATATATTTATATAAATATACATCTATATACATATATATATATATATATATATATTATATATAAATATATATATATATATATTAATATATATATGACTGGTTCTGTTACGAAAGAATTCCATCTAATAAGAGGAACTCGTAAAAACGCCAAACTAAAGAAAGTACATACCATATTTCAGAGACAAAAGAAATAAACAGCAGTCTCTGATGTATAGTACTTACTTCCTGTATTTTGGCGTTTTTATGGGTTCCTTTTATTTATTATTATTATTATTAATATACATATATATGCATGTTTGTATAATAATTTATGTAATAGTTATATGTAATATATATTATATATATATATATATATATATATATTTATATAATATATATATATAAATATATATATATATATAATATATATAATAAAAGGAGCCCATAAAAACGCCAAAATATAGGAAGTAAGTACTATACATCAGAGACTGCTGTTTATTTCTTTTTGTCTCTGAAATAAACATATATGCTATATTATATTATATATTATATATATATTATATAAATTATATATTAATAATATATATATAATATATATATATGTATATATGTGTGTGTGTGTGTACAGTCGTGTGCGTGTGTGTGTGTGTGTGTGTGTGTTTGAACGCGGGGACACAAGCCGATGTGTATCATATTATACGTGACTTCAAGGAAACTGACTCATGGAGTTCAAGATCTTTGCTGTTACTCATTACATGATGAACAGAAACTTAAAAAAAAAAACTTGATTTTACAAAAAAAAAAAAAATGTAATATATATATATATATATTATATATATTATATATATATATATATATATATATAGATATAATGTTTGAGATTATGCATTTCATGCATTCATAGCTCAATGCATTCGAAGTCAACTTACAGATGATGAATGAAGAACAACAGGTCTGGATTGCTCTAGGTACTGGATTCAACAAGGAGAGCCGAGGGCATTAACAAGAATATATATATATATATATATATATATATATATATATATATATATATATATATATATACTTATGTGTGTATGTGTGTGTACTGTTTCTCATTCAAATCTTCTGCGGGTATCTTGCGCAGAATGGAGCCAAAGGTATACTGACGTTGGCGTAAACGATCTTATTTTCCATATCTTAGATGTATGAGTATAGATTCTAAGTTGTTTCCAGAGAATGGTAATTCATCTTTTCTTTATACTATACTACTCACACGTGGTTTTTCACTTTCCTGTCTAAAAAAGAGCATTATTTACATTATTTTTTTTCTTCTACCAGCTACCATTTAATATTGTTTATTTATTCTGAAATATAATTTCTTCCTTGTCTGGCCCAGATAAAATACGTGAGTTTTGGTGAACTATGTTGCTACTCTCTTAAGGTCAGTGTTTTTTTATTTGAAAATATAACATTTATCTTAAATATTTCCAACACTGATTTGAAGGAGTCAAAGCCGGTGAAATGAGGCAAGCACAGAAATAAGGAAAGCACTGAACTCATTGGCAATTTTGTGTTCCTGTCATTTCTATTATTGTAAAATGCCTTCACGGTTTTATTGAAGGTATCCAAATGAATTATTTTATGACATGATGGCTTTCCCACCTTTCATTCCAATGTTCCGTAGCTCACTCTGAAGATTCAGGATTGACATCACGACAATATCGCCGGAACACTGAAGAGAATACCGGGATTTTAGACTTGAATATAATGTCCTGGATATTTTTTCGCTTATGCATAAAGGTATAAGCCACGAAGGAAAGATAAACAATGGAGTTTCTGCAAGATCTTTCGACTCAACCTACTTTACTTAGCTGACAAACTGACTTACATGAGAAATTGAGAGTAGAGGAAAGGTCGTATAAGTGACAGATAGGGATTATAAGGAGATTAGTACCTAGAATCCAACACACCTGTAGAATGAGCAACCTTTCCAAACAAGCATAAACATGGGTGCAGTTTAAGAACAAAAAGATTAAGTCCAACTGCTCAAACACAGGGACAAGACAATTGACAAGCCATTGACGAAGGACTTATACGTAGTATTAGAAGTCACAAATATATATACTACAGAGACAGTACTGACGAGCATACACACAACCGTTTGAGACTGCAGATCCACCCACAGGCGGGTGTCAAGGTAGGAGTGGCTCTCAAAACTCATTTGGCTAGAATTCAAAATATACTCTCAAAGGAAACTACCGATAAACGATAAACGTACCCACCATTGGAGACAACTACTTCACACCTGACAGGGGTTGGCAATTTCATTAGCACTGCTGTCCCCTTACTGTGTTTACAAATATAATAATCCCATTTCCATATATCTCTACTTCCTACCTTAAAATTAAAACAATTTACAAATTTCTTTTGATAGTAAAGAATCAAGTTTATACATTCCTTGACTGATGTTCATATTATTGTTGTAACTTTCTTTTATAAAGCTAGATTCAATGATATTCCTTTCCATTGTATTATTAGAATACACAATCTCTTTTGTCCCTTCCCAGTTAATAGCATGATAGTTCTCACTGACATGTACAAAAACACCACTCTTTCCCTGGGCAAATCTCACACATTTTCTATGTTGCTCTAGTCTCTTCTCCAGTGCTCTACCCGTTTGACCAATGTAAAAGTTGTCACTAGACTTACATGGAATTTTATATACACATCTTTTAGTATTGTCGTGGGAGTTCTTGATAAGTACATGTTTCATTGTTTTTTTGTTTTTAAAAGCGAATATCATTGAAACTAGCTTTATAAAACAAAGTTATAACATTAATATGAACATCAGTCAAGGAATGTATAAACTTGATCCTTTAATATCAAACGAAATTTGTAAATTGTTTGAATTTTAAGGTAGGCAGTAGAGATGTATGGAAATGGGATTATTATATCTGTAAACACAGTAATGGGGAGTTATCGCTAATGAGATTTCCAACCACGCCCTCCCTGACCACCTGTCAGGTGTGTCCTTTGAGGATATATTTTGAATTTTGGCCAAATGATTTTTGGAAGCCACTCCTACCGCTTGTGGGTGGATCTGCCGACTCAAAACCTGTGGGTAGGTGTGATAAATGAATCACGTGCTAAAGTGATTATAATCAATATATATATATATATATATATATAATATATATATATATATATATATATATTATATATAATATATATACATATATAGATTCTTACCTTACATTGCCCAGCATTTTTGACATTTTACATTTCACCACCTCTCGGACCCCATTCCTATATGGAACAAACAGCAAGACTAAAAAACATAAATAAAAACAGAATGAGGAAAACCAGTTATTTATTTATATTTACTTTTTTTATTATTTTTATTAGTTTAGCTCTTTCTTTCACATATAAGAAGGTTGTTTTCAGATTTTAGTGAACTCTACTTAAAATTTGTGTGGATTTGAATGTAGTGCTTAGTTTTAAATGTTTTTACTGAGTTTAGTTTTAAATGCTTTTGCTCCACTAAGACCTGTTGCCATTACATATTACCATCAGTTAATTTGAGTTTTTAATCTATGCAAATTCTATATTTTTTAGCCTTGAAAATGCGACTTGGAATTCGTTGCAAAACGTCGGAGTTGATTGAAATGAACTGTTAAAGAATGAAAACGTCTTTCCCTAGTGCTTCTTTCATGATGTATTCTTTGAGCCCCAGCTCAATATATATATATATATATATATATATATAATATATATATATATATATATATATATATATATATATATATATATCTATATAACCTTAAAACATCACAGTTAGCGCGCGTGGCTTCATTCTATAAGCGAATACCACAGTTAGGAAACCTTTCTAACACAAATGTAAAAACCAACGTCAACTTTATAAACGAATTGCATAGTTTAAATTTGAATTTTGATTTTAATATGGTCAGTTTTGATGCCGTCTCATTATTTACAAAAAGTGTTTGTAGATGATTTACTTGGACTTTTGAGGGAAGAATCAGAATACTATGATAGGCCTTTAACTGTAGCGAACTTCAGTCATCTTATACGGTTATGTATCAAAGATAGTAAATTTTGTTCTAATGGTGAATTGTTTTGTACAAAAGTTCGGCATAGCTATTGGTAATCCCTTATCTCCTGTCCTTTGCAATATTTGCATGGAATTTTTTGAGACAAAAGTCTTACCAGGAATTTTTCTCCAAAAAGTTATATGGCTTAGGTATTTGGATGATATTTTCTGTATTTGGTCAGTTCACGAAAATCTCCAGGAATTCCTTAATAATCTCAAAAATTTAGTCCCTTCTATGGAATTTACTAATTTACTGTAGAGGAAAAGAGAAATTGTAATTTGACTTTTCTGAATGTAACAGTCCATAGACACAATTGACGTTTCAGTCTTTCGGAAATCAACTAACATTGCCTCTTTTGTTCATTATTATTCCAGTTATCATCAAAATGTTAAATTCTGTTTTTTCTGGGATGTTCCTTAGAGGTCTGCTTGTCTGTATCTCGCAGTTTATCGACGCTGAGATTAAAACTATTTATGATATTGCCTTGAAACTTAAATACCCAAGGACTTTTGTAGATGTGACATGGAAAAGAGCTAGGAAAACATTATGTTGAACTAATGACAAAGTTGAATTTGTAAGCATAACATTCTAAAATTATCGTATGATGAAAGATTTTAGAAATTCCTAGAATCTTTTGAAAGCTGTTTAACATAAATGCTGTTTTGAGTAATGTTAATGCTAAGAGTTTGGTCATAAAAAATTCTCCTAAAGATGTATCTGGTTGGATATATGAAACTCCTTGTAAAAAGTGCGAAACTCCTTGTAAAAAGTGCGATAAGATATTTCACGGAAAAACTGTTAAATCGCTCTCACAGAGAATAAAAATGTCGAATGCATTATTCGTACGTATGAGAGATTCAGAACATCCTATTAACTGGAGTCAGGCAAGATCATGAAAGCGTTGATGATAAAGAGTATAAGCAAGAAAATTAATATATTCAGTTTTATGCATCTTTCTGGATTCTGTTTGGCTAAGCTTCCGTTTCTCGTATGGTTACGCCTATGGTTTTAGTTTGTGATCACCTGAGTGATCTCGGATTATCCTGGATTATCTCTTTATATTTTACCCTTTTGACGATTAATCATCTAGTATTCTTGATATTTTTGTTTACCTGTCCAACTATATCTCATTTGTACCGAAGGGGAATTCTTAGTTGACATATATGAAAATACATTAATTCTGAGATAGAGCGAATTAGATATTAAAGGACATTTGTAGCTTAATGCGTATATATATATATATATATATATATTTATATATATATATATAGATATATATATATATATATATATATATATATATATATATATATATATATTTAAAAAGAGAGAGAAAGAGATAATATGTCCAGTTGTCAATGCGTTTGAGCTGATCTTAACTTAGCTTTATTGTGTGGAGTGCAATTACTTTAACATGCTCCTCATAGCTGTGTTTAATATAAAGACAGTGCACTAATAGCAAAGAATTCAGATTCATCTTCTCTGTTCTTTCGCTGAGCATTTTTATCTAGTGATTAGTGGAAAGTTTACTGACAAGTGATATATATTATATATATCTATATATATTATATATATATATATATATATATATATATATATATATATATATATAAAGCATCACGTTTTATATACTCGTGATCAAGTTATTCATATATATATATATATATATATATATATATATATATATATATATATAAACATATATATATATATATATATATATATATATATATCTATATATATATATCTATATATATAGAGAGAGAGAGAGAGAGAGAGAGAGAGAGAGAGAGAGAGAGAGAGAGAGAGTATACTGGTAATTTTTACCAGATACATATGAAATTGTAATATCCAAGCCCAATTATCGGGCTTTTACAATTACATATGTAATTGGTAAAAATGACCAGTAGATTCTACATATATATATATATATATATATTATATATATATATATAATATATATATATATATATCCTATATATATATCAGCCTAAAGAGCAATAAAAACGATTTGTCACTTGGCTACGATGGATATATATATATATATATATATATATATATATATATATATATATATATATAGATAGATATATATATATATGTGTATGTACGAGATGGAATAGACTTTTATCCTTCTCGTGGTCAGCTCGGCAAGGTAACCCTTTTGATTATGGTATCGCGGACATCATGAATTCTTTCACATTTCCCTTGAAGTTCGATCTCGAGGCTTTGGAGTGACAAGCGTATCCAAAAAGAGCAAAGAAATCGAGGAGTTAAGAGGGCATTGTGGCTATTACAGTTACACACACACACACATAGAAGCCACTTCACACAATGACCATACGATTGGCTTACTTAAGGAATGTCGCAACTGCTCCTTTTCAGTTGTATTTTTCGATCTATTATGATGTTGGAGCAATTTCCTTCACGAGCTAAGATGTGTTGCCAATAGACCAACAAGGCTATCATCAGTATTTGCGTAATACTAATGATCCGATCAAAGTGACAATTGTCAATAAGGGTCTGCAGAAGTGACTCATTGTTTTGGTGACGATTATAGTAATTTTGATTTACGTTAAATGATGTTATCCCAAAGATTTTCATGAAGGGTACTATAATTAATTATTTATTCTTTACACAGATTTTGAAATGATTTAGCCTTATTCAATTTGGGTTCAGGCTAAGCAAACACTAGGGAAAAATAGATATACAGTATTTTCAGCAGTAAACAATGAAGTGCCAAGTAGAGAGATAAACCGTCAAACGAATCATCAAAGTCTCTCTCTCTCTCTCTCTCTCTCTCTCTCTCTCTCTCTCTCTCTCTCTTCGAATTTTGTGTGAGAATGATTTGTGCGAAGTTTATGCATCAACTAGAAGCCATCTTGACATTTACCTGATGAAGGTGAAGGGAGAGTCTTGCTTCCTCCACTGTCCTTCTGGTTACATCACCTGCGTGAGTCGGTAGTTGGCTCTGAAGCTCATGTGTGAGACGCTGACACGAGAGAGAAGAATTATTATGGAGAGGTTTTGTATGGGTTTTCGAAATCGTTATGCAGATGTATTTGTGTCCTTTCTTATAATCTCCATAAAAGTTATTATTAGATATTATGAGGTCATTATCACGCTAAATTTGGGGACAGAAGCCTTTTCGAAATGTTTTGTATCTTTTTCTTTAAAAAAGGATTCATTTTTTGCTTTCCTTTCATATCGCGATGTCCAGAAGATTGATCGTGATATCCTGAAGTTAATGGCGACTGTTCTCTCGCGTTTTATAAGAAGGGAGTTTTTGACGGACATGATATACTACTAGAGGAGAGTTGCAGAGTTGAGTTAGAGTACAAACAGACACACATTACAGATTTTATTTGTAACGACGAATCGTAAACTATGACAGACATTTCATCGAATAGTCATCACGCTATATTTATCATTTTATTCTTCCTTTATTCACATTTTGGAAGAGTTGGCAATGATTAAATCAAACTGATTTTTCATAAAAAAATCATGATTTTTTTTTATTTTTCTTATTTTTTTTAAATTTGAAAGCAAACAAATTGAAACAAATGGTTTAGAGGCTGATAGAAATTTAAGCATAACTGTGGTGCATCTATTTATTTTGATGTAGAAAAAATTGGAAGTACATACTTTAGGCCAGAACTGGAAACCTAAAATATAAATCAAAAGTAATTCTGTCATAAAATACATTTTGATGAAAAAAAGCATTGAAAAAAAAATCTAACAAATAAAAAAAACAAATAAATATGAAATTAAATGAATAAAAAAAATCAAATAAATAATTGAATTTTTAAATATTTTGATTAAAATAAAGCATCAACCCTGCATATTTGTGACTGACATATCGTGCAAAGAAGTCAAGATAGATAGAAAATATTCGATACTATTTTCGAAAGCCATTAGCATTGCTTTGATATGAGTTTTTATCGCTGGATTTACTTATTAGTAATTGATGTGTACCGTTCATGGTAAGGTCATGAATGGTAAAGTATATTTCACCACAGTCATCGTTATGGTAGGTTTTGCGGGCGGTTATGAGTCTAGAAAAAGTATCTCATTTTCATATCAATCGATGAAATGCGACCTGTACACACATATTATGTGCATATATAAACATATGGGTATGTGTATTTGTGTGCATGTATACCACTATGAAACGTGCACACTCATGCGCACGCGCATTAACTCACAAAGACACGGGATTCTTAGGTACGCAGGACCAGAAGCCAAAAACAGAACGCAGGGATTGCTCGTGACCGGCTTCCTGTATCGAGGCATCTCCAGAGGACTGGAGCGAGACAGAAATATCCCCAATGATAGGGTGGAACACGCACGCCCACAAAAAGAAGCAACGCACGGGAGAAAGTCCGTCGGGTGACCTTGGAGAAAGTGTGAGTGGGCAGTCGTGCCACTTGTTATTATTAATAAAAGGCCAACCGTTATTTCATATCTTGGTTCTTGAAAGAACACTTCGCACTAAAGTTATATGT